>NC_072390.2:80851562-81453125 GCF_028885625.2 Pongo pygmaeus | reverse complement strand
CCGCCTGGGGCTGGTGGCGCCGGCCGCCCGCTCCAAGTGCGGGACCCGCCGGGCCCACGGCCACCCGGAACTCGCGCTGGCCTGCCGGCATCGAGTGCAGCCCCGGTTCCCGCCCGCGCCTCTCCCTCCACACCTCCCCGCAAGCAGAGGGAGCTGGCTCCGGCCTCGGCCAGCCCAGAGAGGGGCCCCCACAGCACAGTGGCGGGCTGAAGGGCTTGGGGCTGCAAGGGCTGCCAGCAGCTGTCACCTTTCACAGGGAGCCCCCTCCCACTTCACTACACCTATTTAGGGTGAACACTAGTTCAGTGTTGGTTATCTAAAAATATCTTTAATTTGCTTTCAAATTTGAAAGATAACTTCACTTTATATACAATGCCAGACTGATATATAATTTTAATTAGAACATTGAAAAGTTTTTCTCCATTTTTCCGGTTTCCATCATTCCTGTGGAAAAGTCTGCCCTTAGCATACATACCATTTCTTTGCAGAAAATCTCTTATCAATTTCTAGCTGCCTTTCACATCTTCTCTTTGTACTTTGTACTCTGCAATGGTATCCTGATCCTTCCAGGTGTTGCTTACATTTCATCTACCCTTCTGCTGATTTGTTGAACTTTGTTATTATGAATATTAATGTGGTTAAAGTAAATCAAAATGGAGACCAGGCCTGAAGAATCCCTGAGTTGACAAAGCCAGTTAGGCCTCATAAGAGACCTAAATCTTGTTCGATTTGCAAACACAAGCAAAACTTAACTAGTGCTGTTTTTTAGTAAATGCCTATATTATAGAAAAACAGGACTAAAGTTCAACCAATCAGAAGCAGCCAATAAACAGACTTATATAACTAGGGACTCTCCAACAGAACAGACCAAAGAAGGAAAATGTGTAACTGTACCCAATCAAATATTTTCTTCGCTCTAATTCTGTGTGTATCAGATAAAAGCGTCTCTCTTGTGTTCCCTTGGCGAAGCTTTCCAACCACTTATTTAAAGCCGCCTAATTCATGAGTTGTTTTTTGGTCAAATAAACCCTTTAAACTTTTATTGTATTTTAGTTTGCTTTTTATAAAAATGATGTTTTTACAATCAATTATTGAATAGTCTCATTCATACTTTCTTAAAATATTGCCTCTTCTCTCTCTTTTCACCTCCTGGAATTTAAATTTGATATATAAAGTTGTATTATTTTTATTTCCATTTCTTTTGTCATTCATATCTTCTATCCTTTCCTCTCTGCCTTTAGGAAAACTTTAGGTTTACTTTCAATTTACTAATTCTTCGTTTAGTTGTGTTTACTTTGTTGTTCAAATAATCAAATACATTTTAAATTCAGCATCTATATATTTATTTCTAGAAAGTCAATATGACTGTGTTTAAAAATATACTTGGCTATTCCCAACAACCCTTTCCTTACCTGATAAGATTTCTACGTTTACTTTGTTTTGATCTCTGAGAATTCCTTTTATGCCAGCTCAAAATAAGCTAAATTATATATCTTTAAAATATTTTACCAGCTATTTTTATTAATTGTAAATGTGAATATTGACTAGTGTTATTTTGCTTTTATAAGGTTATATAACTTTCATTAATTTCATGTGGTAATATTGCCAAAGATATTTTGCTTCTGTAATGTTGATAAAACAAGATACAAGAATGAAGCATGCAGACCTGTAACAACAAACTAAGCTCATTCAGAAACTTTCTTAATAATCTCTGTGTAAAGCTGACTTGCCTACTTAATATGGGTATGGGGACTGGGATAGGGCAAAGGTTCAACACTAGTTTTATACTTTTGTGATTCTCTGCATGTGTGCTTGGTCTCCTTCAGGCAGGGAAGTTATTTAATCTTATCCACAGGATTTGCTCTTACAGGCAGTTTATTTCCCCCTAGAATGGATGGGATTCAGTCAGATGGGAGAAGGGCTCCTGAGTACAGAATGATGGTAGTCTGGCCATGCATGATTTCATACTTGGATTTTTATTTGAAATTTTTCTATTGAAATCTCCTTTATTCTTGCTCAATAATAGGAATTTTCTGATCCCTTGTGACCTTCCCACAGGTATAAATCTGAGCAGATATACAGCTTCAGCTAACCTTAATTTTCAGAAATGTACTGAATCAAGAAAGTGTTGATGGCTTTGTGTTTTGAATGATAAAAAGTAGTAAAGCAGAAAAAGAGAAGAACAGTGATCATCCGCAATGAGTTTGTATTGGGCCAACAAGCTCTTTTGTTCAGGTTTCCACGCTGCATATTCTCAGGACTAGGCTGCTGCCACCTGTAGGTAAAACCAGAGACTGATGTAGACAAAGCAAGGGTGAGCCACAGCATGCTGTGATATTTGGTCAATTTTGTCTAGAAAGACAGAGTAAAAAAGAGTTGTCTTGTATCTTGCTAGAATTTTATTTTGAATTTTTAGTTCAATGTTCCAGCAAGAAACAACATCCTTCGTTTTTCCTTTTTTATCCAACTCTACACCATCCCAAAGACCTCTGGGGAAATAATTGGGCTGCTGATGAACAAGATTTACAGGGTTGTGAATCCTGTGACTCTATTTTCTACTATTCCGTCTCTAAATAACTAGATGCAATATGTTTTCAAAGCCATCTCCCTAGAAATGTCTAGAGCTTACATTGGGAAATGAAGAATCGTATCTGGTAATTTGTTTATCATGTTCCATTCCATAAATAACACTCCATTGATCCAACCCATGAAGCAGTTTTCCCTAATTTGGAATGAATAGAAAATGAATAATTAAAAATTGATCCATCAGGTAAACACTAAAGAACAACAGTCAGAGTAAGAAATAGTTACTTGAAAAATGGTGTCTTGCATTTTTAATTCAGTAAATTTCTTTTCTTTTAGGAGACAGCTGTGGTACACACTAAGGCATATTTTGGTAAGGGCCCAGGTGCTAAATTAAAGAGAAGCAGAAATTGCAGGGGGTAGGACTGTAGATTGCAGGAGCGGTCAACCTGGGGATCTTGACCTGTGTCCTATCACCAAAGCTGATGGTGCCCTGAAGCAACAACAAAGTCCACATCCAATTCAATTTTGGGAAAAATTCCTTTACCTCTCCACACTAACATTCTGGCAAAATGTTCATGCACATTTCCAGTTATAAATACAAAGTAAAAATTCCATCGTAAGACATGATTTAGGTGTTGTAAAAATCAGATTGAAAATTTTAAATAACTATGATTAATGTGTTAAAGACTAATAGAAACGATATCTAGAATGCAAGAGCAGCTGAGAAATTTCAGCAGAGAAATAGAAACTGCAGAAAGAATTGAATAGGAATGCTAGAAGAATGATAGAACAGATGAAAAATGACTTTAATGAAAGGGCCATTCGCTAGACTTGACACAGCTGAAGAAAGAACCAGTTAGGATAGATAAATAGATATTACCCAACCTGAAACAAAAAGAGGAAAACATGAGTTTAAAAAAACAACAACTGTAAAGCAACAAAAAAAAATGAGAGTCTTTAAGAACTGTGGAAAATTTTCAGACAATTTAACTTACTTTTAAATGGAATCCTGGAAGCAGAAGAGTGTGGTAGAAAATAAATTGTAGCATATAGAGTTAAGAAATTTCCAAAAATAATTAATGAAATCAAACCATGGATCCAGGAAGTTAACCAAATTAAAGAAAACAAATATCATCTTACAGACACCTGTGAACGCATGCATGCACGTGTGTGTGCGCACACGCATACACACACACACCTATACTTAAAATTCAAAATGCTGCATACTAAAGATAAAATCTCAAAGGCAGCTTGAGAATAAAATACATATTATATGAAAAATAAATATGTAATATTTAAGTCATAAGATAATGGATTAACATCTCCAAAATGCTAAACAGGAGCAAAATCACTGCCAAAAAAAAAAAAAAGAATTCTATATAGTGAAAATATCTTTCCCCAAAAAGGAGAAAAGTACTTTTTCAGGCAAACATAGGAGACAATTCAGTACCAAGACATCTGCACTACAAAATGTTAAAAGAAGAACAGGAAAAAAAATATAATACTCAACAGAAATGTGAATCTGCAAAACAAAATAAAGATCAACAGAAATGGTTAAAATAAAGTCTGCGTATTAGTTCATTTTCACACTGTTATAAAAAATCTACCTGAGACTGGGTAATTTATAAAGGAAAGATGTTCAATTGATGCACAGTTCTATTTGGCTGAGGAGGCCTCAGGACAGTTACAATCATGTTGGAAGGCAAAGGAGAAGCAAACATTTTCTTCACAAGGCATCAGAAGACAGAGAGAGAGTGAAGGGAGAGGTTCCACTTTGAAACCAACAGATCTCATGAGAACTTACTATCATGATGACAGCATGGAGGAAACCACCCAATGACCCAATCACCTCCCACCAGGTCCTTCTGTTGAGACACGGGGATTGAAATTCAAGATGAGATTTGGGTGGGGACACAGAGCAAAACCAGATCATTCTGACCCTGATCCCTCTGAAATACCATGTTCTTCTCACATTGTAAAATCAATCATGCCTTTCCAACAGTTCCCCAAAGTCTTAACTCATTCAGCATTAACTCAAAAGTCCAAGTCCAAAGATTCATCTGAGACAAGTCAAGTCCCTTCTACCTATTAACTTGTAAAAATTAAAAACAAGTTAGTTACCTCAAAGATACAATACGGGTAGAGGCATTTGGTAAATATTCTTATTTCAAATGGGACAGATTGGCCAAAATAAAGGTGCCATAGGCCCCATACAAGTCCAAAACCCAGTCAGGAAGTCATTAAATCTTAAAGCTCAAAAATCTCCCTTTACTCCATGCCTCATATCCAGGGCATGCAAGAGGTAGGCTCCCATGGCCTTGTGTGGCTCCTCACCTGTGGCTCTGCAGGGCTGGTGTTGAGTGCCTATGGCTTTTCCAGGCACATGGTGCTAGTTGTTGGTGAATCAACTTTTCTGGGGTTTGTAGAACAATGGCCCTCTTCTCATAGCTTTACTAGGCAGTGCCCCAGTGTTAACTCTGTGTAGGGGTTCCAACCTACACAGGTTGGAACTCTGTGTAGGGGTTCCAACCTACACAGGTTGGAACTCTGTGTAGGGGTTCCAACCCCATATTTTCCCACTGCACTGCCCTAGCAGAGGTTCTCCATGAGGGCTCCACCCCTGCAGCAGACTTCTGCCTGGACATCCACGCATTTCCGTACAGTGCCTGAAATCTAGGCAAAAGTTCCCAAATTTCAACTCTGGTCTTCTGTATACCCGCAGGCCAAATACCACATGGAAGCCTCCAGTGCTTGGGGCTTGCACACTCTGAAGCAATGGCCTAAGCTGTACCCCAGCCCCTTTTAGCCACAGCTGGAACTGGAATGGCTGGGACACAGGGGACCAAGTCTCAGGCTGCACAAAGCAGGGGGCATTAGGCCCAGCCCACCAAACCATTTTTCCCTCCTAGGCCTCCAGGCCTATAATAGGAGGGGCTACTGTGAAGATCTCTGAAACAGCCTGGAGGTTTTTTTCCCCATTGTCTCAGTGATTAACATTTGGCTCCTTGCTACTAATGCAAATTTCTGCAGCAGGCTTGAATTCCTCCCCAGAAAATATGTTTTTTTCTTTTCTACCACGTGGTCAGACTGCAAATTTTCCAAATCTTTATGCTCTGCTTCCTTTTTAAACATGTTCTGATTTCAAGCCATCTCTTTGTGAACACATATGACTAAATGCTTGCAGAATCAGCCAGGTTACATTTTGAATGCTTTACTGCTTAGAAATTTCTTCAGTCAGATACCCTAAATCATTTCTCTCATGTTCAAAGTTCCACAGATCTCTCAGGCAGGGGCAAAATGCCATAAGTCTCTTTGCTAAAGCATAGCAAGAGTGACCTTTGCTTCAGTTCCCAGGAAGTTCCTCAGCTTTATCTGAGACCACCTCAGCCTGGATTTCATTGTGCATATCACTGTCAGCATTTTGATCAAAACCGTTCAACAAACTGTTCCCATTACTTCTGCACATTACCCAATTTGAAAGTTGCTTCCACATTTTCAGGTTATCTTTACAGCAGTACCTCATCCTGCTGGTACCAGTTTTCAGTATTAGTTCATTTTCACACTGCTGTAGAGAACTATCTGAGACTGGGTAATTTATACAGGAAAGAGGTTTAACTGACTCACAGTTCCACATGCCTGGGGAGGCCTCAGGAAAGTAACAATTGTGGTAGGAGACAAAGCAGAAGCAGACAGCTTCTTCACAAGGTGGAAGGAGAGAGGGAAAGAGAGTGCACATGAAGGGGGAAGTTCCACTTTTAAACCATCAGATCTTTTGAGAACTCACTCACTATCACAAGAACAGCATTAGAGAAACTGCTGCCATGATCCAAACACATCCCATCAGGTCCCTTTATTGACATATGGGAATTACAATTCAAGATGAGATTTTGATGGGACACAGAACCAGACCAAATCAGTCTGTGTTTCTACATAGCCTGATGTACACTTTAAATAATAACACATACTTAGCTCTCATTTAGCTTTGAGTGAAAACTGGGTAATGACCATTACCTCAACATGCAGTTAGCTGTTTACCATATTCCTTATGAAATTAACCCATGCAATATTTTTTTTGAACGCTTAGTACCTATTCCTTTGATAAAGTGCTTCTTACAAGTTACAAAATAGAAATAAAAAAGATAAAATAAAATATATTTTTTCATTTTTAATATCTCTAAATGAAAATTGCATGTTCAAAACAAAAATAATAATTTTTGCAATAAGATGTATGAAAAGTAAAATGTATAACAATAGCACAAAAAGATGGGAACAAAACACTGGGAATATATTGTTGCAAGATTTATGAATTACATGTAACAAAGTATAATACCAATTCCAATCTACACTTTGATTAATCACAGAAATATATTGTAAACCCTAGATAAAAGAAATATAATCAAGAAAAATCTAGAAAAAAGAGAGAAAAAAAGAAAAAAGTATTTAACAGATAGTATACAACTATCAAGATAAATTTTAATCCAACTGCTTCTAAAGTTGCCTTAATAGCAAATAATCTCTTCATACCAAATTGCGTAATGGGTTGTATATTCTATAATTAATAAGTTTCCAAACATTTGATAAATTCCTAATATGTCTGCTTCCTGTTAGTTCCATCTTCTATATCTTGTTTTCCACCATCTCTAGTTTCTTGAACAGTGTCCAGAATATTATATGTATTCAATAATATTTGATAAGTAAATGAAGGAGTAAGCATATAAATGTTTTAAATTAAATAAACACTTAATATTGATAAATACTATTAAAAATCATTGATTCTTTTTAGAATTCACCTATTATACATAGGTGACTGATAGATTCTAATTTTGCCTATCACTGCACATTTTAATTAGCATTTGATTGTTACAAAATACACAAAACATTGTGATTTCATTGGCCCGCCAAAGAATGTATGAGAATGGGGACAAAATCATTACATTATAGAAGGGGCGATACATGGTTTAAGTAAATTGTTGGCATATTAATTCTAATTTATTCTGGAAAATGTTTGATTGCTCATAAAAAATATTTAAGATATTAATGTGGCATTAAGAGACAAATAGCCATGATGAGTTATGAAGAGTGTTAAAATAAATTCTCAAAGTGTCATGAAAGCACAGTGGAGAAAGACGATACTTCAGAATTCACTTTTATAACATAATGTATGCCTCCATGAAAATCTCTTTTAATGAACTGTGGACATGATACAGTCTCACCAGCTGTCTCACTTCCTCCCATCTCCCTAGCCTTAACATGTAAAGCATACATTTCGTGCTATTGAATGAACTTTACATACTAATTATACATACATGTAATTCTTTACCTTGGTCTTTCTGATAAGAGTTGAGATTTGCTCAGTTCAATTTAGTAAAAGTAAAAAATTTGCTCACTTCAATTTAGCTCAGTAAAAGCTTGAGTAGACAATTACTTTTCTTAAATCTATCTGCTGCTGTTTGCTTATAAGCCTGAATTAGTTTGAGTTGTACTTATTAAATTGAATGCAATTACCTTTATTTTTAACCCTTTCCTGATCTGATGATACATTTATACCACAATCTTTTATTTCTCAACTAATAGAGAACTTTGTTATACTGACAAAATCTCCTTTAGTGTATGCTGATAAAACAAGCAACCCAAAATAAGTGCAATAAAGGCATCTCATGTTGGAAGAAAAGGACATTGATTTTTGAAAATAATTTTTCATGTAATGCCAATTGCTACAGGGCTTTTGAAAGAAATGTTATAATATAAATAATAAGCACTTGTTAAAGATGTTACTGTATTCTCCAAATATTCTTGCATTGATAGTTTTAGGAAAATTATTTTTTCCAGGCTTAATAGAGATAAGCAAGCAGTTGAGTAGGCAATGAAATATGTTTCTCTAGAAAGAAAGGAGAGTGACCATCAGTGTTTGGTTTTTCACAAGTTCTGGGAAAATGTTGCTACTAAATGTGATATGACTTTTCATTTTCTTTTGCTCGGAATATACCTGGGAATTGGGAATTATGCTGGGGAATAAGCTCTTAAACACATGTTGTAGTGTGGGATAAAGTTCTTACTTGGCCGAGTGATGTTCATTCCAACTAGAGCTGATTTTTAAAGGGATAGAATATAGGCTACTGAATTTTCGTGACATACTCACAACCTTTCTGTGAATGCTGATGTTTCAAAAGGTATTATTCATAAATAGGATATAGTTCCATAAAGAGGCGAAAAACTAGCACATAACATACTGACCCATGAGAAATAAAGCCTTGAATCATTTCTCCTTTAACTCCAAAGGAAGCCTATATTTTTTTATCAGTCACTTTTTCAAAGGATGAAATCACTAGAGTTTCACCATCTATCTCTGTTTCTACTAGCTTGTCAATTTGGTTTGAGTTTTCATTAGAGTGGTATTAACAGCTGGAAGAAAAGTTGTTTCATCCAAACATTCACCAAGGGGCAAAGAGAAAAATCTATTAAAGCTGACATAGGACAGTGTACTTGTTCAAGAAGATACTGAACATTTGTAGTGGAAAGAAAACTTTATAAAAATTGTTAAGATCATCCTCACAAGTATAGGAAATAAGATTCTATTTAATTGAAAAGGTATTATAATGCAAAAAGAAGGAATAAAAACTGTGTCTATATGTATTGTTGACCAAGAAATATTATTATTATTATTATTATTATTATTATTATTATTATTATTATTATTATTTTGAGACGGAGTCTCACTCTGTCACCAAGGCTGCAGTGCAGTGGCGCAATCTCGGCTCACTACAACTTTTGCCAATCGGGCTCAAGCAATTCTCCTGCCTCAGCCTCCCGAGTAGCTGAGACTATAGGCGTGCATCACCACGCCTGGCTAATTTTTGCATTTTTAGTAGAGATGGATTTCACCATGTTGGCCAGGCTGGTCTCAAACTCCTGATCTCAAGTGATCCGCCAGCCTCTGCCTGCCAAAGTGCTGGGATTACAGGCATGAGTCACTGCAAACTTCCAAGAAATACTATTGATTAAGAAGTTAATGTGGGGTCCCAATGAAAACTGCAATAAAATTTCAACAATTATCAGCGTCATAATTTAACATATAACAATAATTATACATAATAAAATATATGTATTATACCTAGGTGAGTGGGTGGGAATAAAAGAAAATGAATTCAGAAAATGCTATGGCTTTACCACTAGCAATAATTTTTTAAGAATATGTAAACTACTTTCATTTAGTTGAAATAAATAGATAAAATATTAACCTGTACTAATTTGGCTGATGGCAATACAAGGGTATGCCATATTATTTTCACTCTTTTTATATCTATTTTATCTATTATATAATTTATTTAGTACTAAAATAATTGTAAAAACTCTTACAAGAGAAAGGAAATCTAAATTAATGATGTCATGAGAAACCAATTTGCTAAAGAAAGCCATAATACACATTTCCTTTTGTGTGGCTGAATGTAGATTGTAAATTATTTTCTATTAGTTTAGACTTTCTAGTAAAAGATTAAAAATAAAAATGTCATAAAATATTGTGTTATCATTAAGGATAAATAAATACCTTTACTTCAATGAGATTAAGGAACTGGCTATATAAAATGTAATCAGACAAGAAAATCTGATTCATTTCTAGAGTGACATTCATTTGCTCATTTATTCTGAAACTTATTCATGAGTTTCATTCATTTATACGGAGTTGCATTTTTAAAGATACAAAATCTTGGGTCGAATTGTACATAAGTTAACGTATTAGAGCTAAATAAAGTACAATTCACAAATAATTAATATTTGGATTGGGAAAATAAGATCCCTATAGGCAAAGTTTTGGTACAGCTGTTGGGTTAAAAATAATGACAAAGAAAGATAAACAAGTATTTTTCTTATAAATATTTCTAATTAGAGTTATAATAGAAGTAAAACCAAAATAGCAGTATTAAAATACATCATGTATTGATCATCTATTCTTTCACGTATTAAGATATGCATAGAATTTTTCAGATGAATGTATTCATAGGTGTGTATATATTTTCTTCTAAGTATATTGTGCTCTACATCCTGTAAGTCATTTTGACCACAGGTTGCTACTCCAGTTGTATTAATAAATATTCATCAGTCAATTGATATTAGCATTCGATGGTGACTGGAAATTGTCCTCAATCACACCTCCACAAAGCATCTGGGGTAGAAATCATATATTTCCCAACCCTGTTTTAACAGGTTGAGCTGCACTTTTTGATGGAGATGTTTCCGTTACATTTTCTTTGTGTCTACTCTTCAAAACTGAAATTCACTTATCTCTCATGATACATCTATAGAGATTTCAAACCTGTTTCTGAAATCTGCGCAGTTACACATAATAAAATCTCAATCTGCTCTAATGTATCTTCTCAAACATTTTCTTTCAGGAATATTTCATACATGATAGGAAAGTCTTATTCTTCTCCAACATAAACAAACTTCCCAATACATTATCTCTGCACAAAAATGTGTCACAAGCAATATTTACAATACACAAATAGTCAATAGCTTGAGCTTGACAGTCTCTTGTGACTCCCTGTATAAACAGTACAATAAAACTACACAGATTTTTTGAAGATGCAAAATATAGCTTTTCAATTTGGAAAAAAACAAGCAATAATGGTTTTACTCAAATATTTGTTGACATCATTTATCTGTTTATTGTTTTTATTAGACCTGCAGGAAGAGATTAAAAAAAGAGGATGACTGTCCTGACTGAGAATAGTTGGAGATTAACACAGAGTACTCAGTTTTTCCCATTTATTATGATGTTACTTGTGGACTTGCCATATGTAGCTTTTATTGTGCTGAGGTATGTTACTTCTCTATCTATTTTGTTGAGAGTTTTTATCATAAATAGATGTTGAATTTTGTCAAGTGTTTTTGTGCATCCATTGAGATAATCATGTGGTTTTATCTTTTATTCTGTTAATGTGATCTATCACATTGATTTATTTTCATATATTGAATCATTCTTGGATCCCAGGGATAGATCCTATTAGGTCATAGTGTATAATTCACTTAATGTGCTGTTGAATTTGGTTTGCTGGTATATTTCAATTTTTATCTAAGTTGTCACATTTATAGGGGTAAAGTTGTTTGCATTATTTTCTTATTTTCATTTTAATATCTGTAGAATCTTTCCTGATATGGTCTATCATTCTTAATATTGGTAATTTGTGTCTTCTCTCTTTTTTTCCTGATTATTCTGACTAAAAAGTTTATCATATTTATTGATGTCAAAGAACCAACCTTTGAATTCATTAAATTTGGGAATAGTTTTTGTTGTCCGTTCTCTGATTTGGACTCTGATTTTTATTGTTTTCTTTCCCTTATTTACTTCTGGTTTAATTTCCTCTTTCTATTTTGGTTTCTCAAGGAATATTTGGGGTCATTTATTTGAGACAGTCTTCTTTTTCTGATGTCAATTTTGACATGTTGTGTTTTTATTTTCCTTCTGGTTGCAATAATTTATCATTTTAAAAAATTTCTTCATTGAATAATAAGAAGTAAATCTTATATATTTACTCATGTAACTAGCATTTCTGATCTTTTTTCCTTTAGGTAGATCTAAATTTTATTCTGCTTACCTCTTTTCTCCCTTGCTTGAAGATCTTGCCCTAAGAACTTGCTTTAACATTTCTTTCTTCTGTTTTTTGTTTTTTTGTTTGTTTGTTTGTTTGTTTGTTTTACAGAGTCTTGCCCTTTCGCCTAGGCTGGAGTGCAATGGCATGATCTCGGTCCACTGCAACTCCGCCTCCCGAGTTCAAGCGATTCTTTCCCACCTCAGCCTCCTGAATAGCTGGGACTACAGGCACGCGCTACCATGCCCTGCTAATTTTTGTTTAAATAGAGGCAGGGTTTCGCTACGTTGGCCAGGCTGGTCTCGAATTCCTGGCCTCTAGTGATCCACCCGCCTCTGCCTCCCTAAGTCCTGGGATTCCATGCGTGAGCTATGTGCCCGGCCAAGAACTTGCTTTAACATTTTTTGTATGACAGGTCAGCTGGTGGTGAGGTCAGCTAGTGGTGAATTCTTTCAAAATTTATACCTTTGAAAAATATCTTTATATTATTGTACGTTTTTCATAGGTATTTTTGCTAGCCGTAAGTCCTAGGTTTGCGTTCCTTTCCTCCTTTCTTTTGCTTCCTTCCTTTCTCTCTCGTGTTTTAAAGTTGTAGTTCAACTATCTTCTCTCATGAGAAACTATTGCCATCGTTATATTTAAGCCTCTTCATATAGCATGTCTCTTTTCCCTCTGGTACCTTTTAAGATTTTATCTTTATTTCTGCTTTTTAACAATTTGATTATGTTATGTCTTGTGTTGTTTCCTCATCTTTTTTGTTCTTGGGGGTCATTAAGCATCGCAGACCTGAGAGTTGACAGTTTTCGTCAATTTTGGATCATTTATGGTCATCCTTTAAGTGGTCTTTCTCTCCTGTTTTTAGGGACTCTAGTTATACTTGTATTAGATGCTTGAAACTTCCCCATTGCTAAGTCTGACTTGACCTTTATTTCTCTCGTATCATCTTATCTGAGGTTCGCTTCAGATATTTTCTACTGCTGCATCTAAATATTCACCAGAAACAGTAAATTTCCTGTTGATCACATCCAATGAAATTTTCATCTCAAACATTTATTTTTCATATCTTTTTCTTTTCTTTTTTTTTCCCCCAGAGTTTCGCTCTTCTTGCCCAGGCTGGAGTGCAGTGGCGAGATCTCGGCTCACGGCAAGCTCCGCCTCCCGGGTTCACGCCATTCTCCTGCCTCAGCCTCCCGAGTAGCTGGAACTACAGGCGCCCGCCACCACGCCCGGCTAATTTTTGTATTTTTAGTACAGATGGGGTTTCACTGCGTTGGCCAGGCTGGTCTCAAACTCCTGACCTCAGGCAATCCACCCACGTCGGTGATCCACCGACCTCAGCCTCCCAATACATCACTTTTATATCTACTGTGTTACTTACCTGAATACAGTTTTAAAAAATCTTCTTGACTATTTTTTAAAATATTTTAATTTTTAATGATTTGTGATATATCTTTGGAGTTAAAAAACATTAGACTTGTTAATGAGGTCGATGTGAGAGATTAGGGAACAGATGCTATACATAGTATAAATAGAAAAATATATTTATCAATTAATTCCCCAAAACAGGGCTACAATTCCTTATCCAAAACCACTGGGGTCAGGCATATTTCACATTTGTTTGAAATATAATTTTTAGTATTTAATATAAAATATATATGTTAAATAATAGTCCCAGTAGGGTATGGACAACACATAAAAATGCATTAATTTACCTATGGTAAAATTGTGTGAATATTTACATTAGTTGGGTAGATAACAACTATAAATAGACACACATCAATGCATGTTAGGTTTTGTTTTGAAAAATAAAATTTATGTTGTTTCAATGAATATACAATTTACATTCCTGATGTGACAATTTTACAAACTAATTAAATACAGTATAAATATTACTACTGGTAATAGAGATCCAGTTACTATGTATAAAGTAATTTTGAAGTTTACAACCAAATACAAATGTGAAAAAAATGCCCAATTATTTTGTTAAAGGAAAGCCAAAACCAAAATTGTACAATATTTAGTAAAATGATAAGGAAAATTCATATGGGATACCATTGAAGCAAAACATCTTAAAATTCACATAAAACTGAACTCAGAGAAATTGTATAGACACAATAAGATAACCATCTAGAAAATGACATTTACACAAAAATTGCAGATAAATTTTATACATATATACACAGTCTTATACATATTGATTTTGTGTTATCTTCAAATACTTCAAATAGTTTCTCTCTCACTCTTTCTCTCTATGTATATATATATTTCAAATAGTTAAAACTATTTGAAGATAACACAAAATCAATTCAATATGTAGTAAGACTGGCCTTACTTAGCAAACGGAAAACCTGAAAATGATAAATTGAAAGATTAATAAAGCTGACGATATAATTATATACCAAAATATCTTGCCATTGAAGTACAAACACAATTTAAAATTTATAAAATACATTTATAACACATAAACTAAGGACTAATTTCTTTAACCTATAAAACATTCTTAGACATTAATAAAAATAAAAGTGTGACAGCCATTTAAAATTAAAGAAAATCCCAAAGTTCACAAAAAATAAACAGGTAAATGTACAGAAAATGTGCATGGTAATTCTTTATGTGCATAGTAATTTTGCTTTCTTTATTGGACACTCTTTTCCCTTACATTAGTTTCTTCCCCAGGCTCAATATCCCTTTCAGGTTCCAGGCTGCAACTGGATAAGCAAAGATACAGGTTATCACCAAAATTTCAAGGTGCCTGGGAAGGTTGAGCTTCAATCCCATGAGAAATGAAGAACATTAAACATAAAAGTCACATTCAGTTTTTTCATAAACTTGTGTTGCGGGACCATTGGTTCTTGTAGTAATGACATTAATTTAAGAACACCCTTCAAAACCTACATTATTTTTTTCTCACTGCTAACACATTCAAAAGTCATACAAAAGAAAGAAAAGTTTCTCTATGGATAAAGTTTGTTGCCTTTCTCCTAGAAATAGCCCACGTTATTATAATAAGAGTGTGTTTGTGCACACATGCATGTTTATATGTATATACTTTAAGTCTGATCTTTTAATTAAAATAATGATAATAGAAACAGGTATTTAATGTCTCAGGTCATACAAAGAAGCCCATTTTAGTATGAATCCGTATAAGCAGACCATAAAAATTAGCTATAAAGTCATTTCCTCCCTTTTGGAAGCACTCTTACTTATGTTTTTTTCTGTATAATATTTTATTTTATTTTTATTGTATATTGACAAATGATAGTTGTATATATTTATAGAGTACAAATACTTGCTTAATTTTAAAAATGTGTTCTTTATAAAGAATGTCAGGCCAGGCATGGTATCTCATGCTGTAATTCCAGCATTTTGGGAGGCCAAGGCAGGAGAATTGCTTGAGCCCAGGAGTTTAAGGTCAGTCTGAGCAACACAGGGAGACCCGTATCTCTAAAAAAAAAATTTAAAAAAAAATAGCTGAGCATGGTGGTGAGCACACATAGTCCCAGCTACTTGGGAGTCTGGCTTAAGACCAAGAGATCAAGGCTACTGTGAGCTATGGTCACAACACTGCACTGCAGCCTGGGCAACAGAGCAAGATCCCATCTTTAAAAATAATTGTCAGATGCCATATAATCATAGAACAAATAAAAACATATTTTAAATATATGCATATATCTCTAGAAGTACTTTCAAATTGTTATGACAATTCAGAGACAATTATTTAAAAATACATTGAGCATTTGCTTCCATTACATGACATCATTAAGTAAAATTAATTTTATGTTAAATTTACCATGCCAATATTTTCAGTTATTTTCATAAAATTATCTCTTGGTGATTAAAGGCAGAGAAACCCTTAATCACTTTGTTACCTTTTGAGAATCAAAATTAATATTATACTAGCTTTCTTTTTGTAAAACTATTAATGTACAATCAATCTGTAATTGGTTTCAATTCTACCTCTTAAAAAATTGAAAATGAGAAATACTTGCCACCCAGCATCCTCACAGGTAAGTAAATTTCTGTTAAAAAATATAATCTCAAATGTGGGGTAGAAAATTTAGAAATTCTGGTTCCTTACATTATTCAGTAACACAGAGACTGATATATTACAAAGAATAGCTTTGGTTGGTGATGAGTGTAAATATATACTCATAATTGAATATGCGTGTTTTTACATACTGACATATTGTTATGAAATATGAAGTAAGAATGGTCTGTATCAGAAATCATGTGAATAGCATTATTTTCTTAATATACCTCATAAAGGACTAGTATATTTAATGAAAAGAGATAAGATAAATTTTATTCTTTATTCCTACTTGATTCAATCGTGCTGCTCTTCTTAAAAACAAAACAATACTATTAAATATTAATTATATGGACTCTACATTGTTAATGAGCTAAATTACAAATTTGGTAGCAAGAAACGTATAATATGTACTTCATAATTTAACCTTCAGTATACCTTGACAGCTTTAGTTCACACAACTACCTGGTGACTTCTCTAGGCCAAATGATTTGACAAGTCTGACTTCTATTTCCTCTTTTTTTCTAAAACAGGCATTATTAGAAATAAGTCCACACAACTGGAGCAAACTTATTTTTTACAAAGTTGCTGAATACACACAATGGGGAAAGGATAGCCTCTTCAAAAAATGGTGCTGGGAAAATCGGATATCAATATGTAGAAGAGTGACATTAGACCCTTAATTCTTATCACATACAAAATGTTAACTGAATATGGATTAAAGACTTAACTGTAAAATTCAAAATAACAAACTGCTAGAAGACAACACAAAGGAAAAACTTTAAGACATTGTTCTAGGCTAGGATTTTTGAATAAAACCTCAAAAGCAAATGTAAACAGGTGGGATTATATAAAACTAAAAAGCATCTGCACAGCAAAGGAGCCAATCAACAGAGCAAAGACACAACCTACAGATTGGGAGAATAAATCTGCAAACTAGACATCTAATATGATGTTAATAATCAAAATATATAAGGAGCTCAAGCAACAACAAAAAACAAATAAGTCAATTTTAAAAATGTGGAAAAGACCCGACTAGACATTTCTCAAAAGAAGACATACAAATGATCAAAAGGCATAGAAAAAATGCATCAGTACATCAAAAAGATATCTGCACTTTTATGTTTATTGTAGCACTATTCACAACAGCCAAGATACCGAATCAACAGATGAATGAGTAAAGAAGTGCTCAATGTCACTAATCACCAGGAAAATGCAAATCATAACTAAAAAGAGATATGATTTCAGTCCAGATAGAATGACTATTAAAAAATCAAAAGACAGCAAATGTTGGCAAGGATGTAGAGAAAAGGGGACCCTTACAAACTGCTGGTGGGAATGCAAATCAATAACAGCCATTATGGAAAACAATATGGAGCCAGGCACAGAAAGACATATACCACATGATCTCACTCATATGTAAATCAAAAAAGTTGTTCTTACAGAAGTAGAGAGTAGAATAGTGATTACCAGAGAGTGAAAAGGAGGGAGAAAGGTGGATGGGGAGAGACTGGTCAACAGATACAAAGTTACAGTTAGATAGGAGGAATAAGCTCTGATGTTCTATTGCATAGTAAGATGACTACAGTAAATGATACGTTGTATATTCCAATACAGCCAGAAGAGAGATTTTTGAATGCTGTCATCACAAGGGAAAGATAAATGTTTAAGGTGATAAATATGCTAATCTCTCTAATTTGATTTTTACACAGTTTATACATGTATGGAAATATCACGCTGTATGTCATAAATATGTACAATTATTATGTACACATTGAAAATTATTTTGTCAATCATAACTTAAAATAATAGGGAATATTTATATGAATTGTTCCCAGAAAAAAAAATATGTTTCAACACATAGTAGCTGTTATCTACCAAATAATTAATTTACTTTAAGGTACCAAAAATATTGTATATAAGGGGATCTTGTTGCCATAACACTTTACTGCAAAATTTATTTTTATATGTGTACATTTTTTTTCACTAATATTTAAGAAGCACGGCACAGAGGAAATCATTAAGTTTAGGAATTAACAAGTCTGACTTGAATTTTATTTCTTCACTAACAACTAAAACATTTTAATTCATCAAACTATGTATTTTATATATATATATATAAAACCTATATATGTATGTATATATATGTCATAATCTAGGATAGCATTTTTGGGTCTTTACTTGGTGTTCACCAAATGTTAATTAAGTAAAGAACTGAAATATGAAAGTATTACACTTCTGAAGTGTGTTGTTTTTTGTTTAATTAAATATAGTTTGACTAAATGAAAATGTAATGTATATTTACATATATTAATTAGTAAAAATAATAGAACAGTGGCAAAACTCTAAATCAAGGAAAGAAAAATGTAAAGAGACAACTATATTAACCAAAGGATAATAATTTGTATTTATGCTTTTATAAATATTATCCCATCTTTTATGTTTTAAATGAACATATAGTTAAAACATATACAATATGCAATATGGATGTAAAGCCATAGGAAGTGACTTTGAAAGCAAGTATTTTGTGACATGCTCTTCTCTCCTCACATAGCATTGAATAAACATGTATTCATGGTTAAATTATTCAGCTTAGCACATATATATTAAGAACCTACTGTCTGTCAGATACTCTTCTTGGCACTTGGAATAAATAAGTAGACAAGGGAACACCTCTGTGCATACATTTTACAGCATATAAGAAAGTTCTGGCCAGGCACAGTGGCTCACGCTTGTAATCCCAGCACTTTGGGAGGCTGAAGCGGGAGGATCACCTGAAATCAGGAGTCCGATACCATCCTCACCAACACGGTGAATCCCTGTCTCTACTGAAAATACAAAAATCAGCCAGGTGTGGTAGTGTGCACCTCTAATCCCAGCTACTCAGGAGGCTGAGGCAAGAGAATCACTGAACCAAGGAGGCAGAGGTTGCAGTGAGCCGAGATCGTGCCATTGCACTCCAGCCTGGGTGACAGAGTGAGACTCTGTCTCAAACCAAAGACAAAAGAAAAAAGAGAAAAATAAAAGTTGCTAAAGTTCTTAAAAAGAAAAAAAAAAAAAACAGGGATAAGTTGCTATTTTAAAATGTTTTTGATAACTAAGGATGAACGAATCATGTAGATATACATAATACATACAATATATTTTATTATAAATATATTTTACTTAATTTTTTGAACTTTTTTGTAGTATAGATTCATGGATCTAGATTTTTACATTGTCCCAATGTCATTTCATTAGGCTGCTTATTTTAGTGGACTTGCTGAGTGTATATAAAATACATAAAATAGTCCCTTGGGGGATTTTCACTTTTTTATATATTCAGCTGCAGGTTGTGAATGTCCCCACATTGTAATGCCCTCAAAAAAGGTTGCTCACTGCAAACATATTATTGAGGGGCAAAGTGGAGGAAAGAAAATTATGTTCAGTTTAAAAAGACTATCTGTGGTAGTTCCTGGGATTTAGTCAAGGCTCCATGAATATTGGTTTCCTTCCAAATGCCTCTTTAACCAGAATAAAGTTCCCATGTAAACACCACAAAAAAAGGTCAGAGAACTCAGTTTAACTTACCCAAGTAAGGAAATGAGTGCATTTGTCTTCGTGAAATGGCCAAACTATATAATAAGAAGATAAATGTTTTCCAGAATTAAAAAGAGAAAAACATTTTTGATTCTAATATCTGTTTTCACGTGTATTGTTTACAATCATTGAATAATTGCTACTATAGTTTTGATGTTTGTCTCTGCAAACCTCATGTTGAAATTTATCCTTAATGTTGGAAGTGGGGCCAAATGAGAGACCTTTAGGTCACGGGGATGGATTCCTCCTAAGTAGATTCACCCCCAACGTGGAGAAAGGGTGAGTTGTCACTTATTAGTTCCCAGGAGGGCTGGCCAGTTGTTTAAAAGAACCTGGTATTTCCCCCCACCCCCACTCGCTTCCTCTCTCTTGCATGTAATCTCTACACACACCTCCAGTTCTCCTTCTGCCTAAAGTGGAAGCAGCTTGAGGCCCTCATAAGAAGCACATACTGGTGTCATGCTTCCTGTAAAGCCTGCAGAACTGTGAGCCAAATAAACCTCTTTTCTTCATCAATTACCTACCTGAGATGTTCGTTTATAGCGACACTAAAGGAACTGAGAATATTGCTGTAAAAAAAAATTCTGTTTGGTCAATACAAACCTGTTTTAAAAGTTAGCAGTGTATTCTATTGTTCAATGAGAACACATGGACACAGGAAAGTGAACATCACACTTCGGGGACTGTTGTGGGGTGGGGGGAGGGGGGAGGGATAGCATTGGGAGATATACCTAATGCTAGATGACGAGTTAGTGGGTGCAGCGCACCAGCATGGCACATGTATACATATGTAACTAACCTGCACATTGCGCACATGTACCCTAAAACCTAAAGTATAAAAAAAAAAAAAAAAGTTAGTGTATATAACAAGGAATACTTTTAAAGAATTAGAAAGATCTTTCTTTTGATGCGGACTATTATGTTTACCTGCAAAGCTTTTGAACAACATTAATTATTTCTGTTGAATGGATGCAATACTTGCCATTGGGCTTTAGGAATATTTAATTAGTAGAAGTGTTTCCTTACTTGCAATATTTTCATGCAAATTTTTGAATAGCAGCAATGTGAGCTACATCACACTTTTTTATCATTAAGTTTTAAAAGTGTTCAGGGTAAAATCACCATAAACTGGAATATTAACTCCTACATTAGAGGAGTCAATCAATGCTACAGTTATTGATTGAGCCAATGGTATGTTTAAGTACACTTCTATATTGATGAGAATTTAAAGATATGGATCATTGAATGGAGATTAGAGAAAATTACTTTCATAAAGTTTCTAAATTACTGCATTTTAAAATATTCTTTTTATTATATGTTGTTTTTTATTATGCTGCCTCTGATACATCAAATCAAATTTCATTCTGTCCATGTCTATGTGTGTATATGTATGGGATTTTGATAGTTAAATATTTTTTCCAACACAAGTTAGAAACGAATCAGAAATGACTGAAAATTGAATGAGAAAAACTAAATAAAACACATGACTGGAAAAACAGTAGGAAAATTAAACAGCGAATAACTATCAAAGCTTCAAAGCTTTTCTCTAAGTTTATTTTTGTATAAAAGTTATTCTTTAAGTTACCCGCAGATTACATTCATCTTGTTCGTTACTCATGCTTAAATTAAAAGAGCAAAATCACAAGATTTACATTTTTATTAGTACTGTATTTTAAGTATTTCCTTGGCATTTTAATGAACTATACGTTAAATACCTCCCTTTTTCATTACATTTTAAAAATGTTCTACATAGGGTCACTGCATAGGTTTTCCACCAAGAGATAATTGAAACCTTAAATCAAACAATTGCAGAGAAGAAATTTTCTGTAATGGTTCATGGCACTCTATTCAAAACCATTTCTCCTTTGAAAATGAAAGTAATAGATTAATTCAAAACATTATCTGGAGAACAATTTGTTTTCTAACTATGTATTGTTATGCTTCTTACTCACAAAATCATTACTGATTTAGTAATATTCTGAAAGTTTAAGAAACAAAATGTCATTAAAAATATGGGTAAATGTATACGTATCTGTTAATCTAAAAATAGATTTTAACCTTTTTTCTGATATTTTACATTTTTAGTATTAGGATACAGTCAATATTATTGATTTCCATATATTGGAAGTTCTTTGATAATGGCAAGAAAAATGAAAGAATTTTATTGATCAATATGACTTAATTCAAAGAAAGCCTTTTAAAGACACAAGAAATGCTGAAAAATATTATTCAAGTGACAGAGTACTCTATGAAAATAAAAATCACTTATAAATAACTCTTTCTTCCCATTATTTTTATTTTTTTTCTGATGAAGAGTGACATTTTAAAACATAATAAGCCATTACTACATCAAGTGCTATGCTATTACAGATTCTAATCAGGACTGAGCTTTTAAGCTTCTGCCACATATTGAACTAAATTTGCAGATCTATAACAGGTTATTTTAGACAGTTGCACCAATCCCCAACCCAAATACTATTACATAAAGTTAACAATACTTAAATGCTGATATTAAGTCAATAAACCTTACGTCACATGATAAAGGAAAAAGGAAATAAAATGAAGATATTTTGTTTGCACGAGTGTATACATGCACAAACATGTTTTTAACAAAAGAAGGAGGAAATACTCATGGCAATGACAGTCCTCATTTCTGAAGCTGGTCACGTGGTCATAGCTGGTATTGATGACTACCATCTTCTGCTGCCCATTCTGTATTCTCTTTGCCTTCAGCAAGGAGCAGGTTGTGTCATTTTTTTTTTTCCTGGTAGTGTGACCCAAACCTTCATTCCTGAAGGGCTTGTGTCATTTGTAGTCCGGCCTGGATAGGGATGTTGTGGTTTCTTATTGACCTTAATCACAAGGCATGGTAACACTAAGAGATGCCCTAATGGACCTCCTGTATTCCATGCATACTCTTCCTTACCTTGGTTGTGGAATAGTAGACTGATTTCATCTTGATAGTCTGGGTCAATCATCCCAGCCAACACTAACTCCCTTCTTAGCCTGTTGGCTTAAAGGTAGGAGGAGCTCAAAGTGTCCAGGTGGCAATCTTAACTTCCAGTTGAATAGGATTGTTGTGTCTCCTGCTAGCAGTGTTCCTCCCTCTGGAACTAAGACTTCTAAGCCAGCAGAATGTAAGTTTGCAGGAACAGGGAGAAAAAATTGTGCTAGTGGATCACTAGGGGGATAGTGAGTGGTGCCACTTCCACTTCCACCCGTTGATTCCTGGACCCACGCATCCTGGCCATGGGAGAAACAGTACCTTATATTGGACGCTGATTTAGAGCATACACGGCCTTCTGGAGAACACTGCCCCAGCCCTGCCAAGTATTGTCACCTAGTTGATGTTGTAATTGTGACTTCAAAAGGCCATTCCCTTATTCTATCAATCCAGATGCTACAAGATGATGGGAAACATGGTAAGACCAGTGAATTCCATGAGCATGAGCTGACTGCCACACTTCTTTAGCCGTAAAGTGACTGCCTTGGTCAGAGGCAATGCTGTGTGGAATCCCATGATGGTGGATAAGGCATTTTGTGAGTCTACGAATGGTGGTCTTGGGAGAAGCATTGTGTGCAGGATAGGCAAACCCATATCCAGAGTAAGTGTCTATTCCAGTGAAGACAAACCTCTGCCCATTCCATAATGGAAGCGGTTCAGTATAATCAACCTGCCACCAGGTAGCTGGCTGATCACCCCAAGGAATGGTGCCATATTGAGGCCATTCCTTGATATGCATTGGTCTCTGCTGCTGGCAAATTGGGCACTCAGCAGTGACTGTAGCCAGGTCAGCCTTGGTGAATGGAAGTCCATGTTGCTGAGCTCATGTCACCATGGCCACTTTGTTGGTGGGCCCATTGGGTGATGACTGGTGTGGCTAGGGAAAGAGGCTAAGTGGTGTCCACTTAACGGGTCATTCTATCCAGTTGATTATTAAAAATTTCCCTCTGCTGAGGTCACCCGTTGGTGAGCACTCACATGAGATACAAATATCTTCACAGTTTTTGACCACTCAGAGAGGTCTATCTACATACCTCTTCCCCAAATTTATTTGTCACCAATTTTCTAACCATGCTTCTTCAAGACCTTGACCATCCAGCCAAATCATTGGCTACAGTCTATGAAGTGGTATATAATCGCAAATTTGGCCATGTTTCCTTCCATGCAAAGTGCACAAACAGGTGCAGTGCTTGAAGTTCTGCCCACTGGGAAGATTTCCCTTCACCATTGTCATTCACGGGTGTCCTAAAAAGGGGCTGTGGTACTGCAGCTGTCCACTTTTGGGTGGTACTTGAATATCGTGCAGAACCATCTGTGAACCAGGGCCTAGCCCTCTCTTCCTCTGTTAACTGATCATAGTAAACTCCTCATGAGGCCATTGGTGCAGGCTGGGGGAGAAACTGCAGCGTGGCAGCAGTGAAGTCCATGAGAATTTGAGCCACTTCCTCATGTAACTTACTTGTGCCTTCAGGACTTGCTCAAGCCTGACCGCGTATATACAACTTCCATTTATTGATAGAATGCTGCTGTGCACGTGCCACTTCATGGCTAGATGGGTCAGAAAGCACCCAGTTCATGATAGGAAGTCAGGTCACGTTGTGACTTGATGACTCATAGTCAAATGTTCAGTTTCCACCAAAGCCCAGTAACAGGCCGAGAGCTGTCTCTCGAAAAGAGACTAGTTATCTGCAGAAGATAGCAGGGCCTAGCTCCAAAATCCTAGAGGCCTCTGCTATGATTCACCAATGGAGGACTGCCAGTGGCTCCAAACAGCATCCCTATCTGCCACTGACACCGCAAGCACCATTGGATCTGCTGGGTCATAAGGCCCATGTGGAACAGCAGCTTGCACAGGAACCTGGACCTATTGCAGAGCCTTCTCCTGTTCTGGACCCTAGTTAAAACTGGCAGCCTTTCAGGTCACTTGATAAATGGGCGTGAGTAACACACCCAAATGAGGAATGTGTTGCCTCCAAAATCCAAATAGTCCCACTAGGTGTTGTGCCTCTTTCTTGGTTGTAGGAGGGGCCAAATACCGCAACTTATTCACCTTAGAAGGAATATCTCAACAGGCCCCACACCACTGGACCTGTAGAAATATTATGAATTAGAAGGTCCCTGAATTTTAGTTGGATTTATTTCCCATCCTCTGGCATGCAAATGTCTCACCAATAAATCCAGTGTGTTTGCTACTTCTTGCTCAATGGATCCAATCGGCATAATGTCATCAATGTAAATAGACCAGTGTGATATCTTGCAGAAGTGAAGAGTGATCAAGGTCTCTCAGAACAAGATTATGACACAAAGCCGGTAAGTTGATATAGCCCTGAGGTAGGACAGCAAGGGTATATTGCTGGCCTTGCCAGCTGAAGCCAAATTGCTTCTGGTGGGCCTTATGGACAGGAATGGAGAAAAAGGCATTTGCCAAGTCAATGGCTGCATATCAGGTACCAGGAGATGTGTTAATTCCTCAAGCAATGAAACCATATCTGGTACAGCAGCTGCAATTGGAGTCACCACTTTGTTAAGCTTACAATAATCCACTGTCATTCTCCAAGATTCATCTGTCTTCTGCACAAGTCAAATGGGAGAGTTAAATGAGGATGTGGTGGGAATCACCATCCCTGTGTCTTTCAAGTCCTTGGGCGTGGCACTAATCTCCACAGTCCCTCCGGGGATGCAATATTGTTTTTGATTTACTATTTTTTAGGTAGAGGCAGCTCTAATGGCTTCCATTTTGCCTTTCCCACCACAACAGCTCTCACCTTACCAATCAGGAAGCCAATGTGGGGAATCTGCCTGCTGTTAAGTACGTCTATGCCAATTATGCATTCTGGAAATGGGGAAATGAGCACAGGATGAGTCCAGGGACCCACGGGACGCAGTGTAAGTCAGACCTGAGCTAAAACTCCATTAGTTACCTGACCTCCATTAGCCCCTACTTTAACTGGAGGTCCACAATGATGTTTTGGGTTCCCTGAAATCAATGTCACCTCAGAGCCAGTGTCCAGTAATCCCTGAAATGTCTGATGATTTCCCTTTCCCAAGTGCACAGTTACCCTGGTAAAAGGCCCGAGGTCTCCTTGGGGAAGGATGGGAAAAAGACTCACTGCATAAATTGTCAGTAATGTAGTGGGATTCTTCCTGAAGGGCACCTGGCCCCCACTTCATTCAAGGGGTTCTGGGTCTGTAAACAGGCTCAAGTCTGGAAGTTGATTGAGGGGCCACAATTCTCTGTTTTTATAACTCACATTAGCCTTTTGTCCATTTAACCTATAAGTTTTCTGCTTATATAAATTAAGTAGGAATGCAGTAGGCTTCTTATCAATTTTGCTTCTAGGAACAGTGTGATTAATTAGCCAATGCCGGAGGTCTACACGAGTAAGACTATTCTGATTGCCAGTTTGCCTGATGTCCATTAAGGTAGCTATGCCCACTTTGCCTTTGATGGTTTAGTGCTGCCACTTGGCCCCTGCCACCTTGGGATCCAGTTATTCCCATTGTATTTAAATTTTGTAGTTGAGTGACTGCAGTTCCCATTGTTAGATATGATGTAGAAATAAGAGCAATTTCAGGGCTCTTCAAGGATGCAGATGCTGCCCTCACAAATCTATTTCACAAGGCATTGGTCAAGGATATGTCTTCTGAACCTTTCTAGCTGGGATGAGTATCTCTAGAGTGACTTATCTACTCTACCATCCCAATATCTCTAAGGCTTTGGATCCCTTCCTCTACATTAACCCAAGGGAGATCAGGCTTTTCCAGCTCATTCACAGTGGGCCATCTTTTAATCCATATTTCAGCTATCCAAACAAATAAACTATTAGAAACTTTTTTAACTCCCTGAGCTACAACATTAAAAGCAGAGTCACTATTTAGTGGGACCAAATCAATAAATTCAGCCTGATCCAACTCTGTGTTCTTTCCACCATTATCTCATACCCTTATTATCCATTCCCATGCCTGTTCTCTAGATTTCTGTTCATATAAATTAGAGAACTCAAACAGTTCTTTTAAAATGTCATGTGCCTCTTCATGGGTCACACTCTCAACCTCACCTCTAGCTGCACACTAGAACTTTAGTTTAGTTATAGGTCTAGAAGCAAACAGAGGTGTTGGGGGTGACTCCTGAGGGGAATCAACACTATCTTTCCTGGCAACTGTCTCAGGGGAGGCCAACACTGCTGCCTCAGGCAGTGCAGGGTTTGTCTCCTCAGACAATGGTGGAAAGGGTGATGGCAGCATGGATCAGTGGGATGGGGATGTTGCTAGTACTGGCGTTGGGGAAGCTGTTTCTTCAGGCAAAACGTTCATCAGAGTTTACAAATTCAGTGTCCCCAGCTCCATCAGGGTCCCCTCACAAGTCCCTGTTCCAGGTTGCAGGGTCCCATTCTTTTCCAATCAAGGCCCTCACTTTAACAATAGACACCTGGTGAGGCTGTGCATGCACCTTTTGTTGCAGTTCAGCAACTCACATGATGAGAGCTTGTGTCTGTTTTTCCACAATTTCAGCTCTTTCCCTACAGGAGATAAGACTCTCACTCCAGGCAATCTTAGCCGATTTGAGGCTCAGTATCAGGTTCTGAAACCAGGAGACAGAATCCTTGAGTTCATCATTTTCTTTCATCACTTTGTTTTGTGAAATTAGGAGCAACCAACCAGTTTCATTGTGTTCCTTGGTTCTCCACATATGGTCAATGGTATTATGTCTAGAGTCACCAAACTCCTTGCCTCTCATGACTGATGAATCAGGAGTGTCAAATGCATTTATTTTGCATAACTCTCTAAACAGTTCACACCAAGGACTATCAGTGTTCTCCATACTATTAGAAGTAGAGTCGTTAGCATTTTGGGGAATAATCATATCAAGCAACCAATTCCAGGAAACCCAAAACCAATGAAATTACTCCATCCTTAATATTCTGTTCCTCTAGAACCACTCCTGTTACCAAAATCTGTATTAGTCAGGGTTCTCTAGAGAAACAGTACTAATGGAACAATACATATATTCTACGTATGAGATTCTATTAAGCATTAACTCACACAATTACAAGACCACAGAATAGGCCATCTGCATGCTAAGGAGCAAGAAGAGCCAGTCCAAGTTCTAAAACTGAAAAACTTGAAGTCTGATGTTCAAGGGCAGGAAGTACCCAGCATGGGAGAAGTTGTAGGCTGGGAGGTTAGGCCAGTCTAGTCTTTTCACGTTTTTCTCTCTGCTTCTATTCTAGCCTTGTTGGTAGCTGATTAGATTGTGCCCACCCAGATTAAGCGGTGGGGTGGGGGGGGTCTGCCTTTCCCAGCCCTGACTCAAATGTTAATCTCCTTTGGCAACACCCTCACAGACACACCCAGGATCAATACTTTGCATCCTTCAATCCAATCAAGTTGCCACTCGGTATTAACCATCATGAGAATGTTTCTTACTAGAATATATAGACTTTTCTCCTCTTTTTAAAGTTTATCATATAATTTATTTATTTAGTTGTTTACTATTAGACATTTAGGCAGTTGCAATTATATACAATATTATGGTCTAAAACAACAAAGGTTAATTTCATTAAACTCTGGATTAACAACCAATTTACAGAAAATATAGAAGACTGAAGATAATCTTGAGATTGACCAAAAAACAAAAGAAAACAAAACAAAGTCCTCCGAGGACAAAAAAAAATGGTTTGTGATAAATTTTAATAAATAAAAAGAGAGAAAACAATTTGTTTTTTGAGATGAAGTTTTGCTCTTGTTGCCCAGGCTGGAGTGCAATGGCATGATCATGGCTCACTGCAAGCTCTGCCTCCTGGGTTCAAGTGATTCTCCTGCCTCAGCCTCCTGAGTAGCTGGGATTACAGGCATGTACCACTACGCCCGGCTAATTTTGTATTTTTTTAGTAGAGATGGGGTTTCTGCATGTTGGTCAGGCTGGTCTCGAACTCCTGACCTCAGATGATTCACACACCTCTGCCTCCCAAAGTGCTGGGATCACAGGTATGAGCCACCATGCCACCAAAAGCAAATTAATTAAAAAGTCTATGAACCAATATCAATTTGGACCTTGTTTGCATACTGATTTCAAAACACATTAACAAAATATTTATGGATCCCATGGACATTGAAAGAACACTGAAGGGATAATATAAGCAACTCCATTTCCAAAACTTAATAAAAAGAAAAATGGACCAACTACTTGAAAGGCACAAACTGCCAAACACACAAAAAGAAATAGAACATCTGAAAAATCCTTTACCTATTAAATAAATTGAAACAATAAGTAATAACCTTGAAAAAAAACCACAAAAGCACCAAACCTAGGTAGTTTCACTGGTAAATTCTGCCAAATATTTAATAAAGGAATACATCAAGGCTCCACAATCTCTCCTAGAAAAAGAAAGCAAAAGAAACACTTCCTAACTAATCAATGAAACCAACATTAACTTAATTCCAAACCAAGTAAGACATTAAAAGAAAAAATAGAGATCAGTATCTGATGGGATCATGGATGTGAAAATCCTCAACAAAACATTAACAGACATTTCCAAAAATGTATTAAAAGAATTATACCCCACAATGAAATGGAACTTTATCCATGTGTAAAAAGCTGGTTGAACCCTTGAAAAATCAATCAATCTAATCTATCATATCAACAGACTAAAGAAGAAAACTAATCTAAACTAATGAAGAAAAATACTTTATTACTGATGAAAAAAGATTCTCAGCAAAGTAGGAATGGATGGTAACTTTCTCAGACAGGGTACAAAAATAATTCCCTCTTTCATCACTTCGATTCAACATCTTGTTGGACGACCTAGCTAGTACAATAAGAAAATAAAAAGAAACAAATGTTCACAGATTAGAAAGAAACAAAGCTGTTTATTCACAGATAACATAAATGTCTATAAAGATTATGTTTAAAAACTTTTACAACAGCACCAAAAAGAAATGAAATACTTACATGTTTAGGTATAATTCTAACAAAATAAGTACGGGATCTGTATATTCAAAATTACAAAATTGCAATAAAATAATGAGATACTGTGTGTTCATGAATTTGAAGACAGTATTCTTAAGATGTCAATTATTCACACATTAATCTTAATTATCACAATAGTTCAATTACATTGAACGTTGATATGGATTTTGTGGTTTTTCATTGTTGCTATTTGAAGTTCTCATGCTCTTGAATTAATAAACAGAAAAAGGCATCACTGGAAAGGCCTCCATAATAAATTATATTTACAAAAGGGTTATTGTGCTGCTACACAATAGGAGGACTATAAATCTAACTTGAGAGACTCACTGGTATATCACTTAACAATGATCTAATCGTTAATTCGGTGGAGGATTACAGGAACCCACTAAAGAGAACATCCCTAAGAATTTAGACTTTTCAGGAAATTTCAGGAAATACTTCTCCTCCAAAAGCTATCTAAAATATATATTTTTTTGTATTTTGGATAAACTATAAAATATTTATCCTTGTTTCTATCTCTGTGTTCTGAACTCAGAAATCATTGGAATTGAAAAGAAAATAAACAATTGAGAAGATCAATGAGGAAAAAAGCTTATTTGAAAAATCAACAAAAATAACAACACTCAGGCAAGACTGACAAGGCAAAAAAAAATACAAATTATTAATAGCAGGACTAAAAGAACCAGTGATACTTACTTGATAAGATTTGGCTGTTTCCCCACCAAAATCTCGTCCTGAATTGTAGGTCCATGAATCCTCATGTATCATGGGAGGGACCCAATGGAAGGGACCCTTTAGTTTTCTTTCAATGTCTATCACATGCTGCTTTTTTCCCTGTTTATTTTATACCAACCCATTGTCCTAGTTTCTGTGCTCAAAGAAGGCAGAAGTCAAAGCCATTACTGTTGTCTTTGAACATGCTGTCTACTGGAATTTTCTCAACATCCTGTCCTAAACTCTTCCTTACTATAAGAATATTATTTTATATCATTATTCTCTGTGAAGGGTTTCCTAATCTTTGAAGTTAGATCTTCAAAATATCTCACAGTATCCTGTGCTTATTTGTATGTGATTAGTAGTTAGTACTGTTACTATATTGTAATTATAGTAAGTATGGCAAATAATTAACATCATTAATTGATTGTCTGATATATGGAAAGTGCCCATTCATACTTTTATTTCTTCATTAAACTAAGAAATATTTATTGATCGCATCCAGTCTTAATTCATTATAATGTCAATATACATATAACCTGACTCCTCATTTCACTCAATTCTACTCGTCAAATGATCTTGACACCCACTGTGTGTCGACCTTTTAATCCTCTGTTAATTCCTAGGCCAACTCTTGATAACAACATTCGCTACATCAATTCATTTTCAAGTATCCCACATTCTGATAACATCTATTTCCACCTAGTCCCTCTAGCATCCAAACTGTGAAATTCCTATACTTTCTCCATATCTACAATGCTTTTATCCTACCTCTTAACGTGCATATTCTTACCTCCCTTTTTAATCAAGATAAATTTCTTGTCTAGCCATGAGGCCAACTCCTCTGCATAGTACGAACTCTCTTTCTTGACTTGTGAGGTTAGTAACAAATTAAACTGTCTGCCTAATCAGCACAGCACATTCAGCTAAGCATGTCTAGAGGAAAACACACAACCACAAAGACTGGTCTTACTTAAAATCATGACCTGGGACCTCGGGTAGACACTTAAGCTTCATTTTCTGAGTTCTTTAAGGTTAATCTTCAGTTTTCCAGTTGACTACTGCACACCTACTCACTATTTACAGTTTTAGCATCATATACTCTTCCATTCTCATTCTCAGCTGATGTCCTTATTTCCCATTTTCCTAAGAAAGGAGAACTTACACAGATTTCCACCATCTTCTTCTGTTAATGACCAGCATCTGAACCCATATACTCTGTCTTGTTTCCTCTGATGAAAGGTAAACCCTTCCTCCTGTCTGAGGTCAGTCTTTAATTTATGTACTAGATTCATTCCCCTATCAAATACTTAATATGGCTGTAGCAATTCTATGTTCCAAAACATATATTATAATTTGTTTCTCCAGTAGATTATTTCCAGCGACATAAAGAGATACTGCTACTAACATATTTCTCTGTTCCTTTTTGTTGTAAGAATTGTTGAATTGATTTGCTTGATGGCTCACGTTCATCTTCTTCTATTTTCTCTTATATGCATTTCATATCCACTCAACTGATCAGTTTCAGGTGTCAACTTGACTACGGGTAGGTCATCTCCAGTTACCCAATCAAGGATTAATTTAGGCGTGGTGAAAGTTGTGGTTTTGTAGCTGCAATAAATGTTGACTTCAGGTAAGGGAGATTATCTTACATGATTGAGATGAGCTTGATTAAATCATTTGAGAGGCCTTACCAGTAGAACTGAGGCTTCCCAGAAGAAATTCTGCCCGTGGATTATAGCCACAGCTCCTGTTGGTGAGTTCCATCCTGCCCTTCCTTCAAGCCTATCCTATGAATTGTGGATTTGTCTAGTGAGTTCCTACAATTACATAAGCAAATTCCTTGCAATAAGTCTCCTACTGTGCAGTTGACTCTTGAACAACACAAGTTTAAACTATGGAGGTCTATTTATATGTAGATTTTCTTGTGCTTCTGCCATCTCTGAAAATTATGCTTCATTTCAGTTCTCACCTTTATAGTCTTATTAGTAGTATCTGTCATAGTCAAAAAAACTTCCCTTTGATGCAATGTTTTTACTTATGTTTTCCCTCAATTGTCTAGAAAGATGGTGGCTGACACATCTAAAAAAAAATTAGCCATTCTAATGGGTGTGGAAAACTATTTCATTTTGGTTTTAATTAAATTTTCTTAGTAGCAAATACTTCTAATATATTTTATGTGCTTTTTACCATCTGTATATATTTGTTAAAATGTCTACATGTATTTTTTCTATTTTCTATTTTGGATATTTTTCTATAGAATTGAGTTTTGAGACTTTATATATCCTAAATATTGACACTTTGTCAGCTCTGTGGTTTGCAGATATTTCCCCACCCTAAATGTTGCTGAATTTTGTCAAATGCTTTTTTGTACACCAATTAATCAGAGCATGTGATTTTTCTTCTTTTAGATTACACTGATTTTCAAATATTGATCCAATTTTGCATAGCTATAATAAAACCTACTAAGTCATAGTGTATAATTCTTTTTACATATTACCGAATTTTCTGTACTAATATTTTCCTAAGGATTGTTCATGAAGGATATTGGTCTGTAGGTTTTCAGGGTTTTTTGTATGAATTTTGCGTGTGTTTAGCATCAGGATAATATTATCTTCATAAAATGAATTAGGAAGTGTTTTCAATTTTCTAAAAAGGGTTATATAGAATTGGTGTTACTGATTTTGAAAATGTTTGGTAGTGTATTAGTCCATTCTCATGCTGTTAATAAAGACATACCTGAGACTGGGTAATTTATAAAGAAAACAAGTTTAATGGGCTCACAGTTCCATATGGCTGGGAGGCCTCACAATCATGGGGGAAGGCAAAAGAAGAGCAAAGGGACATCTTATATGGTGACAGACAAGAGAGCCTGTGAAGGGGACCTCCCCTTTATAAAACCATTAGATCTTGTGAGATGTATTCACTATCAAGAGAACAGCATGGGAATAACCCACCCCCAGGATTCAATCACCTTCCACTGTGTCCCTCCCACGATGCATAAGGATTAACAGAGCTACAATTCAGGATGAGATTTTGGTGGGGAAACAGCCAAATCATATCAAGTAAGTATCACTGGTTCTTTTAGTCCTGCTTTAATAATTTGTGTATTTTTTTTGCTTCATTAGTCTTGCCTGAGTGTTGTTATTTTTGTTGATATTTTCAAATAAGCTTTTTTCCTTACTGATCTTCTCACTTGTTTATTTTCCTTTCAATTCCAGTGATTTCTGCTTATCTTTATTATCTTTTGCTGCTGCTTGTTTTGGGTTTATCTGGCTCTTTGTTGTTACATTATGAAGATGTAAACTTGATTTGATACATTTCTTTCTTTTTTAAGGTGTACATTTAGTGTTAAATATTTCTTCTTAGCACTGTTTTTACTTTGTTTCACACAGTTTGACATGTTGCATTTTAATTTTTATTCAGTTCCGTATAATTTTTAAATTTCCTTTCAGACTTCTACTTAGACCCATGGATGATTTATAAGTATATTGTTTAGTTTCCATGTGTTTGGATATTTTCCTATCTTTCGATTATGGATTTCTAGTTTGATTCCTTTTTTTTTGAACACACTTGATACGGTTTGGCTGTGTCCCCACCAAACTCTCATCTTGAATTGTAGTTCCCATAATCCCCACGTGTAATGTGAGAGCTCAGGTGGAGATAATTGAAGCATGGGGGCAGTTTCCCCCATCCTGTTCTCGTGATTGTGAATTAGTTCTCATGAGATCTGATGGTTTTATATGGGGCTTCCCCCTTCACTGGGCGCTCATTCTTCTCCTTCCTGCCTTCATGTGAAGGAGTATGTGTTTGCTTCCCGTTCCACCATAATTGTAAGTTTTCTGAGGCCTCCACATCCAGGCTGAACTGTGAGTTAATAAAACTTCTTTCTTTTACCCAGTGTCAAGTATGTCTTTCTTAGCAGCACGAGAACAGATTAATACAATACTTTTATTTATTTTAATTATTTTATATGTTCTGAGCTTATTTTATTGTGGAGGGTATGATGCATTTTGGTATTCGTTCCATAGGCACTTGGAAAGGATGTATATTGTGTCGTTGGGTAGAATGCTCTATAAATGTAGATTGGATTCTGTTGTTGATGGTGTTGCATTCTTCTATGTTGCTGCTGATTTTCTGTCTTGTTTTGTCACTTATTGAGAGAAGCTTGTTGAAATCTCTAACATAACTGTGGGTTATCTGTTCTTTCGGTTCTATCATTTTGCTTCAATTTTTGCAGTTCTGTTGTATGTTGCATACATGTTACATTTGTTCTGCCTTCTTAGATTGTGTCTCTGTGTCTAGTAATTTTATTTTCTCTGAAGTCTCCTTTATTTAATATTAATATAACCACTACTGCCTTTGTTTGCATGATATAACTTATTTCATCCTTTTACTTTCGACCTGCCTATATTGCTATATTTGAAGTGATTTGTTTGTAAACAGCATATAGTGAGGCCATATCCTGAAATTTATTCTGCTATGGTCTGTCTTTCAAATGTGTATTTAGACCATTTTTATTTAATAAAATGATAGGTATTCTAGGGCTTAGGTCTGCAATTTTATTTTATTTTTCTATCTGTTTTCTCATTCTCATTCTCTGTTTTACTTCTCTTGCTTTCTGGTGGATTGCTTGAAATTTTTAAAATAATTTCATTTTGATTATAGTGTTTTTGAATATACCTATTCGTTGTTTTTGTAGTGCTATCTCTAAGTATTACATTTATATGCATAACCTGTGAAGTCTACCAGTGTAATGATTTCACCAGTTTGAGTGAAGGGTAGAAATTGTACTTCTCTTTCACCCTCCTAATTACTATGTAATTGTTTTTAATACTGCTCCTACATGCATTCCAAACCTTATTACACGGGGTTATAATTTTTTATTCAATCATCAAATAAAATTCACAAGTCACAAGATAAAAAGAAAAAAAGCCTATTTATGCTTACCACATTATTTTTTTCTTTCCTGGTGTTCTAAGGTTTTTGTTTTTTCTTTCTGTTTAGACAACTTTCTTTAGCTGCACTTTTAGCTTAGATCTGCTGGTGACAAATTCACTTAGTTTTGCTTCATTTAAGGCTGTCTTGATTTCTCTTTCATTCCTAAAAAGCAGCTTTACTGGGCATACAGTTCTCAGTTGACCAGTGCTTTTCTTCCAGCACTTCGATATATTGTACCATTTTATTATGGACTTCATGATTTTTGCCATTCAGTTTGTTTTTTCCGCTATAGATAAGGTATTTTTTTCTGATTGCTTTCAAGATTGTTTTATTTGGCTTTCGTTTTTAAAAGTTTAAATATGATGTGTGTTGCTGTGAATTTCTTTGGATTTATCTTCCTTGATACTTGCTCAGCTTCTTAAATCTGCTGGTTTATGTCTCTTGCCAAATGGAGAAGTTTTATCTACTGTTTCTTCAAATATTTGTATTGTCAGCCTCTTTCTCCTCTCCTTCAGGAACTTCAACAGCATAACTATTAGAACATTGATAATGGTCTCACAGGACCCTGAAGCTCTGCTTACTGTGTTTTCAGTCTATTTCCCCCGTTGTTCAGATTGGGTAATTTCTATTGTTCTGTCTTCAAGTTTGCCGATTCTTTCCTGTATCTTATTGATTCTGAAGTTAACCCCCTCAGTAAGCTTATCTTTGGTTACTGTATTTTTCACTTTATTTCCTATTTCCATTATATTATTCTAGATATATTCTACTCATTGCTGAGATTATTTTTCACTGAGGCTTTCTAGTATTTGTTTCCAGTATGTTCATCATGCCTGCATTAAAATTTTTGTCTGACAACTTATATCTCTATAATCTCCGTATTGCCTTCTCTTGATTGTTTTCATTAAGTTTGAGATCATCCTGGTGTATAGAAAACAAGACAAAAAACAAAACCAACAGCTGTTTTTCTCCCATACTCTCACTCAACACAGAACATTTCTGGTCACCAAAATGTGTACCAGAGTAGGGGGAGATTTTCCACACAAACCAGTTTTTTTTTTTTTTACGGAGTCTCGCTCTGTTACCCAAACTGGAGTGCAGTGGCGCGATCTCGGCTCACTGCAACCTCTGCCTCCCGGGTTCACGCCGTTCTCCTGCCTCAGCCTCACGAGTAGCTGGGACTACAAGGCACCCGCCACCACACCCGGCTAATTATTTTTGTATTTTTAGTAGAGACGGGGTTTCACCGTGTTAGCCAGGATGGTCTTGATCCCTCGTGATCCGCCCGCCTCGGCTTCCCAAAGTGCTGGGATTACAGGCTTGAGCCACTGTGCCCGGCTCACACTAACCAGTCTTTAAACATCAGCTGATTGCCCTACAATTTAACTCAATTCTGACACTCTCTACTTGGAGGTAGCATCAGATGTAACAGATTAAGGGCTCAGTCCCACAAGACTGCTTCCCCACTTCAGGGGTCAATCACAAGTCCAGGTTACCTGTGTTTCACCAATCAGCTGCTCATTGAAGTTTTCCACAACCCCTTCCTCAGGCCCAATCATTTGCTAAAAATGACTCACAGAACCCAGGAAAACACTCCACCCTTACCCAGATGATAAAAGGATACAATTCAGAAATAGAAGAAATAGATGCATAAGACAAGATATGGGGGGAAGGAGTGGAGAGCTTCTCTAACCTCCCTGGGCGGGCACACCACTCTCCATGTGTTTGGCAGCCCAGAAGTTTTCCACGCCCCAATCTTTTATTTTTCTATGGAGACCTCATTTCATAGGGTATAATTGATTAAATCATTGGTCATTGGTGATTGGTTCAAGTTTTAGCTCCTCTCCCGTACCTAGAGTCAAAAATGGGACTAAAAAGTTCAAACCCTCTAATCAAATGGTTGATTCTTCAGGCAACACACCCCCATTCTTAGGATATCAAGGAGGCCTCAGCCATCAGTCATCTCACTAGCATACAAAAACATCACTTTGGAGATTCTATTGGTTTCAGGAGCCGTGTGCCAGGAAATGGGGTCAAAGATAAAAATATTTATTTCTTATTATTTATCACAATATAACTCCTGATTTGAGGTACTACAAGTAATCTTTGATTGAAACCTGGACATTTTCATATTATGTATGAGATTCTAAGTTATATTTAAACCGTCTGTTTTAACTACTTTTTTCATGTCTGCAACAGGTGAATGAATGTCTCATTAATGCGTGGCGGAGATAGACATCTATTAATAGGTTCCCAATTAAACCTTTGTTGATGCTTAAGGGGAAAGAGTTCCTCATCACTGCCAAGTATAGGTGGGAGTTCTGGCTCCCCAGTGCCATTTACTCTCATCTTGCTGTGGGTGTGGCTTCATTGCCATTCTGAAATAGTAAAGGTCCAGACTCCCCACCAGGCTGCCTCTGACATCATCTAAAAGTAGAAAGAGGAGCGTCATTACTGGCCTGTGGGGATAGAAATTTTGGCTCCCTCTTTGGCCTTCTCTGCTACTACTATGGAGAGTGTCTTGGGGCAGTTCTTCACAATTTTACAAGGATAGAAATCTAGGCTCACCACTCAGCCTTTGCTGACATGCCACAGGTGGGGGAGCACAGCTTTTCCTGAGGTGCTTGGATGCAGTAGACTGTTAATTCACTAAAAAGTTTTCTGTTTTGCTATGTTGCCTTTAACCTAGTGTTTGATTAGAGAGAAAAGGATTTAGTTGGAGTGCCTGTTGTCATTCCCAGATTGACAGCTTCTTTGACTGTAAATCTGGGATATATGAAGAAAATAAACAAAGAAAAAAATAAAGAACTGACAACTGTGTCATTCTTGGCTAACTGGTTCCCTTGCTGGCTGTCTTCTCTACAACATTTAGCATTTTGTTTGTGTATACATATATATATGTAGATAGATAGACAGACAGACAGACAGATAGATAGATAGATAGATAGATAGATAGATATAGATAGATACAGATATATAGAGAGAGAGATTTTTTTTTTTTTTTGAGATGGAGTCTCGCTCTGTCGCCAGGCTGGATTGCAGTGGCGCAATCTCAGCTCACTGCAACCTCTGTCTCCCGGGTTCAAGCGATTCTCCTGCCTCACCCTCCTGAGTAGCTGGGATTACATGCGTGTGCCACCATGCCCAGCTAATTTTTGTATTTTTAGTAGAGATGGGGTTTCACCGTGTTAGCCGGGATGGTCTCGATCTCTTAATCTCATGATCCGCCCACCTCGGCCTCCCAAAGTGCTGGGATTACAGGTGTGAGCCACTGTGCCTGGCCTATTTTATATTTGTATAATAACCATGATTGCAAGTTATAAGTCGTGGGAGGAATATGGAAAAGTACATCTACTCCATTTTCCTGGAAATGGAAGTCCTGTAACTTCATTCTGAAATTTTAAAAAAAGGAAAAACAAGAAATACAGACATTCATCTTACTTCAACTTTTATATGTAGACATCAGAGCAATAAAAGATCTTCCATATGTCTTATATTTATAATCTCATTTATTCATACAAGTATATTCTAAAAGATATTTTTATTACTACTTTGTATTTTAGAAAAATGATGTTTACAAAGATTATCTTATAGTAGGCAAGTAGTAAGTAGAGGAGACAATTTGAATCTAGAGAAATTGACCTTAAATTCTGTTTTATAACAACCACATCATGCGATATTTGAAATTCAAATAGTGAGCATATTTTAATTATGGCACTTATATTTTAATAGCAAATCATAAAGTTGAACAAATAGAATCAGTGACATTTTCTTAGCATACAAAAGAAAATACTTCTAAGTACAGAAATTCTGAGAAAAACTCTTTGAAGATAATTTTTAATAAAAGTACTATATGTAATGTAATTGCATTAGAGCCACATTAACTAATATTATTAAGCCTATCTTATTCTCCTAGAAATATATAATACATTTAAATGCAAATGAGTTAGCACAAAATAAGTTTTTAATTAATGAATAAAAGTTACATTAAAGTGATATTCCATATATATTTTCATGAAATACATTTGCATTATAACTAAGACGTATTAGAACCTCCAATCACCATGCTATGTAGTCCAATATTGGAATTTCATCTTTCAAAATATAACACCTTTCAATTACTCATATAATTATGTTTACCAAAAATGTTAGTGACCTGTTTCACCAATAATTTTTTCTAAATTAGTTTGGTTGACAAGGATTATTATTTTCAATTTATAGGTTAAAATTGTTTTCAATGAAAGCAAAATTAAATAATATAAACCACTAAAGTACAAGTCTTTAAAAATTAACTTTTAAAAAGGAGCCATAATTTCTCTTTTCCTATTTCTGATTATTCTAAAATGTTAGTAACTCTAGTAAACAGTAATAATGATTAATAATGTTCTCTCATATAAAGCCAAGAAACCACATTTTGACCTTTAATATTCCTTTTATTCTATCCCTCTGTTTTCCTTCTTTTCTTTCACTGTACTTACTTATAATTTTATGAAGTGGATAATTTTAATTATAAGGGAAAAAAGAATATATGTGCTTTATACCTTTTGACACATACATACAATTTGAAACTAAGACTTATCAGACATGTAAGATTGTAACTATGGGAAATAGCAGTGTTATTTTTAGAAAGGTGAGAAATAGAAATTTCATCTGAACAATAATTTTATTAATTTTGTGATCCTACCTAAGCATGTTCAATAATAGCTTATGCATTTGCATTTGTTCACTAGTTTACCATGCATTGATAGTGTCAGACATAATGCTAGTTGCTGGGGATATAATTATTAGCAACACATATTTCCATCTCCAAGCCTACAGATGATTTTTAGTTGAAGATTTTTAGTCTAATTGTATTTCAAATTTATTTATTTAAAATAATAATCAGAAGGTTCAAGTATGAATGTATATTAAAATACAGCCAGAGGGTATTTGTTTTAAACAGGAATAAAAGGCATTAAACCGTCTTTTCATCTCTGGTTTCTGTGTCTTTCACAACCTGGAATCATTCCATAGACACGGTTTCTCCAAGTTGCAGAAAAAGGGTAGCCACAATCCCACTAGCTAAACACTCTCCTGCCCTAACAGCTCTGCCCCTTACTTTCTTCCCCTTCCTCCCACCCCCCAAAAAAGAGACAATTTCTTTACCAGTGTCCTTGCTTCAATCTTTGTTAAAAACATGTAGTCAAGACCAAAGATTCAGAGACATGTCCTAGGATAACTAGCCTGACTCATGCCATAAGCTAACCCTGCTCAGGGCCAACAGGCATTTGAGACTCAGAAGTAATTGGATAAAAATAGGCAAAAGCAGGTCCTAATCTCCTCATAGCCCTTTTTATGGGGGCCTGATGTTCTCTACTGGATATAAAAGATGTACTAGGAAAATAATAATTTTCCATTCTATTTGCTGCCATAATAAGTAAATGTAAATAGACTCATGTTTCCATACGTAAAACTCCAACACCACTACATTAATTTGTCTTTACATCATGGAACTATCAAAATCACTATCATCTGCAAAAAAAAAAAAAGGTATTTCATTTTGCTCAGTTATTACTTCGTGTGTCAAGTGCAAGAGCTCTGTGTGAAATGGTGAAATGTATCATTCTCCATACACCTGTGCCTTAGTTTTCATGTGGATCTTCATTACCCAGAAATGCATGCAAAATATTTCTAACTACCTGAGGCAAACATCATGACTGCTGTATATCCCACGGGGTATTTGATTGTCTGATCTTCAGCCCAACCTAGGATAGCTGGAACAGATAAAAGGAAGTCTCTGAATAAAGATATGAAGAACCATTAGAAGAGCCAACCTGAGCCAAAGTGTGTCCCCTTCATCCAGAAACTACTGAATACTGCAAAATGAAACACAAATACCCCCGTCCTTTACTTTTCTCTATCAAATACCCTAAAGGCACACAATTGAGTGTGTTAGCTAGAAAACCAAGTAAAAGTACCTAGAAAACAAAGTAAGGCACAACCTTTCAAACTTTTAGTTTCTAATCATTTGAAAGCTTGCATGTCAGGGCTAGAATGGTTGTTGCTACTTTTTGTTCCCTAACTACATATTTAAATGCCCTCCTGTTAATAATTTCTGTTCATCAGGACACAACTGGTCGTAAAAAATAATGAAATTCAACTCTGGTTAACCTTGTCAAAAAAGAAACGGGATATTTTACAAACCTGTAAAGTCCAGAGGTGGATTTGGATTCCAGATTGTTACACTGGATCTATCAGTGTAACAGTAGCATGAAGTCTCCTCTTCATCTCACCGGGCTTTATTTTCCTGTAGATGCTCACCAGCCAGAAGGCCAGACAACTGACAGCCCCAGAATAACATTACTTCTAGTTCAGCTAATTCTTTCCCAGCAGTCCTACATCGGTATCAGGGAAGTCTCTGACTGGTCCTGTTGCTACCACATTCCCGAGTCCCAGTCACTGCAGGCTACACAGAGTATGATTTTCTATAGCGGGTTCATGACGTACATGACTCAACAAAGGGGAAGAAGACAGGATATTGATGGTGATAGGCCCAAGACAACCAGTCAGGATGGAAAAGCAACTGGTACACATTAGAAAAACAGGATGCTAGGCAAAGAAAAAGGCAAAAATAGAAACAAAAAAGCATAGCTATTAAGTTTGTGCAAAAGTAATTGTGGTTTTTGCCATTTTTTTAAGTAATTGCAAAAACTGCAATTACTTTTTCACCAACCTAATAATATCCACATCAAAATAAGTCAAACGTGTGGCAGAGGTACAATCCTATGAGTGTTTATAAAGTCATAACTACTACGGCATATAAAATTAACCTTGAGGGATAAATAGCTCGCTAGAAAGAAAAGGGAAGTGAGGAAAGAGGACATTTAAATTTTGAAGGAAAAGCCGTGTATAAAAGCATAGAAGAATGAAGGAATGTGATGCAGTCGGGGAAAATAAAGCAGCTTTGTCTGAGGGGCGACGGCAGGATGGGAAGATAGAATATAGGCGTGGCAGCTTTATTTAAGCCTGGAGAAGTCTTCATTGTTCACTAAGAATGAGATTTCATAACATATAATACATGATTCGATATGTTCTAAGTGATGTATTGGAAATATGCAAATAATATTTATGAGCATCATGTAGTTGAAGATACAGAGCTCCAAACCATTTCAAATTTAGAGAACAGTCAGAGGGAACAAAATCTATGGGAAATTGAGTTTCTATCTTCATTATTTCATTAGCAACACCTTCTGCTAAATGGCAAATGTTTTAACACCAGTTCATCTGGCGGAAGATAACAAGATTCTGTACATGAAAGTGAAGTTTATTCTTCAACTTATTCTTCCATACATATCTTATTTTTTATTTTACATTTAACTTTTAGTACTGGAGCTTGGTTTCACACAGTTAATTTTAAGCCATATGATGGAGACATGACCCTTTGATCAGAAATAGAATGTAAGGAAGATGTATGGAAAACAATGAAATTATAAACTTGACTGATCTATTGTTGAAAGCTTTTCCTAGCGGAATTTCAGAAACAAGCTTGTCTGCTTGTTTGTTCGCATCAGTGTCTTCTTGACAAAATTATAAAAATATTTAACATAGGCATTTCTCTCCAGCTAGAGTAGATAAAGTTCTGTTTTATTATAAAATAGAGACACAGCATAAATGTTTCATTGCTACTTTCTGTAAAATTTGAATATGAGTATTGGTATGTATATCCCAGAATACTTACTGAAATAAAAAATGAAAAGCTTAAGAAAATGGAGATGCATAAGTTATGTAGTGTTAGAGATTGTTTTAATGGACATTTTAAGCTTTAAAGTCAGATAAACTTTTTTTTCTTTTGGTCCTGCACTCTTACTCTGTCTAGCTATGCAATGCTAAGCAAAATACTACACTTCTATGAGCCTCAAGCTCTTCACAAGTAAAATAAGGAAAATAGCAACTCTGTCATAAGCCACTGTGAAAAAAATGAGATAAACCATACGTTGAACCGGCATTATTTTTTCATTGTTTTTCAAATAGAATCCAAGGATTAATATCTTCCATGAGACTCTTGTGTTTTCATTATAGTAGATCAGCTCTTTCATGCAGTTTTTCACAGTTTAAAGTTATTAAAAATGAAGTCAAGAAAGGTTTAAATAGTTAATAATATATATTAGGAGGATAGAAAAGAATAAGACCTATTACTTGCTTCCAAATATCTTAAAATCCAGTTGGGAAAGCAGAATTGCCACAAAAAGGAAAAATAGAACATAGAAAAAAAGGTATGATGACAATAAAATTATTAGCTAATTACCAAGTAAATTTTATGATATGTAGTGTTATAGAATTTCAGAAGGATGTTTTGATGAGAAGTAGAAAATGCTTTTGTATGGGGGCAAACCTATGAAAGAGGCATTTGAGTATTTACAGTGTTCATTTTTTGTTTGTTTTATAAATATAAATGCAATTTTAATATTCAATAGCTATTCTTTTCCTATACATTTGATTTTTAAAAAAATTAAAAGTGATAGTTTACTTAGTATTTCATGATAAATAAAAATAATATCTGGCATTTAGTGATATATGCATCAGGCATTATTCTAAGCTGATTTTCATTATTTTATTTTCATAACTATTCTGTGATGAGTTATTGTTATCCTTGTTTCTCAGGAAAGGAAATTGAAACCAGAAAGTCTAAGTAAAATAAACAAGTTCATAGAGCTAGGAAATAGTAAAGTCACTCATAAATACTAAATCAAGAGAAAGGGTGTATTACTACAATTAAATCATCTGTACATTTAATTACAATTATGAGACTATATAAATACTATTCTTATCACTATTTCTTCCATAGAGCTACCAACACTGGCCCATAAGTGAATTAGAAAAGAATTACTGAGGAAAATTGTGTTAGTTTTTTTATTATTATTATTACCACAAAACATTTGCTGCAAATTTCTCTAGATGAATGACTTTGAATTTATTGTCAGTATTCCTAGTAGCTAACTTAATGCCTGGCATATAGGTCTGTGTGATACAAGTTTGTTGGCCTAATGAAGAGCCTTCTTCAAAGAGACAGTACCAAGGAGCCCCAGAAAGATAAATGCCTTAGTATTTGTTTATTGCCTAATGATAAACAGACAGACAGATAGATACTTAGAATATAAATTACTGCTTTGAGTAAAATACAATATAAAAACATATTTCATGTCATTTATATAAAATGTTAAATGTAATCTTAAACACACTAATTAGAATAAAATAGTCTTTTATCATGATTTTCAGACTTAGCTTACACCTCATCTATGTCCAGACAGTTTCGTCATAAAAAAAAAATTATACCATAAGAAGTAAGTTTATGAAATAAAACTAGAGGCAATCAATGAAAAAAAATTATTTTGATTCTATGAAGTGGGTTTCCTGGTTTTGTCACTTATTTGGAACTAGTGATAAAATTGATTTAAACATTAAGAATGGGTTAAAGCTGAGGCATAGAGCTAGATCTTAATTTTGACATTGATCTATCTATATACTATTTATCTATAATTTAAAAAATAATACAAAGCAATTTCACCCTAAAATAGAGTTGGCATCTTGACACAGTTTAAGAGGCCAACAAAGTTTGACATCTTAACAAAGTTTATTACAAATTATTTATCTTCAGTCCTTTATTTTTCAAATATATTTTGAAAGAAGCAAGGGAATCATCTTTCCCATATGTCACTACCTTACATGTTCATGATGAAATGTTTAGTCAGCACAATTTCATTTTTGAAGGTTTTCAGATAAGTTAAAAGAAAAAAAAATTTAAATCCTTAAAGGAAGTAAAAATCAATGTTGCTCCTGCCTCTGGAAGGGTGACTCATTCTGGTAATTACTTGTAAACTATCTTATTGCAGGGCTGCAACAGTTTTCAGCTTTCTGTTAAGCATTACTTTGGAAAAATTTGGTCACATCAGTGAAAAACAACTCTTAAATCATGCTATTACAGAATAGCTTGAGGCATATCATCAGTGTAATTGAAAACAGAATTTTCAACTGTCAGTATGCTTTTCTGTGATACCAATGCATCTCAGCTACAGCCAAAACTTTATAGAGCTACTCAAGAACATGACACAAGTCTTAAATTCTTCAGTTCTGTTGTTATAGAGATGTATGCTTTAACAAATTTGATTAATCATAGTGATGTAATATTAGATGTTCAAATAATTTCAATTAACTTAAGAGGATGGTCCCACAGTCTTATTTCTGGACATTCATATTCTATGTTCTGTTCAATAATCATCTCCACTGATAGGAGGAAAGAAAGCATTTGTCACATATTTTGCAGTGTTTATGCCACATATTGCTTGGTGACATGGACAACCAATAAATAGTCTACCTTCAAGTGACATTACAACATTTCACATATAGCATAAGAATTTAAAAATATTTACTTTTATATCTTTCCTCTTATAATTTATGCTATGATGATCATATAATTTACTTATACATATGTCATAGACCTGACAATACATTGTTATTATTGTGTTTACATAGCCATTTATTATTTTAAAGTATTTAGGTAGGAAGGAAATATTTTATATTTAAGCCTGTTACTTTTTCCAATGCTATGTAAATTCATCTTTTTATCATGTTTTTCGTCCTGCCAGAAGGACGGCCTGTAACATTTCTTATAACATGGTCTGTTGGAGATGAATTCTTTCAATTGTCTAATTTTTTATTGCCCCTTAAAATTTGAATGATTTTTTTGTTGGATATGAAATTCTCAGCTGACAGGATTTTTTGTGTGTGTTTGCAAGTTTTGTTACATAATTATTGTTTTCTTTTGCATACAAAATTCTAGTTTAGTAATTTTTTTCTTTATCTTAAAAAGTATTCCTCCACTCTCTTGCATTCTTTCCAATGAAGAATCTACAGATATTCTCATCTTTTTTTTTCTGTAAAAAACGTGTCTTTCCTCTCTGGTCACTTTAAAGATTTTCTCCTTAGTAGAGCAACTTAATTATGATATCACTCATTTTAATTTTATTCATGCTTATTGTGCATGGGAAGTGTTAAACTTCTTGACTCTCTGTGGTTATAACTTCATCAAATTAGAAAGACGTTTGACCATTATTTTTAAAAATATTTCTCTGCCACTACTCCTCTAGCCTTTTCTTCATGGACTCTATTTATATATATGCTTCCTCAAGTTTCCTACAGTTAAATGATATTCTTAAGTTACTTTTTCTCTTTATATTTTCTCATTGCAATGCCTACAAGTTCACTTATCTTCTCTGTCTACAATATTGATTCTGCCATTAATTCCAACATTGTATCATTAATCACAAATATTTTATCTTTCCTTTGTAGAATTTTATTATGACTCTGTTTTATATATTGCATACAATAGTTTACATTTCAAACATTAGAAATACTTTCGTGTCCTGTTCTGGTTAATTGAACATCTGTGTAGCCTTTGGTTTAATTTTGGTTAATTTTTTGACTCATGATAAATTGTATTTTGCTGATATTTTTATGCCTGATAATCCTCGATTAGATGCTAGACATTGTGAATTTTGCTTCTTTTGATATTGAATAGCTTTGTTTGTGCTCTTTCCTGGGATGCAACTAAGTCATTAGAACAAGTTTGATCCTTTTAAATCTTGCTTACAAGATATTTTAAGTTGGACCAGTGCGGCATTCAGGTTCGGGCTAACTGCTCCCCACTACTGAAGGAATGCCCTTTGAGTACTATATCCAATGCCCTATAAATTCTGAAATAGTCTTGTCTGATTGGTGGGAACAGGTTCTATCCCATGCCCTGTGTGAGACTGCATACTTCTTCCCTCATCTGAGGCATTTTCCACATGAATACACCAATCAGTCCTCTGCTGAATACTTCTGGAGGATTCTACACATCTCTCGGGATTTTTCTCTTTACACAGCTCTCTCCTTTCTAGTATTCATTCTGTGAAACCTAGGAAATTTTCATCCTCAATATTTCAGGCTTACGATCCTCAACCCTGGCAGATTCACATCCTCTCCTACTCCAGAAACTCTCAAGGCTATATGCTTTGTTAATAATAGGACTCAACTTGTTTCTCATCCCAGGAATGATTCTCTGTCACTGCCTGTTCAGTATATTGATTAAATAATCTTAGGATTTTGGTTTGTTTATTTAGGCAGAAGGGTATACTTGTCTACTTTATTCTACTTTCCCAGAATCATGATTGTTAAACATTATTTTATACTTTCCAATTTATTAGAATGTTACAAATTGAAGATTATTAATTTAATATGGTCTCTACTCTTAGTTGTTTCAACTTTTGTGGCATCAGGGATTCTCTATTTTGCTAATGTCAAATCCACAGGATTTAGTATGATATCTTGCATATAGGAGATGCAAATATCTATTATTTATTCATTCATCATGTATTTATGGAATGACACTATGATAAACTATACATTATGGTAAATATAATCAAAATTCTGCCCTCATATTTCAGATAGTACAGAAAATATCTGTTACATGCATCCATACATCTGCCCATATCTATATTAATGTAAAGACCAATGAAATAAAAATAGGCTAGGGTTATAAAGTGTTAAATGTTGTACTTCACATAATTAATAATAGGAATACTACATTATAAGCCAGTAATTGTGAAATACTAGAATTTTATTTAATTTGGCTTAACATTAAAGGTAAATATAATTGGTTAACCTAAATACACTGCCAGAATTTTTACAAATATATTACTCACTTGTCTAGTGTTAAGGATTTGTAAGAAAACACAATATGCCAATTAACTTTCTAACAGGAAGTTGTATTTTTTAAAGCAATATGACATTAGAGTATTAGAGATACCAGGCATAGTCACCTTACTGATGTAAAGAAAATCTAAGATATATTTCAATCACTAATTATACCCCCTATTTCACATGGCCAGGCTTTGTGCCCTTTCTTTAATATGTACATTCTAATGTCCAATTTTATTGGTATATATTGACTGGAAAAAGTAGGAGACTTATAGGATAATCTTCTAGCATTTTTCATTGGTATGGAATTTGGAAAGGCCTATAGAAATCAAACAGTAGATGTAATTCGTAAAGAAATTCAAACCTAGAATTCTAGTATTATATTTTTGAGATGGAAGATGAAAAAAATCCTGGAAGTCATCCAAAATATAATAATAATTATAATAATAATGCTACTGGGCACTAAGATGTATATTGAGAAATATGAAATACTACGTTTTAGCAAACTTCTTAATATCCTTTCTGTATTCCTGTTAAGTAGAGCACCGAGAAGAATTAAATGCCCTTAAACAGTTATTTCTAGGATGCCTGCTATGTGAACAGAGAGTAAAACTTGAATTCACTTAAAAGTGTAGACTTGAGCACAGAATGATACTCGAAAACAAAATTTCATATTTAAGGTTTCAAAATAATAAAGCTAAATAAAATAAAATATTCCATATTTTTCTTTTATAGCACATATCCTTCCTAAATATAATTTTCAAAGTCAATATATTATCAATATACTTATTTAAAAATGAATAATGTTGTATAATTATGAAGTGACAAATAAATCAATATTAAATGACTTGACATTCAGAATTAGGATTACAAAATAATTTTTCCTCAGCATCATGATATAAGTAGTAGCAGTACATGGTCAACATAAATTTGTTGTATGGTATTCCTCTCTGAAGGCATTGTAAGTGCAATTCAAAACTTTATCTTTCTGCAGTTTTTCAATTGTAAAGACTTCTTCCTGATAGTAATTATATAAAGGTGCCTATGTTGGTAATATGAAACATTTTTACTAGGAAATAATGGCTACTAAAACTTATCCTTACAGAAAAGTTTAATTGAAGCTGTTTCCTTAGAGAAAAAATAACATTTTTTATATCAATATTATCTTTAAGTGGCTAACTCTAAGAATAGTTTATTTTTACATTTGCATTTTTATTAATAAATAGCTAAATCAATAACTCACAAAGAGATATTGTAAACCTGAATTCAATAGAGGAAACAAAAATTGTGCTAGGTGACTGTGTCCAAAAATAAATTGAATATAGGAAGCATGGAGTTCATAAAAATTGTACAATGTTAGAAAAGCATGTTTTAAGTCAGGCATCTTAGAATTATTCTTAGAAATACATGGAGCTATCTTTCAGACTTTGCCATTGCTGCCTCTGAACACTAATAGGCTGAAGAATGTTCGCCTAAAGACAGAATCCTCAGCTTCATGACCCATATGAACAGGCTGCCTCTACAGCCACTGTTTCACCAAATCCAAGACAGGAACTTCATGCAGAATGAGCATTAGAAACTGCTAGAAGAAATTCATGAGCTTGCTAGACCGTTATAACTACCAGCAGTCCCAGACTGATCACCACCCCACCTCAATTCCACTTTTCAAATCTCTGTAAGTACATCTAATTGGCAGGTACTAATTTATATCCAAGACTTTATCAGTAAGATAATTGATTAAAAAGAGTTTTTATTTTCTCAAATTCTTTAAAATGTAAAGGTTGAGTAGAAAAATCTCAGTATGTTTTATACTTTTTTTATTTACATAACACACACAAACTGTGAAGGATGTTTTGAGGTAACTGATATATCCTTAATTCAAAACTAATGTAAAATCATTTTTCATTAGTTGGAATTCTGAATAGTTATGAATTCAAGCAATCGTAGTGCTATATTTAAAATGTATAATGAAGTTCTCTTTGTAAACCTCATGTAAAAATTAAAAGCTAGAAGTGGTGTTCTTCTCATTACACATTCTTTTTCTAATCATCACAGTGTGAATTTATACAAAACAAGCAAAGAATCCTTCCTTCACCATTCCTAATGCCAGGGAAGTTTCAATTGTAACAATTAACAAAATATTTCACAAATTATTTGACACACAAAGTAACTTCTAGCATACTTTATTGGATTTTTTAAAATTTTTTACTGATACTATAACAAAACAGTTTAGATATCTTGGTATCTAAAGAAACACGTTTTTGTCCCTCTGAAATCTGTTTTTCAGGAGTTGCCAGGCCGCAATTTAGACAGTTCTACTCAACAACATAAATGCTGAAGTTTCCCTACAATTGAATGGTGACTCAATTCACACGACAGTTACCAGATTTTTCTTGCTTTTAAGGTGGCACTTAAGTAATTCTATTCACCCTAGAGTCAGACATGGTATATGTGGTATGAATCAGGTTTGGGCATACATATCAATAAGACTTACATAAAGTATATTGAATAGTGTATATCTTCATTCTTCATGAATATGAACAGGTATACTTATTAAACTTATCTAATTATAAAAAGGTGTATATCATATTGTATCAAAATATGAACGTGTTAACTAATTCTGAAAATATAAACATAGATTTATTAGTGATAAATTGCTATACACACTGACATAAGGAATAGTGCTTTGCTACAGATATTAACTTCAACCTGAAATTAATTTGTTTTGATTCAAATTTCAAACATTTCTTTATTTAAAGAATTACCTCAATAAATAACCAAAGCTAACATCAATTAAACTATAAAGGTAAAACAAAAATTTAAATTATGAAAGAACTCTCTCATATGCTAATATTTTATTAATGTACTGCTTATAAATCTAATTTTAGTAAAATTTCCATGAAGAACATATATGAAAGGGAACTTAGAAATCAGGGCAACACAGCCGGGTACATTAGCTCACACCTGTAATCCTAGCACTTTGGGAGGCTGGGGTGGGTGGATCACCTGAGGTCAGGAGTTTGAAACCAGCCTGGAAAACATGGCAAAGCTCTGTCACTATTAAAAATACAAAAATTAGCCAGGCGTGGTGGCATGCACCTATAATCACAGTTACTCGGGAGGCTGAGTTAAGAGAATCACTGAACCCAGTGGGTCAGAGGTTGCAGTTAGCCGAGATTGCACAATTTCATTCCAGCCTGGGCGAAAGAGCGAAACTCCATCTCAAAAAACAAAGAAAGAAAGAAAAAAAAGAAAAATCATGGAAACTCATAATGGCTCATTTAATTATTTTTAGGTCCTAGAAAAATTAGTTCTAGCACTCTGAGTATTTATTTATTTATTTATAAACTATCAACATGAAGAATGCTTATTAATATCATCTTGAAAAATCTGTGGAAGAGTAAAAATTTTAATCATAATTTATTTTATATATTTGATATATTTTCTCTCTTAAAATTACAAATGTTAACTTGGTTCAAGGAGTAGTGATATCCAGATGTTTTCATTGTCATATAAAATCTACTTATTCCAAGTAAATCACTCTATCTTACATTTCTGAGATTATTTTAAAACAGCAACTTGTGAAAGAGCAATACATGGTCATAGGCATATATCCCTATGATACTGGTATATGGTGCACAAAAATAATAAGTAAATGTTTGCAAAAACAATAAGAGGATTCATCTCTGAGGATGTAAAGACATCTACAAATCATCTTCCCCAGAGCTAGCACAAAAATTGTCAAAAAAAATTTATTTTAATACTCTAGACAAAAACAAGTTGAGAAGCATTTATGCATGAACACTGTCTGAATCTTTGGTTAAGTACCGCAGGTATGTTTAGCCTTCTTGCTTAGGCCTGCTTCCGTCCACCTAATTTCTAGTTAAGTAGACAGAAAAGGTAGTTTTTCCAAGTGGAGATGGCCATGGATATGAGCAACTTTTTGGACAGAGATGGGTGGCTAAGTTAACTTAAAACAAAGGTAAAAATTTTGCTCAACATAATTGGTAGGAAAAGTAAACAAACAAACAAAAAACAATAAAACAATAAATTAAATTGTAGCAAACTATAGTAAACACTTGCAACTCTAGCCTGAGTTTGAGGTCCTGGTTGACTTAAATAGCACATAACCCAGAAATGTATTGAAAGATTTAAAAATTAGAGATTTTAGTTAGATAAGCTCTCTACATATGTCTGGTAAACTGGTGAAGCGTGCATCTGCATAGAGGAGAAACAAAGCCAGACAGTTACAGCCGAGCCAGCTTGGAAAACTGGCTGTACACTTAATGCATTTCTCACCCTACTGACAGATTAATTGACAGAGGGTGGAAGCTTTACAAACTTGAGTTGATTGAGCAGAGACTCATTTCTAATCACTGACTGCTCACTAAGATATATAGACATAGAGACATCCCTAGGAAGCTGGGATAAAAATGAAAAACAAATTTTAAAAACAGTAACAGAAAAAGGCAAAGAAATCAGTAGCTACACATCATGGAAGGATAAATCCCAAAGTTCTAATCCAGGCAAAACATGAAAAATAAATAAAGTAAAAAGCAACATGGGGGAACATTAGAATCTGGAGTTACTAACTACATATTCTATGATTCACAAATTCTAATAAAAATTAGGGGATATGTAAATATGTACAAAAAGAGTGGCTCATATTCAATAAAAAGTAAGTGTATATAAGCTCACTCTAAATGGGACCAGATATTGAATTTAGCAGCAAAAAAACCCTACAAAATAGTTGTTATTAGCATACCCAAGGAATTAAATAACATTATAATTAAAGATGTAAGAAACATTTGAATAAAATATTTCAATAAATAGGAAATATCCACAGAGAAATGTAAATTTTTAAAAGAATCATATGAACATTCTAGAACTAAAAATTATGAAAACTATAGTTTTTTAAAAATTCTAAAATTTAATCTGTTGTCTATAAGAGAGTTAAAATAGCAGAAGGAAGAACAGCGAACTTACACATAGTATAATAAAACTTATCTAATTTAAATAACAGGAAAAATTGAAGAAAAATGAACAGAGCATGAGAGACCTATAGGACAATATAAAGAATTCCCAGATACATGTAAATAAAGCATCATATGGAAGGAGAGATAAAAAGGAATAATAACTGTATTTAAGAAATAACAACTAAAAGCTTCTCAGATTTGATGAGAAACTTTAATACTTAGATCCAAAGAGGTGAAAAAAAATAGAATATAGTAAAAGAACTACACCTAGACACATCATGAGCTTCTGACATCCAAAAACAAAGACAAATTTTGAAAACAGAAAAGGGGAAAAATAGAATTATCAGAACATGGAAGCGGTGCAATTAACCACTTTCTTCTCTTTAGAAACATTGCAGGTCGTAGACAGTGGAATACCATGTTGAAAATCCTGAAAGCAAAAGATAAAAACAAACAAACAAACACATCAACCAAGAATACTATGCTCATCAAAAATGAAGGTGAGATAAGGCATTTACAGATAAACAGAAACAATAACTCATTGCTAGGTACCACCCTATGGAAGGACAAAAAGAAATTCTTATTTTATATAAAACATATAAAATTTTATATAAATATGTTTTATATAAAACATATAAAAATATATTTTATATAAAACATAAAAATATGTTTTATATAAAACATATAAAAATATGTTTTATATAACATATAAAAATATATTTTATATAAAACATATAAAAATATTTTTATATAAAACATATAAAAATATATTTTATATAAAACATATAAAAATGTTTTATATAAAACATAAAAATATGTTTTATATAAAACATATAAAACATAAAAATATGTTTTATATAAAACATAAAACATAAAAATATGTTTTATATAAAACATATAAAACATATAAAAATATGTTTTATATAAAACATATAAAAATATGTTTTATATAAAACATATAAAAATATGTTTTATATAAAACATATAAAGCAGCTCAAATCCATCAAAGAAATAAAGAACGGCAGAAATAATTATTTTAATAAATATAAACGTTAAGAAACATATGCTATGTTTTCCTCTAATTCATTCAAAAATTAAAATTGCATTATATAATTACAATAAAACATTTTAAGTTTTATTATAGGTGAGAGAGAATATGTATGATGATAACAATATAAAGAAGTGAGTGGAAGTGAAGTTATAATGGGGCAGAGCCGCTATATTTTGCTGGAATTAAGTCAATATTAACCCAAAGTAGATTGGCATAAATTAAAAAGCATATCACAATTCCATAATCAACCACTAAATAAAGAGCTAAATATTATGCCATTAAAAAGTCCACAAATAAATTCAAATAGTGCACTAAAATATATTTTTAACAAAGAAACAGCACTAAAGGAACACAGATCAAGAAACTAGATGTGAAACATATAGAAAACAAAAAGGAAAATGGCAGCTATAAAAACCAACAATATCAATAATTACAATAAATGTTAATAGACTAAATAATCAATAGGTAGAGTTTGTCAGTCTAAATCAAAATAGAAGATATAACTAAATACAAGAGAATATTATTCAGCCTTTTGGCCAGGCACAGTGGCTTATGCCTATAATCCCAACACTTTGGGAGGCTGAGGCAGGTGGATAACTTGAGGTCAAGAGTTTGAGATCAGCCTGGCCAACATGGTGAACCCCCTCTCTACTAAAAATACAAAAATTAGCCAGGTGTATTGGTGCACACCTGTAATCCCAGCTAATCAGGAGGCAGAGGCACGAGAATCGCTTGAACCCGGGAGATGCAGGTTGCAGTAAGCCAAGATCACACCACTGTACTCCAGCCTGAGCGACAGAGTGAGAGTCTGTCTCAAAACATAAATAAAATAAAAAAGAGCCGGGCGCGGTGGCTCACGCCTGTAATCCCAGCACTTTGGGAGGCCGAGGCGGGTGGATCACGAGGTCAGGAGATCGAGACCATCCTGGCTAACGCAGTGAAAACCCGTCTCTACTAAAAAATACAAAAAATTAGCCGGGCGCGGTGGCAGGCGCCTGTAGTCCCAGCTACGGGGGAGGCTGAGGCAGGAGAACGGCGTGAACCCAGGAGGCGGAGCTTGCAGTGAGCCGAGATCCCGCCACTGCACTCCAGCCCGGGCGACAGAGCGAGACTCCGTCTCAAATAAATAAATAAATAAATAAATAAAAGAATATTATTCAGGCTTTAAAAAGAAGGAAATCCTGCCATTTCTGACAACATTGATAAACTTAAAGGACATCATACCAAGTGAAATAAGCCAAAAACAAAAGGAGAATGCTATTATATAATACAACTTACATAATCAACCTACAGTAGTCAAACTCATATAAGCAAAGAGTGGAATAGTAGTTTCCAGAAGCAGAAAAGTGAAATTATGTGACACTATTCCAAAGGTGGTAAGTGTCTATTATAAAGGACAAATAAGTCCTAGGAATTCACTGTATAGCCTAGTGCCTGTATGCTAGGCTACTACTAACACTAAAATACTACCAATACTGTATTGCATACTTAAAATGTGTCTGAGGGTATATCTTGTTTCTATCACACACACAAATAATAATAATAAAAAGGTGGGGGGAACTTTTTGATGCATAGGTTTAGGGAATCTATTGTGATAGTTTTACAAGTGTTTACTTACCTCCAAACATTATCAATTTGTATATATTAACTATATATAACTTTTGGGTGTCAAAGAAAAAATTAAATTTAAAAATAAAGGAGACACACAAATTCAAAGACAGATAGTTAAAAGTAAAAGAATGGAAAAAATATCAAACATGTAAGAACTACTAGGTACAAAAGCAAGTCAGGAGCGATGGCTCACACCTGTAATCTCAGCACTTCAGTAGGCTGAAGTGGGCAGATCACTTGAGTTCAGGAGTAGTAGACAGTCTGGGCAACATGCTGAAAACCTATCTCTACTAAACAAAACAAAACAAAACAAAAAAATTAGCTGGGCAGCATGGCGCGTGCCTGTAGTTCCAGGCACTTGGTAGGCTGAGGTGGAAGGATGGTTTGAGCCCAGAAAGTGGAATTTGTGGTGAGCTGAGATTGCACCACTGCACTCTAGCCTGAATTAAAAAAACAGCTATAGCAGCTATATTGATTTCAGACAAAATAGACTTAAGAGGAGACATACCATTAGCATCAAATAGCACTACTTTATAATTTTAAAAGGGTCAATGTATCAGCTAGATATAAAAATTACAAATGTATGTGTGCTTAACAACAGAATCCTAAAATAGCCAAAGCAAAAACTGACAGAATTAAAAGTAGAGTGAAAAAGTGCACAATTAGAGGCTTCAACAATTTACTACTGGTAATTGATATAAGAAGTAGGTCAAAAAGTAAAGAACATCTTTATTTTTACTGACTTTTTGACCTACTTGTTGCTACCGAAAAGCACTAGCAACCAACTTTGCCTTATAGACATTTATAAGACATTTCATCTAAAAGCCAAAAATATATTGTTTTTAAGGGCATATAAGATATTCTTTAGAAGACCACATTAATAAACTAAAGACTAAAATAAATAGTTATCTTAATTGATGGGGAAAAATCATTTGACAATATTCAACACCTATTGGTTATAAAAATGCACATCAAATTATGAATAGAAGGGAACTTCCTCAGCCTATTAGAGGGCATGTATTAAAACAGAAAGAAAGGCCAGATGCGGTGGCTCACGCCTGTAATCCCAGAACTTTGGGAGGCCGATGCAAGCAGATCACTTGAGGCCAGGGGTGTGAGACCACCCTGGCCAACATGGAGAAAGTTGGTCTCTACTAAAAATACAAAAATTAGCTGGGCATGGTGGCGCACACCTGTAATTCTAGCTACCTGGGAGGCTGAGGCACAAGAATCACTTGAATCTGGGAGGCAGAAGTTGCAGTGACCTGAGATTGTGCCGCTGCACTCCAGCCTGGGTGAGAGAGCAAGACACTGCCTCAAAAACAAAACAAAACAAAAATGAAACATAAAAATAAGCAGTAATATGTGACCTATAATCAAGAGAATCAGAGGCAGCAGAAGCAGTTTAACAGAGAACCCACATACTGGAGTCAGTAGATAAGAACTCCAAGCAACTATGAAAAGCATAAACATGATATATCTTTTTCATTTTCACTTTAAATTCCATCTTTAATTTTAAAGTAAGTTTCTTATATTGTTTGTAAAATTGTTTAATGATTGGCACAATACTGTTGTAAGTTAAAAGTGCATAATGTAAACTCGTATAGAGCAACTACTTAATCGTATAACACACACATTTCAATAGTAAGAATAATGTGTAATGGTAAAAAGCATTCAATTAACCCAAAAGAAGGCATGAAAGGGGGGACAAGGAAGCAAGGAATAGATAGGAAAAAATAGAAAATATATATCAAAATGGTAAACTTTAAACCTTTCAATATTTACATGAAAAAACAAATTAAATATTCTGAAAAAAAGGGTATAAACATCTAAAATTGCAAGGATGGAGGAAAGAGAAAAGCCAAGCTTCAGGCTTTTAGAAGACTCTTTAGAATTTAAAAACATGTTTGTATAAGTTTATTAGGCAACACCCTAAATCAAGGGTCCCCAACCCCAGGGCCGCAGACTGGTACCAGTCTGTAGCCTGTTAGGAATGGGTCTACATAGCAGGAGGTGAGTGGCAGGCCAGTGATCATTACCACCTGAGCTCCATCTCGGGGCAGATCAGTAGTGGCATTAGATTTTAAGAGATCTAGGTTGCATACTCCTTATGAGATCTAACTAATGCCTGATGCTCTGAGATGGAACAGTTTCATGCCCAACTACCACTCCCACCGTTCTGTGGAAAAATTGCCTTCCACAAAACTGGTCCCCAGTGCCAGAAAGGTTGGGGACCACTGCCCTTAACCTTCAGAGGTCTAATCAAAGGGTCTTAGGGCTGCACCGTATGGTCTACCACATCTAACTTCATTCTCTGTGATTGATTATTTATTCTTTAGTGTTTTGTGTCAGAAGAAAAATTCAAAGATAACAAACATTTCTATGTACTAGAATTTTTATATGTGTTTAACCATTCAAATATTATCACACACAATAATAGAAATACCTCAATTTCATGTAAAGGAAATTGAGACTATTACAATAATCAGTTCATAAATGATAATAAATTCACCTAGCATCTTGCCCTTAGAAGGTTTAGCAGATGGTATTTAATTCTTAGACTCTCTACTTCCATATTCTTTATACTTCTATAACATGATCCCTTCTAAAAGCAAGTGTATTGCACTTGAATTGGTAGAGTTAGACAAGGCAGCTGCAAAATATTTGTAATAAATTAATTTCTCAGTGTAAAATATTAATGGATGCCTGAATTAAGAGCAGAAAGGAGTCATAATATTAAACTAGAAAGCATTAATGTGAGGGCTATAAATAATTTTAAAAATATTTTTAAATAGACTGATTTTTCATTCTTTATTTTTCTAATTTCCACATCTATTCATTAGGAAAAGTTTAAAATGTGATTAGAGGGATGATTATAATCAAACTCACTTATGTAAGCATTCCAACTATACACTACAATTGCTCTCTATTCAATTGTGATGTCAACATTTACTTCAGGCCACATTCAAAACTATGCTGAATAATCATTTCTACCTGTAATACATGTACTAATGGGTAAAGTATGTCTTCGTCAATTGAGCTTATTCAAAACTATTTTGCACTCATTAAGTTAAAATATTGAGTTGATTTTCTTCAAATTGCCATAGATTTTCTTAACTTGTTGAAATTTTCAAATCACACCTTTCCTTCCTAAAAAAAAATAATATTAATAAATTCCATCACAAACCAAAAGACATCCTCTCACAAATCTTGAGAAAACTTTTTCTTATTTATTTGATATATTTATAATGAAAATAGCAAGTTACATATTTTTAAAACTGTATATATTAATCTTAATAAAATTATTTTATGTATTAATGAGATATTTAAATTGTGTAGGGATGGGTCAATCAAGTACTATGCAAACTTTGCAGATAATTCCCAGATAATAAAAAGGCATTTTCTATGCATGAATTAAAAGCGTTTTTTCCTGTTACGAAATGTTGCTTGATATCTTCTTCCATTAATCTTACTGTTGTGTATAAACATTAAATTTATTTAATAATATTTCACAAATAATGAATATTAACTAGTTACCAAGCATTGTCTTAAGCACTTAATTCATTTTCTCATTTTATCCTCATAATAATCATTTATTTTACTGACTTCATCCTCATTTCTGTGATGTCAAAGTCATGAAAAAGTCAAATAATTCCTCCAAAGTGACGCAATTACTTACTTCTGGAGTTAAGATTTGTTCTTCAGCTACTGGAATCTTAACTGGTAAGCTGTGCCCCGTGCTCACCAATGACATTTGTCCATTCATTGATTAATTCAAACACTCATGGAGAAGATTTTACATAGAAGGCCAGAACTAGGCACTGAAAACAAAATTGATTATGACATGTAAAGAGCTCACTGTTTTCTAGAAAAACAGATTATTCTATAAATACAGTTAAGCATTACAACTGCTTGGATATATTTGTACAGAGCTACATAATATAATAATTAATTTTAGAATGATTTTCACATTCTTAGTATAAGCCAAACAATGAATTAGGCAGAAAAGCTCCAATGTTAGCAATATACAGAATTTAGATCCTCATAAAGTGCACTGTCAACTTGGAGATGTAAAAAAGTAAAAGATAATGAAATTAAGATATTGGAAATAAAAGTTTTGAAAACAGGAAAAGACAACCTAACCCAAATCTGGGTATCAGGTAAGGGTTTCAGGAGAAATCATCGAATAGAAATTAGTAAAGACACTAGGGTAAGAGCAATAGGTAGAATGATACAGAGAGGGTTAAGAGTAGTGCAGAAAACTTAACATAAAAAATAGTTTAGCACTGAAAGTAGTGTAGCATGGTTGTCACACAAGATTACAGTCAGATGAGGAGTTCAGAAAAGGGCCTACTGAAATAGCAGACATCAGGCCACACTTTCATAAAACTATTGTAAATGACATTAATTCCTTAATTTCATTTACAGATTGTTCATTCCAAGTGTGTAGAAATGCAATTGATGTTTGTATATTGATTTTATACCCTACAACCTTGCAGAACTTATTAACTTTATTCATCTTAATACTTTAAATTTTTATACTCCCTAGGATTATTTTCTATTCTCTGAGAATAGAGATATAGTTTAACTTCTTCCATTTAAATCTGGATGCCTTTTATTTCTTCCCCTGATTGCTCTGTGTCCACAGTACAATGCTGAACACAAGAGGCCAGGGCACATATACCTCTCTTGCTCCTGATCTTACAATAAAAACATCTAGTCTTTCACCATTAAGTATTAAGTTAGCTTATATGAACAACTTTCATTTGCAACTTATATATCTTTTCTTGTTCTTGCCAAATTGCTCTGGGTAGGGCTTCTAGTACCATGTGGATAGAATTAGCAAAAGTAGGCATCCTTATTTTATTCCTGATCTCAGAGAAAAAGCTTTAAATCTTTCACCTTTTATAACAGTGCGAGGTTAGCTGTGGGTTTTTCATATATGGCTCTTGTTATGTGGTGGTAATTTTCTTCTCTTCCTAATTTGTTAAGTGTTTAACATAAATACATAATTTGTTAAGTTTTTATGTTAAACACTTAACAAATTAGGAAAAGAAGGATTAGGATTTTCGTCAAATGCTGTTCCTGTACCTATTGAGAGTATCATGTGATTTTTGTATTTTTTTTATTCTATTGATAGTCTCTATCTTTTATTCTATGGAATACTTTGCAGATAATTGTTACTTTTTTTTTCTTTTTGAGACGGAGCCTCGCTCTGTCGCCCAGGCTGGAGTACAGTGGCGCGATCTTTGCTCACTGCAAGCTCCGCCTCCCGGGTTCACGCCATTCTCCTGCCTCAGCCTCCGGGGTAGCTGGGACTACAGGCACCAGCCACCACGCCTGGCTAATTTTTTGTATTTTTAGTAGAGATGGGGTTTCTCCATGTTAGCCAGGATGGTCTTGATCTCCTGACCTCGTGATCCACCCGCCTTGGCCTCCCAAAGTGCTGGGATTACCGGCGTGAGCCACTGTGCCTGGCCAATTGTTACTTTTTTAATGTTTAGTGGAATTAAGCAGTGAAGAAGACACCTAGGCCTGGAATTTGTGAGTAGTTTTTTTGAATTATGACATTAATTTCTTCAGTTATTACGGGTTTATTCAGATTTTCCATTTCTTCTTGAGTCAGTTTTAACAGTTGTTTTCTAGATATTTCACTTTCATCTAAGTTATCTCATTTGTTGCTGTATAATTGTGGATATTATTCCTTTATAATCCTTTTTATTTCTGTAAGGTTGGCAGTAATATTTCCTCTCATTTCTGCCTACTAATTTAAAACTTCTCTCTTTTTTCCTCAATCTAACTAAAGATTTTCAATATTTAACTTTTCAAAGAACTAGATTTTGGCTTAACTGGTTTTCTCCATTTTATTTTTCCCTTATCAATGTTATTCATTTCTACTTTAATCTATGTATTTCCCTGCTTCTTCTTGCCTTCATTACAATTTATTTTCTTTTTCCAGTGACCTAACATGAAAGACTGGATTATTGATTTTAGATCATTTTTCTTCCTTAATATAGGCATCATATTTATAAACTTAGCTCTAAGAAAGGTAGTAATTTAGTGGCCAGAAACACTGAAGTCAAACAATATTTGAAAATGTATTCATGAACTATTATTGATAAATATGTGTAATTGCCACCACAAAAAATGGAGGAGTTGATTTTACTTAAGAACATCTTTAAGAGCTTCACAAACAAGTGCTAACAGAAAAAAAGGAAAAAAATAGTTATGCCTCCTCTTTATCTCTCCACTTTTTCAGTGAGGGTGACATTGTAATACCAGAAGTTCACACAAAGTATGTGGAAAGGGCTTATAATTATTAATGTGTAATAACTGCTTATCAGTGAAGAAGAAGAAAAAAACAGATTACATGTTTGAGTGGCGGCCATGAACTTGGATTTCAAAGATGGAACATATACATTTTCATAATCTATAAATAAATGGCAAAAACAGTTGAATATATGTCCCTGCCAAATCTCATGCTGAATTGTAATGCCCAGTGTTGGAAGTGTGGCCTGGTGGGAGGTGTTTGGATCATGGTGGCAGATCTCTCAAGGCTTGGTGTTGCCCTGGCAGTAGTGAGTGAGTTTGCAAGATCTGGTTGTTTAAAAGTGTGGGCACTTGCCTAGGCTTCTTGCTGCTTCTGCCATGTGAGACACCTGCTCTCTTTGCCTTCTGCCATGATTGTAAGCCTTCTGACACCTCCCCAGAAGCAAATTCCAGTGCTATGATTCCTGTACAGCCTGCAAGACCATGAGCCAATTAAACCTTTTCTTACGAATTACCCAGTCTCAGGTGTTTCTTTATAGCAATGCAAGAACATTATAATACAGTGGCCTTAAAAGTGAATTGTGACTAATTTTTGGAAAAATCTTAAGAAGATTACCCCCAAAAATGTAGAATAAAAACTTTTATAATGTATGCTATATAATTCACATAGGATTTGCTATTGATAAGTAAAATCAACACAGAAACATTTAAAATATGACTAATTGGCATTGTGTAAAGGTTTATGAGGCTCAGAAAGACTAGAATATCTTTGTATTTTACTTTCATTAAAGTATTTAATAAAATATTTTACAAATGTTGTTGTGACTAAGCTAACCTGTTGACGCATATTTTTAGCAGTTTAAAATAATCATAAATTATAGGTTATATCAACTTATAGTGAGATGTTTACTGGCTTACAAATGTAACCTGTCCTGTAGAGTTCTGTGTGCATACTTTTATCAAAGATTTTGGTGAGAATTCCAGGTAGAGCAAGATTGCCGAACAGAAGCCTCTAACAAACATTCCTCTGCAGGAGAATCAAACTGAACTATCCTCACTAAAAATCACCTTCATAAGAACTGAACATCAGGTTAGTGATCACAGTACCTGGTTTTATCATCATATTAAGGAAAGAAGCACAAAAGAGGGTAGGAAAGATAGGTCTTCAATCGCCTGTGCCACCCTTCCGCCATGCCCTGGCAGTGGTCGCATGGCATAGAGAGAAAATCTGTGCACTTGAGAAGGGAAGAGCTCAGTGACTGTGGGACTTTGCATTGGAACTTAGTGCTTCTCCATCATAGCAGAAAGCAACCTGGGGCGGAACTCAGCCAGTACCCATGGAGGGAGCATTTGGACCAGAACTAGCCAGACAAATCATCCATCTCAGCAGTTAGAACCTGAGTTCCAGCAAGCCCTGCCACTGTGGGCTAAAGTGTTCTGGAGCCCAAAATAACTTGAAAGACAGTATAGACCACAACCATACAGACCATAACTCGGAAGACAGTATAGACCAGTATAGACCACAATTCCTGGGCAAGTCTTGGTACTGTTTTGGCTTGGAGCCAGGAGCTGGTGGACTTGAGTTGCCTGGGATCCAGTGAGACACCGACAGATGCAGGCAATGGAGTGCTTTCATCACCTCACCCCTAACCCCAGGAAGCAGCAACACAGCTCACAGCTCTGGGAGAGGTTCCTTCCTTCTGATTAAGAAGAGGAGAGGGGACAGTAAAGAGTACTTTGTCTTGCAACTTGGATATCAGCTCAGTCACAGTAGAATAGGCCACCAAGCAGAGTCCTGAGGCACCCATTCTAGGCCCTAGTTTCCTGATGACATTTCTAGACACACTTTGGGCTAGAAGGGAACCCATTGCCTTGAAGGGAAGGACCAAGTCCTGGCAGAATTCATCACCTGTTGACAAAAGATCCTGTGGGCCCTGAATAATCAGCAGTGGTAGCCAGCCAGAACTCACCATGGGCCTTGGGTGAGACTCAGAGCTGTGCTGGCTCCAGGTGTGACTAAGTACACTCTAAGCACATTTTCAGCTGTGGTGGCTATGGGAGAGACCCCTTCTGCTTGAGGAAAGGAAGGAGTAAAGGAGACTTTGTCTCGCAGCTTGGATACTAGCTGAGCCACAGAAAGCTGATAGAGAACAAGGTGGGGGCTCCTGGGATCCCTGATTCCAGGCCTTGATTCCTCCGTGACATTTATGGACCTGCCCTGGGCCAGAAGGGACCCCATGGCCCTGAAAGGAGAGACTCCGGCCTGGCAACCTTGCTAAAGCTGACTGAAGAGCCCTTGGGCCTCAAGTGAACATCAGCTGTAGTCAGGCAGTACTAGCTGTGGGCCAGGGGACGTGGTAGCCACAGAGAGACTCCTCTGCTTGGGGAAGGGGAAGGAAAGAGTAAGAAGTACTTTGTCACGTGGCTTGGGTGCCAGCCCAGCTACAATACAATAGAATAATAGGTAGATTCTTAAGTTTCCTGACTCCAGCCAGTCATTCGCAGGTGGCATCCCCAGACTCACCCTGGGCTGGGGGAAACTCACTACCCTGAATGGAAGGAAAAAAACCTGGCTGGATTTGCTGCCTGCTGATTGTAGAGCCCATGGACCTTGAGTGAACATAGGTGGGGATCAGGCAGTGATCACTACAGGCCTCAGGCAAGACCCAGTGCTGCACTGGCTCCTGATCTTACCCAGCACAGTCCCAGTGGTGCTGATCACAAGAATCCTTGTGTCACCCCAGCTTTAAGCAGCTCAGAAGAGATAGAGAGACTCCATTTTTCTGGGAAAAGTAAGGGAAGAAAATATGAGACCCTGCCTGGTAATCCAGGGAATTCTTCCAGATCTTACACAAGACTGCCAAGATAGCACACCTACGAGTCTACAAGGGCCACAGCATTACTGAGCTTTGGAGTGTCTCATAAAGCAAATAAAGCTTCAGTGATCAAAGACTTAGATCATAACACTCAAGTTTTCAAGTACCTGGAAGGTCTTCCCAAGAAGGATGGGTACAAACAAGCCCAGACACAAAGACTACAATAAATACCTAAGTCTTCAATGTGCAGATACTTAGAAACATTCACAAGCATCAAGACAATCCATAAAAAACAAAAAATTACCTCACCAAATGAACTAAATGAGGTACCAGGGACCAATCCTGGAGAGACAGAGATACATGATCTTTCAGACAGAGAATTCAAAATAGCTGTTTTGAGAACTCTCAGTGTAATCCAAGAAAATACAGAGAAGGAATTCAGAATCCTATAAGATAAATTTAACAAAGAGATAAAAATATTTTTTAAAAATTAGGGAGAAATTCTGGAGCTGAACAATGAAATAAACATACTAAAGAAGGTGTCAGACCACTTGTCAGAATTGATTAAACAGAAGAAAGAATTAGAGGGGTTGAAGACAGGCAATTTGAAAATACACAATCAGAGGAGACAAAATAAAAAGTAATAAAAAACAATAAAGCATGCCTACAGGATCTTGACAATATCCTCAAAAGGGCAAATCCGAGAGTTATTGGCCTTAGAGAGGAGGTAGAGAGAGATCTCAAGGCAGAAAGTTTATTCAAAGGGATAATATCAGAGACCATTCCAAACCCAGAGAAAGATATCAATATTCAAGTGCAAGAAAGTTAGAGCACCAGCAAATTTAACCCAAATAAGACTACCTCAAAATACTTAATAATGAAACTTCCAAAGATCAATGATAAAGGACCCATATATAAAAATTAAATAAAAATGAACTGAAAATTTAAATCAAGGACCTCAAACTATGAAAGTACTGAAAGCAAAAATTGGAGAAACTTTTCAGGACTTTGGGCTGGTCAAAGATTTCCTAAGTAATACCTCACAAACACAAGCAACCAAAGCAAAAATGGACAAATGGAATCACATCAAGTTAAAAAATCTTCTGCACAGCAAAAGAAATAATCAAAAAAGTGAACAGACAACCTACATAATGAGGTTAAGAGACAATATTTGCAAGCTATTTACCTGACAAAAGATTTGTAACCATTATACATAAGGAGCTCAGACGAGGCAATAGGAAAAAAAATCTAACAATTCAATTAAAAAATGAGCAAAAGAGCTGAATAGACATTTCTGAAAAGAAGACATAAAAATTGCAAACAAGTACATAAAAAGTGTTCAACATCACTGATGATTAGAGAAATGCAAATCAAAAATTTAATAAGATATCGTCTCACCCTAGTTAAAATGACTTGTATACAAAAGACAGGTGAGGAAGTAGGGAAAAGGGCACCCTCATACATTTTTGGTGGGAATGTAAATTAGTATAACCACTATGGAGAACAGTTTGGAGATTTCTCAAAAAACTAAAAATAAAACTGCCATAAGATCCAGGAATCCCACTCTTAGGCATATACTCAGAAGAAAATCAGTATATCAAAGAGATATCCACACTCCCATGTTTCTTGCAGTACCATTCACAATAGCCAAGATTTGGAAGCAACCTAAGTGTCCATCAATAGATGAATGAATAAAGAAAATATGGTAAATACACACAATGGAATATTATTCAGTCATAAAAAAAAAACCCTGAGATCCCGTCATTTGCAACAATATGGGTGGAACTGGAGGTCACTATGTTAAGTGAAATAAGCCAGGCACAGAAAGACAAGTTCCACATGCTCTCACTTATCTGTGGGAGCTAAAATAAAATTAAAACAATTGAACTCCTGGACATAGGGAGGAGAATGATAGTTACCAGAGGGTGGGAAGTATAGCGGGTGTTGGAGGAAATGGGGCTGGTTAGTAGGTCCAAGAATAGATAGAATGAATAAGATCTATATCACGACAGGGTGATTAAGCCAACAATAATGTATTGTATATTTTAAATAACTGAAAGAGTATAATGGGATTTTTTGTAACACAAAGAATACATAAATGCTTGAAATGATAGAAACTCCATTTATCCTGATGTGATTATTACCCATTGTATGCCTGTATCAAAATATCTCATATACTCCGAAAATATACATACCAACTATGTAACCACCAAAATATTTTAAAAATAAAATTATAAAATAAAAATAATTGGAAGATTTTGATGAGATTTAAATGGCACATTAAATATAGTAATATTTTATGAAGATGTCAATATGGAATATAAGAGTGATGTTATTGAGGATGAATTTAATATTGTAGTCTTAGAAAACAGGTGAACGTGGTACCATTTGCCACTTGTGTATGACAAACAACATCATAAAATACAGTTTGTGAGAAGGAATCAAGAGCTTGATTTCAAACAGAAATCTGTTTGAAGGATTTCTGTTTCAAACAGAAATCTGTTTGAAATATCTATTAGACATTCTATGATTATATCAAGTTATCAGGTTTGAGATAGAAGTCAGGGTGAAGGTTCAAAGTGAGAGGTCGTAAGCTTAAATATTACATTTAATTTCATTGTACTGGAAGAGATCATCCAAAGTATCCAGCAAAAATGGAGAGAGAAAAAAAATGAAAAATAATGAGGAGTTGTTTAATAACAACAAAAAAGCAAATAATCTGGGGGAAAAATCCCATGAAGTTTTTTTTTTATTTTTTATTTTTTTATTTTATTATTATTATACTTTAAGTTTTAGGGTACACGTGCACAATGTGCAGGTTAGTTACATATGTATACATGTGCCATGCTGGTGTGCTGCACCCATTAACTCGTCATTTAGTTTTATAATTCCTTTTTTGCCTATGGACAGCCTTACTTTAATAGAACTATAATTCAAAGTAACAGCAGTATATTACTAATTATGTTTAATAAAAATCAGAAAATAAAGTAAAAATGCATTGAAACAACAAAAATTATATTTATGTATAAAACATTATTTTCATTTACTAATATACACCTGAAGATTTAAATAATTATTTTAAAGAACATGAAATATAAATTTGTAGAAAGTTATACTATTATCAAAATGAAAGTCAACCTGTATTTTCTAAGTATGACAATTTTTGAATTTTTAGTATATACTGAGAATAGAAAAAGTAGCCTAATTACATAAACTAATCCAACTCAATAGCAAGTTAACATTCAAGTTAGGTTTATAACATATAGTTTTATATCATATTCAACTGTTTTTCTTCCAGTGACTTTTTCAAAAGGCAGTGGAATTACATAGTAAGAACTGAATGCTGGGAAGACCAGAATAATTTATAATGGATATTAAATCGAAAAGATATCACTAGGGCCAAAGTTGACTTCGGCTGTATTTGAAAGACACAAGAAGTATCTCCCATTAGACTAGCTACTCATAGCTTAGCCCCCAGGGGAGTCTTACTTTTGTTCAGCACATTAAAAATCCTCAAATTATGAGTTGGCGAAGCTTGAAAATGTTTTAAATAAGATAAAACAAACTACAATCTGACAAATTATGTAAGTTCACATTTAAAGTTTTGCCAGCTTAGGCTGTTTGCTCTTTCTCATTTGTCATGGGCACTCATAATTTCAGGGTCACACAAAATAATGAAAATTGTTTGAAAGATGTTTCAAAGTTTTCTTTACTAAGAAACCTGTCACCCAGAGAGAAATCATGTTACTATATTGAATTTTGTGTAGGATGGAGTTTATTTGAATCTAAAAGATTCATGCCACAAAATAAGTTAGAATGACCTGAATGTTGGCGTATCATTAGGGAAGATGAAATCATTATTCTCAAAAAGGGCAAATCTTTATAGATAATTGTGAATACCACCATGTATTTCTGTTTTAAAAGTAGAGGTGCTGTTAAAGTTTAAGACATATTAAAAATTACTTTGTATGAAATATATTGATGAGGTAATTTAATCTTTAATATATGTTAAAATAATGAAGAACCTCAGGCCTCTGGGTTTAGTAATAAGGATATGAATCAGGTGAACTCAAGAAAATATAGAGGTCAGAAGAGTTAAAAAACAGACAGGATGAATGATGGGTACACTCTGAAATAGAATCAGGATAATTTGCCAAAAGCTTAAAAGCATAGGCAGAAGGTAGGCCTGAAAACAAGCCCAGGGTTGCTGCGTGGTCCCCACTGGTCAGTGTTTCTGACCTCAGTGGGCCACACTGAGACACTCTCCAAACAGGCTTTCATGACCTTGGGCTTCCTCTTTATAACTGTTCCGCATTTGATCTTTACAACGTTTAAATCTAATTTCATCATGTCCTATTACAAACTCCCCTGAGGGTCTCGCTATTATTTTTATTTTCAGTTTATGCTGCTAATCCTTTTTTTTTTTTTTTCTTTGAGACATGGTCTCGCTCTGTCACCCAGGCTGGAGTGCAGTCACATGGTCTTGGCTCACTGCAACCTCCGCCTCCCAGGTTCAAGCGATTCTCCTGCCTCAGCCTCCCGAGTAGCTGGGATTATAGGCATGCACCACCAGGCCCAGCTAATTTTTGTATTTTTTAGTAGAGACGGGATTTCACCATGTTCTCCAGGTTGGTCTCAATCTCCTGGCCTTCAGTGATCTGACCTCTTCTGCCTCCCAAATTGGTGGGATTACAGGCATGAGCCACTGTGCCAGGCCTGCTAATTTACTTTCAATAGTAAATAATAATTTACTTTCAATAAATTGCTCCAGAATTTGCTGACGAATAACTAGTTCGACATTATCATACCTGCATAATTTCCTACATGCATAACTTCCTTATGTTAATTTGTTAAACACTCACAGTTTAGCATACTTCTTTAATAAACATTTGTTTCTGTGTTCATACCTATACTCTTTTCACTTTTCTCAGCATTCCTTAGTCTACCTATAGTATTTGCTTGTATAACAATGTAATTTCAACTGCTATGCATATTACTTTTAAAGGAAGCTACATTACTAATATATAATATTCATAAATGTTTATAAATCTGTCTCCATGTTTGTTGAGATGAATTTTACAAATCAAGTTAATATTAAAATAAGAGCACAAAATGAAAATATTTCAGAAACAAAATTATTTCAAAGAATACTTTTAATGTAAAATTGGCTTGTTTTTGAAAAAAGCCCATATAGTTTTGTTAAAATACAATCCTAAGGTTATAAAAATCACCAAAACATGTTTACTACTTTTGTGCGGGAAGTCTTTTTCCTTCAAAACAATTAAGTTATTGGGTTCTAAATAAATGGGAAAGCCATATTTACTGTTTTATGGCAATACATTGCACAGTATTATATAAAATGGCTTTTTTATTATATATTTATACTTGTGATAAACAAAACTTGCTAAATATCTAATATTCTATATGTGTTTTACTGGGCCACATTATTAGAACAATCTTTCTTTTTTCCTAATTTGATAAAGCTCACAATTTAGTAATACTGAAATTCTAATTCCATATTCTACCCTAATACTATAAAGCCTGGAATAGGGTATATTTACAATAACATTTCAAACAAATGCCTTTTTCTAGCCATAAAAATGATAAAAATGTAAAAAATAATAGAAAATAACATTTATGAAAATTCTCACTAGTATTTATTCAACAATTATCTAGTGTCAAGTCATGAGCCAAGTGTTTTATTTTGGTTAGCTCATTTAATAATTGGTCTAAATATAAATATTAATAGCATTTATCTCCATTTCCTAGGTTAGAAAATTCAGTATTAAATAAGCTATAAATTTGCTATAGGTCAAAATGTTACTGAAATAGGTTGTGGTAGAACTTGGATCTAGGTCTATCTTAATGTAAAGGTCAACCCTTACTATAAACTTTGAACCACAAAATAATTTTAAGGCCAAATAAGTCTGGTCTAAACCCCAGTAAAAATGCCAAAATTTATCTTCATGATTTTTTCCTTAAAATGTGTATCCTTTATTTATTCTAATATTATTCATCTAACTTTCATGATTGTCTTCATCCATTTGTGCTAGTCTTCATCCATTTGTGCTACTATAACAAAATACCTGAAGCTCGGTGATCTTCAAAGAGCAGAAATGTATTTCTCACTGTTCTGGAGGCTCAGGAGTTCAGGATCAGGGCAGATTTGCTGTCTCTCGAGGACTGCTGTCTGCCTCCAAGATGGTATCTTGTGGCTGTCCTCACATGGCCAAAGGAAGAAGGGCAAAAGGGTTTAAGCTAATCTTCACCATCCCTTTCATGAGGCACTAATCTATTTGTGAGGGTGGAACACTCATGATTTAATCACTTCCCAAGAGGCCCCATGTATTAATACTACCACAATGGAGATGAAATTTCAACATGAATTTTAGAGGGATATATTCAAACCATAGCAATGATATTTCAGCCATATTTCCTAACAAAACTTATTCAATGGTCTTTAATCTGCATTAATTTCCAAGTGATTTATAACAAATTAAAATGTTTTCCAATTTAATTTTCCAAGAAACTCACATTTTCAAAAATGCATTTTCATCGTAATGAGAAATCAAACCCAAAACTAAACGTAGGTGTGTTAGTTTGTTCTCACACTTCTAAAAAGAATACTACCTGAGAAAGTGTGATTACAAAGGAAAGAGGTTTCACTGACTCAGAGTTCTGCAGGCTTAAGGGGAACATGGCCAGGAGGCCTCAGGAAACTTATAATCATGCAAGAAGGTGAAGAGGGAGCAAGCACCTTCTTCACAAGGCAGCAGGAGGGAAATGTGTGCAATAACCAGGAGGTACCATACTTTCAAACCATCAGCTCTCATGAGAACTCCCTGACTATCATGAAAACAACATGGGGGAAATTGCCCTCTGCCCCCTGCCCCCTGCCCCCTTGATCCAATCCCCTCTCACCTGGTCCCTCCCTGACATGTGGGGATTACAATTAGAGATGAGATTTGGGTGGGGACACAGAGCCAAACCATATCAGTAGGTAATCAGATGGAAATCATATATCCAATTGGATGTCAGAGACAATAGGCTTTCTTGTAATTCTTCAAATTTCACTCACATGTTGCGCCTTATTAGGAAATTCATTTCATCTCTGACGAAGTGTCACATCTACTGAATAAAGCGCACAGTAAGAGTGAGCACTTAGGTACCACCATAGCATCTAATAGAACAAGATTTTCAGGCAGAGAATACATTCTTGTTTAAGAGATCACAGTCGAGGTCATCCAGGCAAGTTTAATTCCATATAATTAGGTAAGATTCAGTTAAGAATTAGTTAAGATTCAGTTAAGAATTAGTTAAGATTCAGTTCACATTGAGGCAGGATGGGTTGTCAAAGAAGTAACCATGTCCTCCGGAGGAGCCTGCAACCTTGAGACCTCACCTTTAACACAATAAGCCCCAGCATTTGCATTGTAGTCAAGCTCATTCAAGCAAAGCTATCTCCGGTAGGGAATTTCCCCTTTAAAGAGCATGCACCTTTTGATTGTACCTGTCCTCAGACTGACCCTTTACTCATTATAATAGTAAAAAACACACCCCTGGGTAGAGATTTAAGATGCTAATGAGACATGAAATGTGTGAACTAACATGTACAATGACTGCGCATGTGCACCCAGAGGACCACCCAGAACATGCCTACTGGCAACACCTCTTCCCACCCCCTTGTGAATAATCATGTAAGACTCCTATAAAAGAGTCTCCCTAGTGTCTTTGTTGCCTCTCTTCATGAGCAGCCCGCTCTGAATTGTCTCACAGAGTGTGCTGTCTCTTCTGCATCTAACCTTCAGAGTATTCTTTCTCCTTTGCATTGAATTGCTCCATGCTGCATCTCCTTTGCTTTGTATTTCTTGTTTAAATTTTTTAAACTAAGAAGACAATAACCAAGGTTTCACAACAGCTGTCAACAACACAGGTGAAGCAGGTTAGGATAATCAAGCCTAAAATTACAATGTCAGTGTAATTTGGTGTTTGAGGATTCATTATTTAGTTAAAATTGTGTTAGTAAAAGTTAACCTCTATAAAATTGTTCACACTACTTGAGTGGTACGATTTACTGCAATTTTTCCACCTCTTGAAGATAATGGAAAAATAATGTGTAGAAATACTTAGAATATAGTTCTATTCACAGTGGGGTTACATGGGAAATATATTATAACAAGAGCTGGGAGAGAACAAATATATCATCAGCAATCATAAACCAGAGTTACCTCATAAAGAGTAGAGGTGAAGTCAGGTTACTATCTCCAACACCATTGGCTACCTGGCAGATTCTTGAGTACACAAGGCATAACTTCATCCCTGAAGACTCAGGAGTGATATTGTCATCATATGAAGGGGTGAGGGGTTAAATTAAGAAAGTGGTAGAATGAAGAGGGACACAATCATAAAGAAGGGTTACATAAAAATTATGTATGCTGTAAAATAAATAGGGAGAGAATTAAAGACTGAGTGAAGTTTCAGCTCAGGGATGTGGAAAGCTAAAACAAGCATTTCTCCAATTTTTATGAAAATAAAAAGACTGTAAATTAACAAACTGTAATGTAATAAATATAAGTAACTGTAATGTAACAAAATGTAACAAACTGTAATTAACAAACTGTAAATGAACCCATTAGAAAACTGAGTTTATGGGGCAAACAACTATCCTAAAATCTGAAGAAAGAGACTTTCTGTATGTTCTCAATTTTAAGTGGAAGCTAAGCTAAGAAGACACACATAGAGTGATATAATGAACTTTGGGGACTGGGATGGGGGTAAGTTGGATGAGGACTAAGGGATAAAAGACTACATATTTGTGCACTAAAATCTCAGAATTCACCACTAAAGAAGTCATCCATGTAACTAAAACCCACCTGTACCCCAAACACTATTGAAAAAAAACGTAAAGAGACCTTTCATGACAAGTAGGACTTTAGTGTTTGTTTACCTTGGAAAAATGCTGCAGAATGCCATCAAGCCAGGGAGAAAATTCACCTGGAAATTTGCACCTAATTGCTAAAGACCTGGTGTGGGATGGATGGAAAGGGTGAAGCCCCTGGAGGCTGCAGCACAGAGGGATTCTGAAGCCCTTGTGTGATCTTCCTTCCAGGAAATCCATGTATTGCTGAAGGAAGAAAATCCTGAAAATGATCCTCTCTGGTGCTGGCTAGAGAAAGGGAGCATCAAAGACGGCCAAAATCGCCCAGACCTATCTCCAGTGTCTAATCTACAGAATGGAAACCTTAATCTACAGGCACAAGGGAAAGAAAATCTGTAGCCTGAGGGCATTGGTAGAAACCCAGAATAGCTGCTAGAGAGAGTTCTCAGCCAACACCAAAACACTACCAGATCCCTCTCCCATATTACTCCTGTGTGGGTTGTCAGATAAGATTCATGACAACCAGGTAAATTTGAATTTCAGATAAATAACAAATAAATTTTTTAGTATAAGAATGTCCTCAAATATTGTATGGGTCATACTTATATTAAACAATTTGTATTTTATTTATATTTATTTATTTTTATATTTATTTATTATTTATTTATTTATTTATTTATTTATTTTGATGAGGACTTGCTCTGTGGCCCAAGCTGGAGTGCAGTCGCTAAAGCTTTGACTTCCCAGGCTCAAGGGTTCCTTTTACCTCATTCTCAGGACCACAGCCATGCCACCAATGATTATTTTATTATTATTATTGTTTTTTGTAGAGACAAGGTCTTACTCTCTTACCCAGGCTCGTCTCCAACTCCTGGGCTCTAGCTATTCTGCCACCTCAGCCTCCCAAAGTTCTGGGATTACAGATGTGAGCCCCTGCACCCAGCTCTATTCATTATTGATTTAAAATTCAAATAAGAGAATAACTCATCTTTATATGGTCACTTATTTTGTTATATAATTTCCAATTTTATGGTTAGAGTTAATAGTAACCACCAATCATTTTGTGGCATGTCCATCTCTAAACATATCAATCTTTTTAACTAAAATTTTGTTCAAGAAAACTTGTGTGTGCTGGAATCCCTAGATTATTTTATGACTAACATTGACTCTATTGCTTGATTATTTTTTTAAAAAAAAACTTTTATATATACTTTTCAGACCATATTTCACTTCTCTAGAGTCTTTGAAGTTAATACATGCTATGTTATAGCATCAAGTGTTGCTATGAACAAGTTTGGTTCAAAATTATTTTATCCTCTTTGTATATACTTACTCTATTTTTATATTAAAATTAGATGTATATCACCTAAAACCAAAGTAAATAATTTCAATAAGATAGAGGTGTATATCTCTAACACAGAAATAAAGAAAAAAGGTATTTAGGGTTGATATGCTGCCTCTGTGGCCATGATGAACCCAGATTTCTTCTGTACTTTTATTATAACCAATGTTGTTTCATTACTTTGAAATTTAAGTTTAGCTTATAGTTCAGAATGGATAACGTAACTTCAGCTATTATGTTAGAACTGCATACAGGAAAAAATGTATGGAAGAGCAGAGGCAAAAGCAACCATATGCCAACTGAATGTTAATATTTATATTTCTCTTATGTTAGTACAAAACAAAGCAAGATGGGACCAGCACACAGGGTCAGGCCATGCAGAGCAGTTATAGCAACATCTAAACTTCTGTGCCACTAACTTTAGTGTGTGGTCCAAGTTGCCTGCTGGAATTCTAACATTTAAGATCACAACATAGCAGGAAGAAGAGGAAGTGTGAGAAGAGCAAATGAGAGTAACCACCAGCCAAGTCAGTTTTATTTTGACAGTCTTTCCAGAAGCCCAGCCAACATCTTTGACTTATATTTAACTGATCACCTGTGACTGCCAGCAAGAATTAGAAATAACATTCTTTAGCTGTATCCCTTGCTACACAGAATAAAACTGAAGTTTATCACTAAAGAAGAAAAGGAGGCACTAGAGCACACTGCGGTTCTGCCGTATCTGCATATACTTCATGAATGACTTTATGACATTCTTTTAATCTTTGGAGTGTTACACCTTCATAAATATAAATTTATTAAAAAATTGATCAGATGCTACCTTGTTTTTGATTCATTTTATATGACAGCAGTATAGCTAAAGGCCTACTCTGTCATAGTTTTAAAACTTGTGCTAACTTGACTTTAAGCTCTGACAGTTCCCCTTTCTTTTAATGCAGCAGTCACCACCTTGAGGTAATCTGAAACATTCGTCATCTTTGCCAGAAAGTTCAGTGCTTCTGTATGGCAAGACACCAGTATTATTTCCCACTATATCTGCAGTTTCACGTCCGCAGCTCATAACTGATTCAATATAGATATAGAAGCAATAGGATTTTGCTGAAAATGTTCCAAATTACAGACTCCCTGGCAACTTATTTTGTAAGCCATAGACAGAGAGCTTCTCTCTTGGCAAAGTGGCTTCTCCTTCTAACTCTGTTAGTAGATTGGAAAGCTCCAGTCTCAATTTATTTCTCACTGATAGGGTTTTGCTGAAGACCAAAAGGAGCCCATGCACACTAACATTCTGAATTTTTCATAAATGTCCTATAATATAACAGCCTCAGGATTCATAGCTCTACCTTCCAAAATACTGAAGGCAACAGTGTGACTTAATGTTTACTACAAAATGATCATCACCAGATTTACAGCCTATGGGATTATTTTCCTTATTATACATATCTTCATGTCTAATTAGTCAATTCTATAATCTGGATTCTGCTACTGTGTATTGGCAGTACACTACAACTGGTACTCAATTTTGAATAAAATTCTACTACATAGAATTAAAATCCCCCGAAAGTGGTTTAAATAGACACTCAATTCTTTCCCATAAAAAAAAAAGTCCAGCTTAGGTAGACATTCTAGAACAAATGTTTCCTACTATCATTAGCATGTGACTTCTATGCTGAATGTTACTTCTTTCTCTAAGATGGGTGCTGACTTTCCAGTGCCAGCTTCAAGTCTGCATGTTTAGAAAGAAAAAGTATAGAAAGAATAAAAAGGGACACACATTTGAGTCACCACAAAGTGCCTCATTAAATACACACCTATTACATTTTATTGGCCTCAAAAGTGGCAAGGGAGTCTCCAAAAGCAATCTTTTTGCTAAGCTAACTCTTACCCAAACTTTGGGTTCCTTTTATGATAAAGCAAAAAAAAAAAAAAAAAAAAAAAAAAAATGATGTGCCACTAGAGAAAAGGAAATCTGTGCCTCTGCTGCTTTGACTTTGTGAATGAAGCTGAGGCTTTTATATTTGAAGAGAAATCACCTTGTGAGTATACGTAATTATATTTATTATCATTATTATTATTATTTTGAGACAGAGTCTTGCTCTGTCACCCAGGTTAGACTGCAATGGTGTGATCTCAGCTTATGGCAACCTCTGTCTCCTGGGTTCAAGCAATTCTCCTGCCTCAGCCTCCCGAGTAGCTTGGATTACAGGCGCCGGCTACCAGGCCTGGCTAATTTTTGTATTTTTAGTAGAGATGGGGTTTCACCATATTGGCCAGACTGGTTTCAAACTCCTGATCTCAGGTAATCCACATGCCTCGGCCTCCCAAAGAATTATATTGTTTTTAATCAAATTAACCTAATATTGTAAACTCTTCTGTATCTTCATACTCAAATATTATATATTTCATTTATATATTCTCCAGTTTTTTATAAATTTTATTTCTCTATTAAAAAAACTTTAGTAATAGCAGAATATTTATGCTGTGTCTCCTCTTGTCCTTATTATCTATCAGTTATCTAGAAATAAAAAAAAAATTGGATGGTATTTAGGAAGCATGCTCATCATGTCTGTGATTTCATTTTTCATTCATGATTTTTTCTCTTAATAAAGCTTTCTTTCATCTCTCATTTTATTTTTACCCTATCCTATTCTAAGATTTTCAAATTAGTTTTTAAAGTTTTTTAACATCTGTTTTCTTGGAATTTCCTAGAATACCTCACAATCTTTTCCAACATTCTTTTTTCTCTTTTTCTGTTATTTTGTTAGATACCTTTGTCTCTGATCTCACTGAGTCTATTAAAAATGTTTCCATGAATTCTTCTGTTTATTTGATATATATATTTTTTTATCTGTTTCCCTTTGTTGATATATTTTGCCAACTTTAAAATGTATAATTCATTAGTTGGTTGCTTTCTCATTATTACCTCCCAATGTAGTTACAATATAATAGAGAGAACAAAGGAGAGAGAGAGAGAAAGAGAGAGAGAGAGGCAGAGCATTTGACCAGCTTTAAAGAAAAACTAAAATGGAAACACTTTTACTCATTATATTGACTATTTTCTTTAACACAATGACAAGCATTTATTTGGTTTTGATTATTCCATAATTTATGGTGGCTCAGAATTTAAACTTTATGTTATAGGAGCTCTTTCTTGTTATCAAACTAAAGTTTTCTTTCTCCCTTCATTTCTAGCCAATTTCCTATCTGAAAGTCCATATGAATTTCATATCTTTATGAATTTTTAGGGTTTAAAATTGAGTCTCTACAAAAAAGTCTCTTTTATATATTTTTATTCTTACTACTCTAATACAGAGTTTATGAACACACATTCAAGCACATTTATTGACATATAATTATCATACCATACAATGCACTCATTCATAGTGTACAAAGAGTTTTTAAAATATTTTAGAGTTGTGCAAACATCACCGTAGTCTATTTTAAAAATTTGTATTTCCTCTTAGGAAAACCAATATAGTTTAACCATTACTCCACAATCCCCTAAGATCTCATTTCCCTCAACCCTAGACAACCACTAATTTAAATTCTGTGCCTATAAATTTGCCCATCCTAGACATTTAATGTAAATGGAATTGTACAATATGGGGCCATTTATATCTGACTTCTACTTAACACAGTGTTTCAAGAATCATGCATGTTATAGCATGTATCATTACTTATTTTCCTTTGATTGCTGAATAAAACTTCATGGTTTAGATATACCACATGTATTATTCATCTGTTAATTGATGAACATGTTGGTTGTTTCCGCTATTTAGCTATTATGAATAATGTTGATATGAATATTTACATACAAGTTTGTGTTAATATATGTTTTTAGTTTTCTTGGATATATATTAAGGAATGGAAACATGGGTCATAGATATTTCTATGTTTAATTTTTGAGATGTATTTTCAAAGTAGTTGCTCCATTTTATATTATCACCAGCAGCATATGAGGAGTCCAATGTCTTTACAACCTTGCAAACATTCCTTATTATGTTTTTCATTATAGCCATCTAGTGACATGTGGAATGAAATGTATTGTGATTTTGATTTGCCTTTCTTTGGTGGCTCATGATGTTCAGCAACATTTCATGTGCTTTTTGGCCATTTGTGTACCATCTTTGGAGAACTGTCAATTCAGATCCTTTTCCTTTATTGGTCTTTTTTTATTATTCAAAGAAAACTCTCTCTCTCTTTTTTTTTTTTTTTTTGAGACAAAGTCTCACTCTGTTGCCCAGGCTGGAGTGCAGTGGTGCAATCTCAGCTCACTGCAGCCTCAACCTCTGAGGGTTAGTTGATCCTCCCACTTCAGCCTCCTGAGTAGCTGGGACTGCAGGCATGCACCACCACCATGCCTGGCTAGTTTTTTGTATTTTTTGTAGAGATGGAATTTTGCCATGTTTCTCAGGCTGGTCTCGAACTTCTGGGCTCAACGATCCACCCTAAAGTGCTGGAATTACAGGTGTGAACCATGAAACAAATCTGTTATCAGATATATTATTTGCCAATATTTTCTCCAATTAGAGGGTTGTCTTTTCATTTACTTCATAATGGTGTCCCATTTCCTGGTCTCCTCCTCTCAAACTGCTTCCAACCAATAAAACCAGAACTTCTGAGTGGCACCAAGTGATTGCATGTTAAATCAGCTTCTCAGGTGCAGAAGTCCTCAGGTATCCCTTCACTTACTCTTCATGTATTTGTCTGCTCTATTCTCTCTCTCTCTCTTCTACTCCTGGGATTCCAGTTACATGTGCATTAGATCATTTGCTCTTCCACAACAAATGTTTTTGTTGCCATCGTTTTTTCCCTTTGTGTTTCAATTTGGGTGGATTTTATTAACTTTTTTTTTTTCAATTTAACTGTTTTTTTCCTCAGCTATGTCAAATTCGGTGATGAGTCTGTCGAATACTTTGTCTGTTATATTTTTTTATTTCTAGCATTTGCAATGGATTCTCCTTTATACTCTACCTTTTCCATTAGAGCCTCTAATGTATTAATCAGAATTATTTTAAATCCCCCGGTATTTCCAACAGCTGTATCACATCTAAGGGTGTTTTAAATATTGTCTTTTCATTTAAAGAGTTGTCTCTTCAAGCTTTGTTTTTTCTTACCTTTTTGAAAGGCTTATGATTTAATTGTTGTTGAAAGCCAAAAATGTTGCATTGGACAGTAGACAGTAGATACTAAAGTAAATATTTGTATACTTGGGGATTCATAGATGTGTCCTGCACGGGGGGGTGGTTATTACTCTACTCCTGAGCTGGCCTGGATTTGGAGCTCATTGTTGCTATGTTTATGCTCAGTGTACTAGAAGCTCCACATTACTCTAGGACACTTGCCCCTCACTTGGTTTTGGTACCCTTATGGGCTTTGGGTTTTCTTTTTGAGCTGCTCTCCAGAAAGACTGTGTCCCTTCTAGCTCTCCCTGATATATTTCACTGTGACTTTACCTGGCGCTTGTGAGCTTGGTGGTAGTGAGTGGTGGAAGACATCATTCTCCAGTGATATAGATATAGCATTGTCTTAAACAGCTACCATGCACCTGGGTCTTAGGGGAGTGAGCAATCTTGTTATATTTTTCTGCTTTTGCTCCAAATATGATGCTGGGCATAGCAGGTATTTCTACAACTCACCCAAGGGTATAGTTGTTTGTTTTGTTTTATTTGTTCCCTTCCCCCAGTCACATTGGGTTTTTACCAGTGCCCTAAGAGATTATACTCTTTCCTCCATAAAAATAGGATTGGCAGGTTTAGTAAAAGTAAATAAATACATCACAGAGAAAGAGTCACTCTTATTTGAATATGAATAAGATAAATTATCTTAAGAAATGAGGAATGGTATGTATGTACATACATATATATGAAATAAACATAAACTGAAGGATTTTCATGTAGACATCTCTATTTACATATAAATATGAAGGATATAAAGGATGTGGTCTGCTGAAATGAGTAGTATATATTCAATTATGGTGAAAGGGACTTATTTAATGATATTTGTTAATGATATTTATTACTAAAATATGTATTCTAGGCCAATGAGCAGCTAGAAAATTTACAAAAAGGGAAACAGTATCTTTTAGTCTAAATGAAGAGGAGTTAAGGAGGACAGTAAGGTCATTAATATTCTAAAAGATTCATCTAATTGAAGGCAGAGATTATATTATACACATACGTATACAGAGTAACTTTGTGGGAGAAATAGTAAGTAAATTGTTTTCATGTAGTGGATACACATAAGCACCTTGAAAGGGAAAGTAATCATTGACAGAACAATGTTTAACAATTAAACAATGTTTAATTTAATGTTAACAATTAAACAATGTTTAATTTAATGTTAACAATTAAACAATGTTTAATTTAATAGAACAAATTAAATCAAGTATATTGTATAGCACACTACATGTAAATAGATCTTGTCAATAAAAAACACACTGTTAATATTTCATCTTTCAAGAAGTACCTTTAAATAGACCTATAGAAATGCTGAAAATATAGACATGGGTAAAAAGATTCAAAAGATTTCCAAACATGAAGGAAAAAGATATGGCAATACTAATAGAGAACATGGATATAAAATAAACTTGTTTTAATACTGAGAAAAACTAAGATACATTGTCTCCAGCAAATACATATTACAAGTAATGCTAAAAGGATTCTTTAAAGCAGAATTAATAATATCAGATGGAATCAGAAATTTCAGGAAGGAAATACATTTACATCTACATCTACAGCTATAACTATAACATCCGTCTATACATCTATCTAGATATACCTACATATATATAATATATATGTGTGTATGTGTGTTTGTTTATATGTAAATAAAACTATCCACCTAAACAATACATATTTCTGAATTGCTAAAATAAAATTACTAAGACTAACTACAGTAACTATGTTTTTTACAAGAAATAATATTTAAATACACAGAAGTAGATGGCTTTGAAGAAAAATACTTGAAAAAAATACATACTGCAAACCTTAAGAGAGGTGGTGTGATTGTGTTTTATCCAAAAAAATTGGACTTCAAGACAAAGAGTATCACTTACAATTGAGAAAGGCAATATATAAGTTTTAATCAAGAAGAGATAAAATGGTTTACATACCTAGATGTTTATGGACTAAAAAGTATTATTTCAAAATACATTTAAAAATTGACATGACTAAAAGAAGAAGTAGATAAATTTACATAGTTGAAGATTTTAAGTTCACTATCAAATTATAAAAAAATGCAGAAAAACAATCAGTAAATGTATAGGTTTGCACACTATCAACAAAACTGATTTAATTAACATCTTTAACAGGCCAGAAACTATGCAACATACATTGCTAAGTGCTAAGTGCATTTGAAATACTAACAAATAATTATTTTGAGGCCCCCAAACCAGTCTTAATGCTGAAATTATGAAATAATCCACTCTCTGACCATAATTACATTAATTAGAAATTGAAAATACTAAGATATAAAGAAAATACACAAATATGTGTAAATAAAGCAAAACACCCCTATATAATCCAGGGTCAAAAAAAGAATCATAAGGGAAATTTTAAAATATTTCAAGTTGAATGAAAATGAACAAGAACATATTGCAAATTGTGGGTGGACTTCCACCTCCATTTAAAATAGAGAATGATTTTTAAAAAGTTGTCTCTAACTCAAAAGTAAGAGAAAAAAATAAGATCAGCTTTAATTTTATAATGTTTATTTTTATTGGAAAGCTGAAGTTAAAAGGTAATGAAGAAATCTTAAATACAAAAGGTTTAAATTCTTCTAAATGGTGAAAAGACATACATATTTTCTCCCCCATAACACAACACAAGAGAATCTGCAGCTGTTCTGGCCACAATCTAAGCAAGTAAAATTTAACTGAACTGAAAATCAAGTGGGAGCTAATAAATCTGAAGTTGCTGGGGACACTTAGTAATTGCCTTCACTTCATCCTATGAGACTGAATCATTTAAAATCTCATTCCTACTTGATGCTTGCAGGAGAAACTGAGAACAGGGTAAAGAATAAAGAAAGCAAACCTGAGTGACTCAGATGAGTAGAAGGTGACTGACACCTATTACGGGACCGGTATGAAACATTTCCTGCTTCCAGACTCCCTTCTTTTATGCCAAGATTATGTCTTAATCCTCTTCTGGAGGAAGGACAGCAAACTCTTTATGCCCAGAGAAGGCAAAGAAGCTAATCATAGTCTGCAGACAAGACAAAAGCAATACTGTCTGTTTCTCCAAGATCAAGTGGTTTCATCACTGGGGAAAAAGAAAAAAATCACTGCCTTAAACAGTGCTCAAAAGATGTTGTCACTTGCTGCAGACACAAAACCCTGTCAATTAGCCCCATACTTCATCCCTATATAGCCAAAAATACAGGAGGAGGAGCAAGACTCAAAAGAGAGGGCTAGCACCTGTGAAGATGATAAGGCAGTCTGACTGTTCCTCCTTCCACCCCAATATTTTATAGAGCAAATCTTAAGCTTCTGGGGAGGGCCACTAGGGCTCCTCATCTGCAAGGCATAGGCAAAGACTAGGGGTGAAGGAAATTTAAAGGAAATTCTCTTCAGCTGATAGATTGGAAAGAATCTAATGCAGACCTAATTTTATTGATATAGTTTATATGATATGATCTATATTGATGTGGTCTACCCAGCTGCAGGAGGTACAAGAAATCCCTGCCCAACACCAACTGTCGATATAAGGCTGAGTTGACAGACAAGGAGTCGGAGGTGTGGAAATGTTAAGAAAGATACACCTCTAAGGCACACATGTACAGAACTTTTCTGAGACAGAGAAAACAGAATACTGGATGAGAAAACATAGTGAATTTCCCTACACACTACCCAATAACAAGTGTAACAATCGATTTCTGGAAAGGGCAAATGCATAAAGACAGACTTCTCTGAAGCACAGGCATCCGGGGTAGCTGAAAGCTGGGGATGGAGCCCTACTCTGAGAAAAACACCAGCATTCCAGCCCCAACTTTAACTACTAGTCCATGACTAAAGAAATTTGAAATTTGTGACATTTGGAAAGTTTCCATAGTGACAACAACAACAAAACAAAGAAAAAACATGACAATTCCAGACTATATTGACTTGACAACCCAATCTAGGGGCCTGAGAGAATACCTGTGCCCCTTACCAAGCTTCAACAGTGATTACAGTTTTTATTATTCTACAGCAATGACACATTCAGTAAAAAATGTTGAACACAAAACAGAGCAAAAAACTAAATCTGATTTTCAAGAGACAAAACAACTAACAAAATCAGACTCAGAAATAACCAAGACATTGCAACTGTGAGGCAGAAACTTTAAAAGCACTATCATTAAAATGAAGTATCTAAAGCTCAAATAAAATGGTCATTACTCCTTGGTTGCAGGTTGAATAAACAAAAATTGTATTAATTTAGTAAAAGAGGAAAAATATAATGGAAAGATAACAATGTGTCATATGTAACAATTAAGCCATAGAAAAAAACAGGTACATTTCTGCAACATATGAAATCAAATGTCAGTATTGGGAATACAGTTTGAATATCCCTTATATGAATTGCTTGAGGCCAGAAGTATTGTAGATTTTTTATTTTTTTAACTTCAAAATATTTCCATATACACAATGATATATATTAGGGATGGAACACAAGTCTAAACATAAAATTCATTTTTATGCCATATATACCATGTACACGCAGCCTGAAGGTAATTTTACAAAATATTTTAAAATAATGTTTTGCAAGAAACAAAATTTGTGTACACTGCACTATGGTGTACAAAGCTAAGGTGTTGCTGCTAATGCAGCTGTACATGTGAACAATCTGTGGTTATTTAGCATCACCATCATCACACACACACATGCATATATTCACATGTTTATATTTTTATATATTTTTGTATATATTTTGTGTACAAACACACACATACACGTGCACTTCAAAACTAAGAAAAACTTGCTTGTTGGTTCTTTCAAGATCCAGTTTGAAAAATGTAAGTGAAATGTAAGTGAAGGCCTCGGTTAACTCATTTTAGATCAAAATTGCAATTCAAGTCCAGAATCTAAACACTATCATTAAGAAACTAGGGCCAAAGTGTTCAACATGGTAGCTGAGAACCAAGTTCTATACATTGAAATTACTTTACTCCCACAGATGAAATAGCTTTGAGTTGTAAAGTCTTCTCAAATTATTTCCTGCATCCTCAGAGATTAAAAACAAAAACTTTTAATTTTCAAATGCACTTTATATACCTTTTGAAAATCATTGACCTTGGCATGTGAACAATATAAACATTAAATTAATAAAATAAATATTGTGGCAAAGAAACATAATCACATGGATGATATGATACTACCCTGAGTAATGAATATGTGAGTATGTGGGTGAGACAAGTCACTCAACAATACAAATCAAAATATTTTCCTTGAGATGCCGTTGGTGAATTTCTTAAATTATACTTTTCACTTAGGAACTTAATAAAGATAGCACAGTAGTCAACGTACTGTCAAAGCTTAAAGAACAAATAATACATTGCTTGCCTCCCAAAACCTTCCCTCCCCTTTAATTTTCACTGAAATAGAAGGTGCACTATAAGAACGTTCTGTGGTATGTACGCTCCTTTGTGCGAAGTCCGTACCATAGCCAATTCACACATCTGTCATATTTTAGATGGTAGTGTTCATAATGCTGTTGCGGCTGCTTGTGCAGCCTAAAATTACATTTCTTCTGGCAGAGCATTACTAACATCTCCCACACCTATTTTAAATCACAGATCATTAGCATAAGCCCAAATTATTTGAAAAACTCAGAGAACATAAATTAAGAGCACAGATGCAGAATTTAGAAACATTCCTAATTATTTTAGAAGTTTATGCATACTGCCCACTGAAAAGAGTTTGGTACATTATCCCCAGAATGACGCATTAACTCAGAACAGACTGCTCCTAAGTCAAAAATACTGTAGAATATGTATGGTGTTTGTGTGTGCATATCTGTGTTTATGAGTATAAAAGGGAACATTATAGTGGACACCAGTATATTTAGAGTAGTTGTGGCAGCATAACTAGATGGTCACAAAAAGTTATCAAAATCCAGGCTATTAGCAAAAAAGGTAATTTTCTTTTAATTGTGCATTATTAAGGGTTAATTTTATCATATATATGTTAATGGCTGGTACTGCTTCTTCAACCAGAATTTTCTATATGAAACATACAGTTGGACTTAATTGTAAGTGGCTATTCATTAAGAGTGCTAGATTCCCATTCTTAATTATGCCAAAATAGCTTTTCTTGTTTTCTATTAAAGATAAAACAAATTACTTTCCCACCTGTATCCAATTCAGAGATACAGAGAGAATATAGGGGTTTTATTATTTATTCATGAAATTAATAGCTTTTGTGTTGCTGTTGTATGGCTGCTGTTGTGTTAGAGATAGAGGAAGGAAGGAAGAATCAGGGAGTAAGGATTCTTGCCTGCCTGGAACTTATATTCCAGACAGGGAAATGAATATTAAGCATAACATTAAAAATAGCGCATAATTATACTCATGAAAAGTGATATGAATGAAAAATAGTTGGTGTTGTGAGAGTATAATAACAGGATGAAGCCTAATTTGGATGTCAAACAAGCAATGACATGCAGGCTGAAATGTGAAGAATGAATCGATTTGAGCTGTTTGCACAGGTGAGAGTGAGGAGGCAGGATTCTGACACAGGAAAGCCCTAAGGGAATGAGTAGAAATGAGTTTGAGATAAAAATGAATGAAAGATTTGCAGGAAGTAGGGGTATTGAGTATACCTTTTTATACATTGAGTAAGTGGATTGCTTAGACAATTTTGGATATGGCATGTTAGAGGGAACATTATCAGAGAACAAAGGCAGATTGCATTGCCATGGTCTCCTTTGAAAAAAAAGAAATCCATAAATCCATGAACTTAATAAACCTAGCGGAAGAATGTCACTAAAAATAGTTTACTGGTGCTGGACTTCACAAGAGTTACTCTTTTGCCCTTTTGAATGTCCCTAAGGAAATTTTAGCACTGAAAGTAGTAATGAAAGCATATGAGCATTCAATGCTAAAATAGTTTTGAATTAATTCATTAGTATGTTGACATTAAAGACAAACAGACCTATTCCCCTCTTCTAGTATATCTAAGTTTCTAGTGGGTTTAGTGAGCAGTTGTCATGCTCAGTAAGTACACATTTGTATTGTTTTTGGAAATGTCATCTAAATATTTAGAATTATAGAAAAAACTGACAGTGGAAAGAGTAAATGATTTTCCCCTGGAAGAAGAAACTAGTGCTGCCAGAAATTTATCATTTTGACATTAGAATTGATGGATTGGATATAATTCCTGTCCAAAACAATAGGCTAGGAAGTCAAGTACTTTTCCCTAAGCCAAATATCACAGTGGCATAATACAATCCATTGTATCCTGAGCAAACAAGATGGTAATTTTTTACCTAAGACTCCATCATTAGGAGTTGCATTTCAAATATTTTTTTCATTTTATTCATCTTTTTATTTGTTTAGACCCATCAAAGAACTTGGACTAAAAAGCAAATGTTTATTTAATTGTTATGAGAAGTAGGGTATAGACAAATCTTATGAATACTCGTCATAGGTGAAAAATGGTGAAAATTAGACTTGGACAAATGGCAAATATTTAATTAGATACTGTGAATAAATTCTGTTTGTTACTATTTATATGTAAAACACCAACAATGAAAAAGCATTTCTAGGAAGTTGTTATGCCAAAACATCAAACACGAAACTACTGTGTTTAATGATTTTATAGAAATGTTTACTATTCATGGTTTTATCCCTCTCTGTTTCCATTTTATATTTGACTATAATTGCCTTAGGATTTCCATCATGGGAAGATACCCTATTTACCTATGGCAGTGATATTAAATATCTGTGTGTGTGTATTAATTAGAACAGATTATTAAATAGTTGTGTTTTTGATATTTCATGTAAAAATAAGAAAATACACTTCTTTCAATTGACTTATTTGAAGTATTTTCTCTTTTGCATTAGTGTGAAAGTCTACCTCTTTGTCTTGATCTATATATACATATATTGTTTACTTATCCATATGTATCCATATAGCTATCCATTCCAAAAATTCACTTTGTCTCATTGATAGGCAGTTGTCTTCTGCCTACAGTACAAAGCTCAAAACTCTTTAAACCATCCATAAGCTGGCCTGGTGTATCTTCTCAGGTTTTTCTCATACAACAATTCTCTCATCTTTAGTATAATCTCCACACCATTCTCATTAGTGGTTTCACAACCCTGACGTTGATTTTTTCCTCCTCTAGGTTTTTCATGGTTTTTCCTTATCTGGAAGATCTTCCTTTTAATTTTTGTGACAACAAAATTTTATTCAGAAAAAAATTCATATGAAAAACAATGAAAATTAGACTTGGACAAATAGCAAAGATTTAACTAGAAGTCTTAAATAAATTCTGTTTGCTACTATTTATATAAAAAACTATTTTGTTACTATTTTCAATATGGAACATATACTAATATGTTCTGTATTGCTTCCTTTCCATTTTTTCTCCCTACTTTCCTTCTCTTCTTCTTCCTTTCTATCTTTTCTTCATTCCTTCTTTCCTCCATTCCTTCTTCTTTCTTTCACTTTTCATTCAATATTTCAACAAATAAATATTGATTCCTTACTGTTTGCTGGTGACTCATCTAGGTTTTTGAAATATACCGGTGGACAAACAAATACAAATCCCTGCTTTCAAAGATCTTTCTCTAGAGCTTTATGAAGGTAAATTATGTAGTATGTTACAAGGTAAATAACTGTGAAAAAATGTAGAAAAAATAGAAACATGGAATATGGGATGCAATTCTAAATACATGGTAAAATTGAAGGACCTGGCAGAAGAGCTGTTCAGATTGAAAGGTAGGAGGGACCTCAAAGACCCCACAATAGAAAAGTGAAAGTATTTGAGGACTTGCAGAGAGTCTGGCGTGGGGACCTGTTGGAAGAGTACAAGAATTAAACAAGGTCAGATTTGAGGAAATTTGCAAGTCAGTATAAGGAATTTTTCATTAACCTTCACAGCATAGCATTTAAAATGTTTTAAATAAATGACTGGCATAATCATAATTTAATTTGAAAGAAGCATCTGAGATATTATATTAAGAATATACTATCGGGAATTAAACTTTGAATCAGAATGACCAGTTAGGAGACTTCCAGTGAATTTCAATAAGAAATGACTTACACCGTGATATGGTTTGGCTGTGTCTCCACCCAAATCTCATCTTGAATTGCATCTCCCATAATTCCCACATGTTGTGGGAGGAATGCAGTAGGAGATCATTGAATCATAGGGGTGGTTTCGCTGACACTGTTCTCATGGTAGTGAATAAGTCTCACAAGATCTGATGTTTTTATAAGGGGAAACCTCTTTTGATTGATTCCCATTCTGCTTTTGCCTGCCACCATGTAAGACATGCCTTTTGCCTTCCACCATGATTGTGAGGTGTCCCCAGCCATGTGGAACTGTGAGTCCATTAAACCTCTTTTTCTTTATAAATTACCCAGTCTCGGGTATGTCTTTATCAACATCATGAAAATGGATGAATACAGTAAATTGGTACCAGTAAAGTGGAGTGCTGCTGTACCCAAAATTGTGGAAACAACTTTGGAACTGGGCAACAAGGCAGAGGCTGGAACAGTTTGAAGGACTCAGAGGAAGACAGGAAAATGTGGGAAAGTTTGGACCTTCCTAGAGACTTGTTGAATGGTGTTGACCAAAATACCGATAATTATATGGACAATAAAATTCAGGCTCAGGTGGTCTTGGATGGAGATGAGGAACTTGCACGGAACTGGAGTAAAGATAACTCTTGCTATGTTTTAGCAAGGAGACTGGAGGCATTTTGCCCCTGCCCTAGAGATTTGTGAAACTTTGAGCTTGAGGGAGATGATTTAGGGTATCTGGTGAAAAGAATTTCTAAGCATCAAAGCATTCAAGAGGTGGCTTGAATGCTATTAAAAACCTTCAGTTTAAAAAGGGAAACAAAGCATAAAGGTTTGAAAAATTTGCAGCCTGATAATGTGATAGAAAAGGAAAACCCCTTTTCTGAGGAGAAATTCAAGCCAGCTGCAGAAATTTGCATATGTTTCAAGGAGCCAAATGTTAATCACCAAGACAATGGAAAAATGTCTCCAAGGCATGTCAGAGGTCTTCATGGAAGCCCCTCCATCCAGGCCCAGAGGCCTAGGAGGAAAATATTGTTTCATGCACCAGGCACAGTATCCTCCTGCTCTGTGCACCTAAAGACTTGGGGTCCTGCATTCCAGCCTCTCTAGCCACGGCTAAAAGAAGCCAAGGTACAGCTTGGGCCATGGTTTCAGAGAATGAAGGCCCCAAGCTTTGGCAACTTCCATGTGATGTTGAGCCTGTGGGTTAACAGAAATCAAGAATTGAGGTTGGGAAACCTCCACTAGTATGGAAATGCCTGGATGTCCAGGCACAAGTTTGCTGCAGGGGCGGGGTCTCATGGAGAATCTCTGCTAGGGCAGCACAGAAGGGAAATGTGGGGTTGAAGCCCCACACATAGTCCCCACTGGGGCACTGCCTAGTGGAGCTGTGAGAAGAGGGCTGCTGTCCTCTAGACCCCAGTATGGTAGATCCACCAACAGCTTGCACCATGCACCTGAAAAATCCACAGACACTCAATGCCAGCCTGTGAAAGCAGCTGGGAGAGAGGCTTTACCCTGCAAAGTCACAGGGGTGGAGCTCACCAACACCATGGGAACCCATCACTTGCATCAGCATGACCTGGATGTAAGACATGGAATCAAAGGAAATTGTTTTAGAGCTTTAAGATGTGACTGCCCTGCTGGATTTTGAACTTGCATGGGGCCTTTAGCCCCTTCATTTTGGCAATTTCTCCCATTTGGAAAGGTATATTTATCCAATACCTGTACACCTTTTGTATCTAGGAAGTAACGAACTTGCTTTTGATTTTACAGGCTCATAGGAATAAGGGACTTGCCTTGTCTCAGATGAAACTTTGGACTGTGGACCTTTGGGTTAATGCTGAAATGAGTTAAGATTTAGAGGGAATGTTGGGAAGGCATGATTGGCTTTAAAATGTGAGGACATGAAATTTGGGAGGGGCCAGGGACAGAATGATGTGATCTGGCTGTGTTGCCACTAAAATCTCATCTTGAATTGAGCTCCCATAATTTCCATGTGTTGTGGGAAGGATCTGGTGGGACACAATTGAATCACGGGGGTGGTTTCCTCCATACTGTTGTCATGGTAGTGAATACGTCTCACAAAATCTGATGTTTTTATAAGGAGAAACCCCTTTCACTGGGTTCTCATTCTGTCCTTGCCTACCGCAATGTAAGATGTGCCTTTCACCTTCCACCATCATTGTGAGGCCTGCCCAGCCACGTGAAACTGTGAGTCCATCAAACCTCTTTTTCTTTATAAATTACCCAGTCTCTGGTATGTCTTCATCAGCAGTGTAAAAACGGACTAATAGAGACCATGAGGCAATTAGAGTAATTAGGAAAAGAAATTGATGTAATTGATACATATATAGAGAGAACAACTCACATCTTTTCTATATAGTCTTTTTTAAACTTATGCTTATGTTTTCTTTCAATATGTTAAAATTATTTTCTCACAACTTTCACATTTGCAATGCTATTTATTTAAAGTTATAATTAGCATAAATATTCTTCTTAGTAGAGTTCACTTATGGAAGCAAAGAATATTCTCAATTTGCCGTTTTCTGCACAAATTACTAGCCACAAATTTATTTCCAATTATAAAAGTCAAATTGTGAATATTGTTTAAAACAAGACACAGAGGTACAATTTCCTTTTCAATGATTATTTTGTAAAATAATCTTTATCCAAAAATACAGAATGGCATAAATAATCTGATCCTCATATTTTGAATAGTATCAAATACTGTTCTCCTGTGTTTTATGATAAATATCATTTTTATTTCTAAAAAGTAAATCATATAATTTGGTGTTGTATTTGAAGTCTGTAGACTTATAAAACTGGACGAAGAACATCTCCACAAAGCTGGCCGATAAATCTGACAGCTTCAGCATAGCATACCATTCATGATAATTTGGGGGTTATTGTTGTTTGTTTATTAGAAATATGTTTTATAAAAAGTATGCCAGTCATCTCAAAGTCTTGCTAAAATAATGGATTAGCATACTAATGATCACAGGAGACAGATATAAAATGTCATGAACTATGTGAAAAGAATAAACAAAGAACCAGCACCATACCTCAATTGTTTGTAGTGCGACTGATAAAATTTTATCACAAACAACAGCAAAGTAGTTTGCATAAATTACTAAATCATATGCATACATGAGAATTAGCAATTAAACAGAAAAATCTTATTGTGAATTTTCATAATTGACAGTTACTAAATAAAAAACTTCAATAATTCAAGATTACGTAGATTTTATGACAATTTTGAATTATTATTCACAATGCTTCCAAATGTAGCCAGGAGGAGTTAATTGTAAGACTGTTTGTTCTGCAAGCATATGCAAGACTTGAGTAATAAACTGCAAAATATAATGAATATAGTATATTTATTATAAAATTATTTTAAATGGCCACAATCAGCATAAATGTATTGAAATTAACTTTTAATCAAAGAATACGAATTTCCACTGAAGTTACTCTTGTGTTTGCTACCCAAATACATTTATTATTTCCACCATTAATTTTAGAGTGTACTTCTCTTTGTTTCAATAGATTTTGTTTTTTTAAACAACTAGGATTTACAATACACAATATAGATTTTGAGGCTGGTGTCATTGAAAATATTTCATGTTTCCCATTGAGAAAATATACCAACAAAGCATTTTCTTTATTTAGATTTTTTTCTGACAAATTATCAGTTATTTCACTGTATTTTAATTTTAAAAATAGATACTTATTTTTGTACTGTATGTCCTAATGGGGAAACTGTTTCATTATCACATATTGTGATATTGAAAATATTAACAAAATATAAGGGACATGTTACCTTATGTATCATAATTACCTAGATTTGCACATTCAATAATCATTAGCAAGTGATGCTGACTTCAGTTACTATGTCTTTAAAAATGTATATAATTGATGTGGCATATATTTTCTTTTGTTTGTTTGTTTGAGACAGAGTCTTGCTCTGTTGTCCAGCCTAAAGTCCTGTGGTGTGATATTGGCTCACTGCAACCTCCACTTCCCAGGTTCAAGTGATTCTCAGGCCTCAGGCTCCCCAGTAGCTGGGACTGCATGCATGCACCACCATGCCCAACTAATTTTTGTATTTTTAATAGAGATGGGTTTCACATGTTGACCAGGCTGGTCTCAAACTCCTGACCTCAGGTTATCTGCCCACCTCAGCCTTCCAAATTGCTGGGATTACAGATGTGAGCCACTGTGCCTGGCCTATATTTTCTTTTTGAACAAATATATATATATGTATAGAAATTTCTTTCTAACTCTACTATACACTTTTAGTTAGTATATTTACACCCAAACTGCATTTAAAATCCTTATCATAAAATCATATATACATATAAAATACATATATATGATTTGTGTATTTTATATATATATACACACTTGTCTGGAGATTTTAAAACTACCTACAAAGAGGAGAGGAAAGAATTAGCAACTGGTTTTAAAAAATAAGGACATTAAAATTAGGCATTTTTTGCAGCTAAGGTATAATGAGAACATACTATTAAAATATATATATAATTATTTTTATTCTAAATAAATATAGCACATATATGCATGAATTTACATATAGACATATGTCAATAATAGGTTTTAATGTACATAATATAAACACATACTGTCTTAAGATCTATCTTATATATAGTAAACCTAAACATGTACTGAAATGCTTGTAAGCATAATGGAAATTTACAATGAGTTTCTAAGTGATTGACCATAAAGAGAATACTATGTGATTGGAAATGCTGGAGTAGAGGTGGAAGCAGGGATTTTGCTTTCGCTATCCAGAGCTATTGTCTGAATCACTTACTAACTGGCAAAGCTATACGTTTCTTTATTTGTACACAACACATATGAGTGTCTTTTTATATTCGACACAGTACATATAGTTGAGGCTGTGAACAAGCTGATAGGAGGCTAACCCCCATGAATTCTATAATCTAGCTTGGGAAAAAATAGACATAAAATAAATATGTAAAAAATGTGAACAGTAAATGTAGATGGAATTATGGGGTATTATGAATATAGACAAATGAGGTATGGGGCACATTCTGTTCATTTTTAGGTCTCCAAATAATGAAATTCCAATTATGGAATAATTGTTTGAATGTTCTCACTTAATAAATGACTCAGAGTTATAGATGAACCTAAATTTCCATTTTATTGACTACCCTCAATCTCAATCCACTCTTTTCATTTCTGTGTGCCTTCATCCTGTCATTTTTCCATGAATAGATATTTTCCAATGAGAAAAGGAAATACTATGTTATTTAACATAAATGGCATACTACTGATATGGTTTGGCTGTGTTTCACCTGAGCTTGAATTGTAGCTCCCATAATTCCCACATGTAATGTGAGGGAGCTGGTGGGAGATAATTGAATGATGGGGATGGCTTTCCCCTGCTGTTTTCATGGTAGTGAATAAGTCTCATGAGACAGGATGGTTTTATAAGGTTTTATAAGGGATGTCCCCTTTTGCTTGGCTCTCATTCTCTCTCGCTTACTACCATGTAAGACATGCCTTTTGCCTTCTGCCATGATTGTGAGGCCTCCCCAGCCATGTGGAACTTTTTGAGTATATTAAATACCTTTTTCTTCATAAATGGCCCAGTCTTGGATTGTCTTAGCAGCATGGAAATGGATTAATACAACTACATAAACATCTGGAGATCTTGCAAGTCAGTATGTAAGCATGGTTCTCTGAATTTTAAAAAATATTACATATTACTAAGAAAGTATCATAGTTTATTTAGCTATTTTCTCATTTATGGGCATTTAACATTTTTGACCATTCTATTATTGCAAACAAAACATCCATTGACTACTTTTTAAAAGCCTGTTAGTACAGATATGCAGATTTTCTAGGATTAAAATTGCCTAATTATAATGTATCTACATTTTATATTATGATAAATATTATCAAACTGTCCTCCAATATTATGTTAATAAGGAACACAGGAATTTCAATATATCATTATAAATTTTTTAGAAAGATAAGTTAAATGCATAAGTAGGCACAACATGTTGTCAGTTATTTTAAGACAAGTTTATATATTTACATGTCCATATCATTTCATGTTCTACTCTCAATAGATAATAACCAATTATGTTTATAATATATAACACTTAGGTTTACACTAGAAATATCACATTTTAAAGATTAATTTCTTAAACCTCACTGCTCACTGTTTATTTCATATTTTCTTCATCATTGGTTGAGCTATTTTTTATTTGTAAGTGTTTTACTTTCATGTATTCTGCAAATAAATACTAATATGCATTGTCATTTTCTTACCTGATTAATTGGAAATAATTTTTATGCTGAGAAATGACGGATCATTGAAAATTGTCCCATTTAATGGCAAATGGGAGAGAACATGGCAAAAGTGTTCTGGGGGTGTGGTAGCATGTACGAACACTAAAATAAGGGAAAGTGTATTGTTCTAGGTAAACTGAGAGGTTATTATGGCTGAAGATAAGGAAGGCCAAAGAAGAGACAGAGGAGATAAAATAAAGTCTGACCTGATGGAAGATGTTTGAAGTTTTATATCTTGGTTTATTTTATTCCAAGAGCTTTCCTTCCGTACAAAGTTTTCAGGGTGCCTGGTTTAATCTAGATAATGATTCCAGGGGAAACTGGTAACAGGGCTGGAGGTAGGACAGGGTGGATAAGCCAATAAGAGCTGTGTTCTCAACCACATGGACTACTGACATGAGAGTTCCTACTGAGGAACTTTGTCAGGCAGGTTAGAATTGGCCTCGCACTTATTCTTACCAAAGCAAAGGGAAACTGGAGTGTCCATGCACCAACTTCCTTCTGTTATTGGTTGAAGGCTTCTTCCTGGGGCAGAATAATAACTCTCATTTCTTCTGGTGTGCCCTGCACATGGGCCAAGTGTGTTTTCATGACCGGTACATGTGTTTTAGGTGCAGGGAGTGAGCAGCCTGTGGTGAATGGTGGAAAGGCTTGAGGTCCTCCTAAATCATATTAAATAGGCTTTTCAACTTTTTACTAAGGTTAATGGAAATAAAACATGAACCTACATAGAATCCTGCTGCACAGGGAGTGTGGACAAAATCTGCTGCAGCTCCTGAGAGAGTCATGGGAATGTCATGTTTAACCTGTCTCCTGTTAAATCTCATTTAACCATAGAATGAAGGAATTTCAATCTGATATATCATTGTTATGAACTAAAAACAAATAAATAATAGGCATAGGATGCTGTCAGCTATTTTAGGACAAGAATATAGATTTACAGGTCTATTACACATTAACAAGGATGAGGAGAGAGCAAAAAGAGATGAAAGAGAGAAAGAAAGGACACAGATTGATAGAAAAAAAACACAAATCTTCATGTGTCATTTTAATGCAAAATTTTAAAACAATATTAATATAATGGGACAGTACTTTATAGGGATAAAAATAATTTAAATGTGTTTGTAAAGGAATAATATTACTTAAAAGTAGGGAAATATTTCTAAAATTGAATTGATACACAATGTATAACTTGCTGGATAATTTTTTCCTAGTTATACTCTTTATATATGAAGATAGAACAGTTTATTTAAATAAGAACATGTGACTCGCCAATACAGTGGTGAGCAAGCAGAACGTTGCCTGCCTATGTAATGTTGATGCAAAAGGGAAATGTTTTGATCCAAGAATCTTATCTCAGTAGAGTAAAATAAATGGTCTTAAAGCAAAGAGTTCAAGGACATTTTGTTTAAGTACAAGTAGATTTATACCCAAATATATCATATCTACTGCTATGAATAATGTTGTTTCTTATATTCACAGTCATCATGCAGACATACTTTATAAGTTACTAGGCATACTTTATTCCTTCTAAAATTTTTAATGTAAAACAATCTTTATTTGTATTTATTGAGCTATATCTAAGTATTGACTTATAAAGGTAAAGCATACCAGCGGAAAGATTTCAAAAGGAGAATATTTGAATTACATATTATATTCCAATAAATTTTATAAAGTGTGCAATTGAAAGTATTCATCGCCGCACCCAACTTGTTTTCCATAGTTCATGTAAAAGACAGAGATTATTCTAGTGCATATCTGTATTTACAGGGTTATTTTTGTTTGCTTATCTGTTTGCTTTGCTAATTTGAAAAGGAAATCATAAAGAGTCCCTGACTAGGAAAAGCAAAATAATACTTATTTGAAAAACGCAGACTTTGTCTTTTTACCTATCGAGTTAATGGCACTTCACACCAATCTGTATTCAGGCTCGTACCCTGCTGCCTTTTACACAGAGATTTAGATATTACGATAAAGTAATAAGATCCACGGATTTCTTCACATTTACATTTTAGGATGTAAACCACAGTGCCTTCATTTTATGTGCTGCTACATTCACTACAAACCTCACTTGTAATATGTCAAAAGACTCCTGAGGAATGTCCTTGAACTTCTCTAAACAGGGCCCAATGGCATCCAAAATGGTACTGTCCACATTAAAATGTAAATGAGCCCTCTGTAACTGCAGACCAAGATCATTTTACACAGGTGTTTAAATATAACAGGACTTTAAAATCAATCCTTCAGGGATATCACATGTACCATAGTTGCTGAGTTGCACCTAGGCATAATGCTTTCTATATACCTGGTTTTATTGCTCTTGTGTGATACTCCCTGAAATCTCAAGAAAATATTCTGCTAAATCAAATCAAAGAACATCTTACCATAACCCAAATGAACATCTCTTTCGACCCCCACAGAAAGGAACACACATACTTTTTAGTAATGTTTGTTTACTTGACATTTAATTAATAGTTATTGAACAATTAGAAATTAGTCACAAAAAGTAACATGTTTTTTGCCTTAGAAAAATTTATAATTGGGGAAAAGAGATTAACATGTGACATGTTTTTTTTCCTTCCTAAGGGGAGAATTTTATCTTTTTTGTTATCTTATTGTTACTATATATATATAATATATATATTATATATATAATATATATATAAAATACTATATATATAAAATCATATATATATTTAAAAATTATATATATATATATCTGATTCATGTAATACAGGGTCAACTTGTACGAGTTTCATTGCCATATGTCACTACCAAGGTGAATTAAATTCTCTCTCCTGGCAATGTTGTTTCTAGTGCATATTCATAATGCATGATGCATAAAGCACTTCTTAATCTTTCAAATCAGATCCTCCACAGGCACAATAAATGTAAATGCAGTCAACCTCAAATAAAATCTCATTTCCAATGAATATGAGAAAAATAACTTTTCTGAACTGGTTTACTTTATCATCAATGAGAATGAATGAACTTTCATTTTTTTTCCCCTCTAAATAAAGCATTGAGAAGGAAAAGGAGGACAGAGGATGCCAAAGTATAATAAAAGAGATTAATTCTCTATTATTTGATATATCACACTTAAAGTGCTCATGCATTTCTGGGTCTTGTTCCTTTATAAATGTCAAAGAGAGAAAAATAGAAAATACCTTTGAAATCTAAACTCATCAATTTTGCTCCTCGAAGTCCTTTTTCTCAGTTAGCAGCACCTCCATTAACTAGACCTAAAAAAATGAAAACCAACATTCTCTTTTTATTAAACCAACAATAATGCATATTTACAGACTTAATTAGCTTTTGTTAAAATATTTTGTTTCATTCAAAAATTGATAATTAAACATATATTTCTAAAAAATAATCTGATTCTTCAAGGATAGAATATATTTATCAACAAATTCTAAATCTCGTGTACCTTCCTATCTGTCTTCCACCCAATTACCTACACATCTATCTATCCTTCAATTTATTTCTTCCATTTTAGTAGTTTTTTGGAATCATTTTTAAAGAAAGAATAATTGAACCTATTATCTCCTAGCTCCTGGAATAATGAGATGCATTTAGGAACAAAGTAATCAATACTGCATAGATGGGAATATCGAAGTATATTTTTAACATATTTATCTGTATAATACTACTAATTAATCCCTCTATATTAGTCCGTTTTCATGCTGATGATAAAGACATATCTGAGACTTGACAATTTATAAAAGAAAAAGGTTTAATTGGACTTACAGTTCCACATGGCTGGGGAAGCCTCACAATCATGGCAGAAGACAAGGAGGAGCAAGTCCCATCTTACATGGATGGCAGCAGGCAGAGAGTGAGGAAGACACAGAAGTGGAAACCCTAATAAAACCACCAGATCTCATGAGACTTATTCACTACCATAAGAACAGTTTTCAGGGGGAACCACCACCATGATTCAATTATCTCCCACTGGGTCCCTCCCACAACACATGGGAATTATGGGAGCACAACTCAAGACGAAATTTGGGTGAGAACGCAGAGCAAAATTATATCACCCTCCTTTTATTAAGCTTTGGGCTAATTATTTTTCATTTTTAAAACATAATTGTTGCTATAAAATAATATGCCCAGAACATGAATCTGGAAGCAGTAGATGATGTGTAGTTTGACACTGTTCCAATTTGTCTTTCTTAAAATTAAACTACCTGTGCTAATGGTATGCACTTCCTTCCAAACTCAGTCATAATTACCATAAGGTTTACAGACTTTGGTAAAAATTCCTTCCTTTGGGATTTATGATGTTTTCCAAGTATGCCTAAGAAACCATTTCTAAAAAATCATCCAGGTCACAGGATGAACTTTATTCTGCTCCAAACAAGTGGTGTGCCTACATCCAAACTCTGTAGAATATTGTGTGACTTGATAACCAGGTAGAGTCACTTATCACTTGATTCCAGAAAGTGCTATGTCGAATTTCAAAGCTGAAGTTGCAGGTTCTGTATGCTGACATGCTGAACACACATAAGCCATTCCAATAAGGCTTTAGGTGTTACTATAGCTGGATTTATATAAACACACAAAGAATTAAATTTGATCTTTTACGTATGTAAGTTTTTGGAGTAGATTTTAGAAAAAAATGCATTAGTTTAATGTCTGCGAGTGTAAGTGAAGCTTTATTTATTATTGCATATTTTTATTATGTTAGGAAGGATTAATTCATGCTTGTTGATATTCTAATGGTTGAGGAATATTTTACTGAATTTTATACAGAAGACTTTCTCTATCTGTAGGAATTTTCATGCTTGCCTAATCACAAATAGAACCTGGACACTTGTTGAAAACGCTGATTTTCAAGCTCTTCACCCACATACAGAAATATCTCATTTTATTGCACTTTGCTTATTGCAACTTAGCAGATACTGCATTTTTAAACAACACTGTGCAACCCTGTGTCGCAAGTCTATTGGCTCAATTTTTCCAACAGCTTGTGCTCATTTTGTGTCTCTGTGTCACATTTTGATATTTCTTGTAATACTTCAAATCTTTTTATTATCATTATATATGTTGTGGTGCTCTGTGATCAGTGATCTTTGATGTTCCTATTGCAATTGTTTGGGAATGCTACCAACTGAACTCATGTAAGACGGCAAACTTAAATGACACATGTTGTGTGTGCTCTTACTGCTCCACTGACTGGCTATTTCTCCATTGCTCTCCCTCCCCTAGAGTCTCCCTATTCCCTGAGAAACAACAATATTAAAATTAAACCAATTAAAAATGCCACAATGCCTTCCAAGTGTTGAAAAGAAAGAAGATTCACATGTCTTTCACTTTAAAGCAAAAGCTAGAAATTATTATACTTAGTGAGTCATGATGAAAGCTGAGAGAAGCCAAAAGCTGGAACTCTTGGACCAAATAGCCAAGTTGTGAATGCAAAGAAAAAGTTATTGAAGGAAATTAAAAGCACTACTCCAGTAACCTCATAAATGATAATAAAAAGCAAAACAGGCTTCTTGCTGATATGAAGAAGGCTTTAGAGGTCTAGATAGAAGCTAAAACCATCTATAACACTCACTTAAGCCCAAATGTAAGGCAGAGCAAGGCCCTAAATCTTCATTTCTGTGAAGGCTAAGAGAGGTGAGTAAGCTGCAAAAGAAAATTTGAAATTAGCAGGGGTTGTTTCATGAGGTTTAAGGAAAGAAGCCATCTCCATAACATAGAAGTACAAGTTGAAGCACTTTGTATTACTGTAGAAGCTGCAGCAAGTTATCCAGAAGATCTAGCTAAGATCATGGATGAAGGTGGCTATACTACACAGATTTTCAACGTAGACAAAACAACCTTCTATTGGAAGAAGATATCATGTGGGACTTTCATAGCTAGAATATACCTGACTTCAAAGCTTCAAAGAACAGGCTGACTCTCTTTTTAAGGCCTAATGCAGCTGGTGACTTTAAGTTGAAGCCAATGCTCATTTACCATTGTGAAAATCTTAGGACCCTTAAGAATGATGTGAAATCTACTCTCTCTGTGATCTATAAATGGAATGGCAAAGCCTGGAGAACAGCACACCTGTTTATAGCATGGTTTACTGTATGTTTCAAGCTTGCTGTTGAGACCTACTGCTCAGAAAACATATTGTTTTCAAAATATTACTGCTCATTAATAATACAGCTGGTCATTCAAGAGCTCTGATTAGGATGTATGAAGAGATTGATATTGTTTTCATGCCTGTGAACACAGCATTCATTGTGTAGCCCATAGATTAAAGAGTAATTTTGACTTTCAAGTCTTATTATTAAAGAAATATCTTGGGAGGCCGAGGCAGGCAGATCACCTGATGTTAGGAGTTTGAGACAGCCTGGCCAATATGGTGAAACCCCGTCTCTACTAAAAATACAAAAATTAGTCGGATGTGGTAGCGGGCACCTGTAATCCCAGCTACTCAGGAGGCTGAGGCAGGTGAATTGCTTGAACCCGGGATGCGAAGATTGCAGTGAGCCAAGATCACACCATTGCACTCCAGCCTGGGCAACGAGAGCAAGACTGCATCTCAAAAAAAAAAAGAAATATCTTTTTTAAGGCTACAGCTGACATAGATACTAATTCCTCTCATGGATCTGAGCAAAGTAATTTGAAACTCTTTCAGAAAGGATTCACTATTCTATATGCAATTAAGAACATTTATAATTCATGGGAGGAGGTCAAAATGTCAACATTAATAAGAATTTAGAAGAAGTTCATACCAACCGTCTTGGATGACTTTAAGAGGTTCAAGACTTCAGTGCAGGAAGAAACTGCAAATGTGGTAGAAACAGCAAGAGAAGTAGAATCAGAAGTGGAAACTGTAATTGTGATTGAATTGCTCCAATCTCATGATAAAACTTGAAGGAATGACAAGTTGCTTCTTATGCATAGGCAAAGAAAGTAGTTTCTTTAGATGGAATCAACACCTGCTGAAATGCTGTAAATATTGTTGAAATGACAGCAAAGGATTTAGAATAGTGCATAAACTTGGTTAATAAAGTAGGGTTTGCATGGATTTACTCCAATTTTGAAAGAAGTTCTACTTTGGGTAAAATGCTAACAAGCAACATGGCATGCTATTGAGAAACTTTCATGAAAGGAAGAGTCAATCAATGAGCCATTGTTGTCTTATTTTAAGAAATTTCTACTTCACTCTAAAATTCAACAACCACCACTTCATTCCATCAACAGCCATCAACATCAAGGCAAGACTCCTCACCAGTCAAAAGATATGAGTCATTGAAGACTCAGATGATAGTTAATATTTTTAAATACTAAAATATTTTTGATTAAGGTAGTTATATTTCTTAGACATAGTGCTATTACACACCTAATAGATTACAATATAGTATAAACATAACTTTTACATGCATGGTGAGACAAAAAAAAATTGTGTAACTCACTTTGCAGTATTTGCTTTTTTGCAGTGGTCTGAAACCAAACCCACGATATAACTGAGGCATGCCTGCACTCTGATAGAGAGTTTCAGCAATGACTATTAAAATCAGTCATTGTAATCAATTCAGGTGACTGAATTTTCATCAGATTAGAAAAGTTTGGATAACAAAGATTCATAGATTTTATAGTGGCAATGCTTAGCCTGTTTTACAGGACAGGCAGAGCTGATCCTACTTGTATATATAAAACTTATTCATACACACTTACTTTATATAACTTTCCCTTATTATTATAGAAGGTTTTGTTATATTACACTTTTTTTTTTTTTTTTTTGAAACTCAGTCTCGATCTGTCCCCCAGGCTGGAGTGCAGTAGCGTTATCTCGCCTCACTGCAACCTCCACCTCCTGGGTTCAAACAATCAGTAACTGGGATTACAGGCACCTGCCACTAGGCCTGGCTAAATTTTTTGTTATTTTTAGTAGAGATGAGGTTTCACCATATTGGCCAGGCTGGTCTCGAACTCCTGACCTCAAGTGATGCACCTGTCTTGGCCTCCCAGAGTGCTGGATTTACAGGCGTGAGCCACACACTGATATCTTTCAAATATAAATTTTCAATTTTCTAGGTGCTGTCCCAGTTCAAATGAGTGCACAAATTCATTCAAAATATTCAGAGATCAGTGCTGACTGCCAACCGATGCATTAGTGTCTGGAGTTCCCTCAAATGGTGGATGCCAAAACAAGTTTTGTTTCAGGACAGATGGTATTATATATGTTTGGAAAATATAAACCTGTGCACCTGGATACCTTACTTCATATCCTACTTCTCCTCAGTTAGTTGATTTATAACTGAAATTAATGCTCAGTGTTTTCCCTCCAATTATTTGTTAAAAACATCATCTCTGGTTTATTTTTGTATAAGGTGTAAGGAAAGGGTCCAGTTTCTGTTTTCTGCATATGGCTAGCCAGTTTTCTCAACACCATTTATTAAATAGGGAATACTTTCCCCATTGCTTGTTTTTGTCAGGTTTGTCAAAGATCATATTGTTGTAGATGTGTGGTGTTATTTCTGACGTCTCTGTTCTGTTCCTTTGCTCTATACATCTGTTTTGCTACCAGTACCATGCTGTTTTAGTTACTGTAGCCTCATAATATAGTTTGAAGTCAGGTAATGTGAAGCCTCCAGTTGTATTCTTTTTGCTTAGGATTGTCTTGGCTATATGGGCCTTTTTTTGTTCCATATGAAACTTAAAGTAGTTTTTTCTTGGCCAGGTGTGGTGGCTCACGCCTATAATCCTAGCACTTTGAGAGTCCAAGACAGGCAGATTGCTTGAGCTCAGGAGTTCGAGACCAACCTGGGCAATACAGTAAAACCCCATCTCTACTAAAAATACAAAAAATTAGCCAGGCATGGCAGCATGCAACTGTAGTCCCAGTCACTCTGGTGTCTGAGGCAGGAGATGTGCTTGAACTCGGGAGGCGGAGATTGCAGTGAGCCGAGCTCATGCCACTGCACTCCAGCCTGGGTGACAGAGTGAGACTCCATCTCCCAAAAAAAAAAAAAATATTCTGTGAAGAAAGTCAAGAGTAGCTTGATGGGGATAGCATTGAATCTATAAATTACTTTGGGCAGTGTGGCCATTTTCATGGTATTGATTATTCCTGTCCATGAGCATGAAAAGTTTTCCCATTTGTTTGTGTCCTCTCTTATTTCCTTGAGCAGTGGTTTATAGTTCTCCTTGAAGAGGTTCTTCACATCCCTTTTAAGTTCTATTCCTAGGTATTTTTTTTTTCTCTTCGTAGCAATTGTGAATGAGAGTTCACTCATGATTTGGCTGTTTGTCTATTATTGGTGTATAAGAATGTTTGTTATTTTTGCACATTGATTTTGTATCCTGAGACTCTGCTGAAGTTGCTTATCAGCTTAAGGAGATTTTAGGCTGAGATGATGGGGTTATCTAAATATACAATCATGTCATCTGCAAAGAGAGACAACTTGACTTCCTCTGTTCCTATTTGAATACCCTTTATTTCTTTCTCTTGCCTGATTGCCCTTTCCAGAACTTCCAACACTGTGTTGAATAGGAGTGGTGAGAGAGGGCATCCTTGTCTTGTGCCAGTTTTCAAAGGGAATGCTTCCAGCTTTTGCTCATTCAGTATGATATTGACTGTGGGTTTGTCATCAATAGCTCTTATTATTTTGAGATACGTTCCATCAATAGCTAGTTTATTGAGAGCTTTAGCATGAAGGGTGTTGAATTTTATCGAAGGCCTGTTCTGCATCTATTGAGATAAACATGTGGTTTTTGTCATTGGTTTTGTTTATGTGATGGATTACGTTTATTGATTTGAGTATGATGAACCAGCCTGGCATCCCAGGGATGAAGCCAACTTGATCATAGTGGATCAGCTTTTTGATGTGCTGCTGGATTCAGTTTGCCAGTATTTAATTGAGGATTTTTGCATTGATGTTCATCAGGGTTATTGGCCTGAAATTTTCTTTTTTTGTGTGTCGTTGCCAGGTTTTGGTATTAGGATGATGCTGGCCTCATAAAATGAGTTAGGGAGGAATCTCTCTTTTTCTATTGTTTGGAGTAGTTTCAGAAGAAATGGTACCAGCTCCTCTTTGTACCTCTGGTAGAATTTGGCTGTGAATCCGTCTGGTCCTGGGCTTTTTTTGGTTGGTAGGGTATTAATTACTGCCTCAATTTCAGAACTTGTTATTGGTCTATACAGGGATTTGACTTCTTCCTGGTTTAGTGTTGGGAGGATGTATGTGTCCAGGAATTTATCCATTTCTTCTAGATTTTCTAATTTACTTGCATAGAGGTGTTTATAGTATTTTCTGATGGTAGCTTGTATTCCTGTGGGATCAGTGGTGATATCCCCTTTATCATTTTTTATTGTGTCTATTTCATTCCTGTCTCTTTTCTTCTTCCTTAGTCTGGCTAGCAGTCTATTTTGCTAATCTTTTCAAAAAACCAGCTCCTGAATTCATTAATTTTTTTTGAAGGCTTTTTTTCGTGTCTCTATCTCCTTCAGTTCTGCTCTGATTTTAGTTATTTCTGGTCTTCTGCTACCTTTTGAATTTGTCTGCTTTTGCTTCTCTAGTTCTTTTAATGGTGATGTTAGGGTATTGATTTTATATCTTTCCCGCTTTCTCCTGTGGGCATTTAGTGCTATATATTTCCCTCTAAACACTGCTTCAGCTGTGACCAAGAGATTTTGGTACATTGTGTCTTTGTTCTCATTGGTTTCAAAGAGCTTATTTATTTCTGCCTTAGTTTTTTTTATTTACCCAGTAGTCGTTCAAGAGCAGGTTGTTCAGTTTCCATGGAGTTGTGCGGTTTCGAGTCAGTTTCTTAATCCTGAGTTCTAATTTGATTGCACTGCGGTCTGAGAGACTGTTTGTTATGATTTCCATTCTTTTACATTTGCCGAGGAGTGTTTTATTTCCAATTATATGGTCAATTTTAGAACAAGTGTGGTGTGATACTGAGAAGAATGTATATTCTGACCATTTGGGGTGGAGAGTTCTGTAGATGTCTATTAGGTCCCCTTGGCCCAGAGCTGAATTTAAGTCCTGAATTTTCTTGTTAATTTTCTGTCTCATTGATTTGTCTAATATTGACAGTGGGGTGTTAAAGACTCCCACTCTTACAGTTTGGGAGTCCAAGTCTCTTTGTAGATCTCTAAGAACTAGCTTTATGAATCTGAGTGCTCCTGTATTAGGTGCATATATATTTAGGATAGTTAGCTCTTCTTGTTGCATTGATCCCTTTATCATTACATCATGCCCTTGTCTTTTTTTTTATCTTTGTTGGTGTAAAGTCTGTTTTATCAGAGACTAGGATTGCAACCCCCGCTTTTTTTTTTTTTTTTTCCTATTTTGGCTTTCCATTATCTTGGTAAATATTCCCCCATCCCTTTATTTGAGCCTATGTGTGTCTTTGCACTTGAGATGGGCCTCCTAAATACAGCACACCGATGGGTCTCCACTCTATCCAATTTACTAGTCTGTGTCTTTTAATTGGGGCATTTAGCCTGGTTACATTTGAGGATAATGTTGTTATGTGTGAATTTGATCCTGTCATTATGATGCTAGCTGGTTATTTTGCCCATTAGTTGATGCAGTTTCTTCATAGTGTTGATGATCTTTACAATTTGGTATATTTTTACAGTGGCTGGTACCGGTTTTTCCTTTCCATACTTAGTGCTTCCTTCAGAAGCTCTTATAAGGCAGGCCTGGTGGTGACAAAATCTCTCAGCATTTGCTTGTCTGTAAAGGATTTTATTTCTCCTTTGCTTATGCAGCTTAGTTTGGCTGGATATGAAATTCTGGGTTGAAATTTTTTTTTAAGAATGTTGAAATTTGGCCCCCCACTCTCTTCTGGCTCATAGTGTTTCTGCAGAGAGCTCCACTGTTAGTCTGATGGGCTTCTCTATGTGGGTAACCTGACCTTTCTCTCTCGCTGTCCTTAATATTTTTTCCCTCATTTCAACCTTGGTGAATCTGACAGTTATGTGCCTTGGGGTTCCTCTTCTCGAGGAGTATCTTTGTGGTGTTCTCTGCATTTCCTGAATTTGAATGTTGACCTGTCTTGCTAGGTTGGAGGAAATTTTCCTGGATAATATCCTGAAAAGTGTTTTCCAACTTGGTTCCATTCTCCCCGTCACTTTCAGGTAAACCAATCAAACGTAGGTTTGGTCTTTTCACATAGTCCTATATCAAGATGGATTAAAGACTTAAACATTAGACCTAAAATCATAAAAACTCTCGAAGAAAATCTAGGCAATACAATTCAGGACATAGGCATGGGCAAAGACTTCATGACTAAAACACCAAAAGCAATGACAACAAAAGCCAAAATTGACAAATGGGACCTAATTAAACTAAAGAGCTTCTGCTCAGCAAAAGAAACTATCATCAACATGAACTGGCAACCTACAGAATGGCAGAAAATTTTTGCAATCTATCCATCTGACAAAGGGCTAATATCCAAAATCTACAAGGAACTTAAACAAATGTACAAGTAAAAAACAAACAACCCCATCAAAAAGTGAGTGAAGGATATGAACAGACACTTCTCAAAAGAAGGCAGTTATTCAGCCAACAGACATATGAAGAAAAGCTCATTATCACTGGTCATTAGAGAAATGCAAATCAAAACCTCAATGAGATGCCATCTCACACCAGTTAGAATGGTGATCATTAAAAAGTTAGGAAACAACAGATGCTAGAGAGGAAGTGGAGAAATAGGAACGCTTTTACACTGTTGGTGGGAGTGTAAATTAGTTCAACCATTGTGGAAGACAGTGTGGCAATTCCTCAGGGATCTAGAACCAGAAATACCATTTAATCCAGCAATCCCATTACTGGGTACATACCAAAAGGATTATAAATTATTCTACTATAAAGACATATGTACACGTATGTTTATTGCGGCACTATTCACAATAGCAAAGACTTGGAACCAACCAAAATGCCCATCAATGATAGACTGGATAAAGAAAATGTGGCACCTATATACCATGGAATACTATGCAGCCATAAAAAAGGATGAGTTCATGTCCTTTGTAGGGACATGGATGAAGCTGGAGCCATCATTCTCAGCAAACTAACACAGAAACAGAAAACCAAACACCACATGTTCTCACTCATAAGTGGGAGCTGAACAATGAGAACACAAGGACACAGGGAGGGGAACATCATACAAGGGGGCCTGTCAGGGGGTGTAGGGCTAGGGCAGGAATAGCAATAGGAGAAATACCTAATGTAGATGATGGGTTGATGGGTGCAGCAAACCACCATGGCATTTTTATACCTATGTAACAAACCTCCACATTCTGCACATGTATCCCAGAACTTAACGTATAATAAATATATATATGCATAATAAAGCAAAAAAAAAGATTGTCTCTGAATCTGAGACCATTTCTCTGTGACACTATCTGCCTCAATTCTTCACTGAAATTAGTAGTAATTTCTGCTACTGGTTTAGATTCTGCTATGAAGTTATTGTTTTTGGAGGTCAAGACTCAACACGGAAAGGATCACATTTTTTGCTTAGAAGGCATTGACTGCCCTGGCTCCTGAGCCTGATTCCTCACCTGCACAGCAACGGTGATAGCAGTGCCTGTCTCATAAGGTGCATATCACAGGACCCAGTATAAAATTAATACTGATCAAATGCCAAAAGTATTATTAAATTAAATTATTAAATCTATTAAATTAAAGATAAGATGGAGAGTTTTTGCTTAATTCAATCAATATTTGTTGCAGTTCTCACTATAAACTACAAAGAGGGGGGTGCATTATTCTCCATCTCCTAAAGAAGACATTCAGGAATAGGTGCCCACTCATTAGCAGTATTCTTCCAAAAACAAATAACATGTGACAATGTGTAAGAAAACCTTTCAAGGAACCTCCTGACATATATGCTGGCAGTTATATGAAGACATGATACCAGTTCTCATGGGGAAAGAATTTAGTTTTTGCCAAAGTGCTGCTTTCTGACAATAGAAGTGGTAAGACTAGCAAAAAAGGCAAAGGTGAAAGAAAAAAAAAAAAAGAACCAACAAAACCAACTTGTTAGGATGTGGAGAATCTTTTTTTTTTTAATTATATTTTAAGTTCTGGGATACACGTGCAGAACGTGCAGGTTTGTTAAACAGTATACATGTGGCATGGTGGTTTGCCTCACCAATCAACCTGTCATCTACATTAGGAATTTCCCCTAATGCTATTCCTCCCCTAGCCCCACACTCCCCAGCAGGCCCCAGTGTGTGATGTTTCCCTCCCTGTGCTGACATGTTCTCATTGTTCGACTCCCACTTATGAATGAGAATATGTGCTGTTTGGTTTTCTGTTCCTGGGTTAGTTTGCTGAGAATGATGGTTCCAGCTTCATCCATGTCCCTGCAGAGGACATGAACTCATCCTTTTTATGGCTGCATAGTATTCCATGGTGTATATGTGCCACATTTTCTTTATCCAGTCTATCATTGATCAGCATTTGGGTTGGTTCCATGTCTTTGCTATTGTGAACAGTGCTGCAATAAACATATGTGTGCATGTGTCTTTATAGTAGAATGATTTATAATCCTTTGGGTATATACCCAGTAGTGGGATTTCTGGGTCAAATGGTATTTCTGGTAGGATGTGGAGATTCTTTAAAAACACAAGGATTTGAAGAAATTGTCCCAGAAAGAATAGCTACCACTTCTAAAATGTAGTTAGACTCATTTCATGAGCTGTGCACTGATTAGTGGAGAGAAGGATGGTTAAAATCAGAAAGGTTGGAGCATATGAGTGATATGCCCTGATGTCCCATATGAGCCCTGACCTCACGCCCAGTTTAGAAGCAGATGATGGCCAACGGTAGAATCCGCCAACTCCCAGGACTCGCAGGACTCCTTTACAGAGGCAGAATAAAGTTGAACTTATGCAAGTGTCGCCATGTTTCTCTGACAAGCACTCCTCAGCCAGCAACCATTTAGACAAAGTCCCTGAGATAACTTTTACCATGAAAATTAGAGAATTCAAACATAATGTATATTTCTTCTAGAACAACAGGAATGCTTACAAGCTGCCTTAGGAGTTTAAGATTCTAATTCCAAGCTTGAAACAACAGCCATCGAGAGTCTCTGGAGGCAATGACAGTTGTTTAAAAACTCCTTATTTATTTTTTACCTTATACGTGCTGAAATCCAGATTTTCAATATATTGTAGTAGAGAGGGATGTGTTTTTCAGGAAAGATATTTTTTTAAAAAAACTAATACAACTAGGTTGATTATATAACCATATAATTTTTTTTCCCAAACATTTTGAGAGTGACAGCAACTCTATTAATTACTAGGACAGAGCTATTTTAGGTAAGTCAGGGTTGTAACTACCTTAAACATCATAATAATAAGAAGATATATTGAAGAGATCTCTGCCTTGAATGTGTGCTAGATGCTCTGTCTCCAATGTGTTTTTGTGGGTCTATTCCACTTAGCTTCTCTCTCAGTTTCCCTCCTATCAAGCCCTTTTAAGGAACTAAATCTAAGTTCATGAGGCTGGGATCCTGACACTGTACCTTCTCATTCCTAATTTTCTCTTCTAGAAGAGTGGGTCCTATGTAAACAACTCCAATCCACTGGTTGGTTGTTACCTATTGGGCACAACTGGTTTGAAGCTCAGTGAAAGAAGGAAAGATTCTATATTTTGTGTATATTATTGTATCCTTAGTGCATTTTACAGTGTTTGACAAGTAATAGAGACTGAAGAAATGAATCATTGAATGCATGCGTAAATGGTAGTGCCTGGTAATTTTGTCATGGGCAGCCTTAAATCTGTGCCTCCCCTGCTACATAGAATCTCCTTGCACATCATTATCTGTGTGAATCTATGTATTTGTATTCACTTTATATGTTCAAAATCTTCCCTCAGCTCCCACTGAGTGATTATTCAATATATGGCCTTATAATTCCCTACTCTGTTTAATGTTTAGGATATTGTTTAAGCTGACATACAGGAAAATATTATGTCTCAGGTCGAAAATTAAATCTATGATTTCCCCAGGGAACTTGTGATTTTTCTCCTTAGGGATAATGACAATATTATCATTCACCATGTGAACACTTTGTTTCTATTTGAATCATCACTTAGTAGGAACAATTTCCAGCATCTTGTTGTAACACTCTTATTGACTTTCCATTTTAATTTTACATGTTGTTACTCTGCTATTTTATTATTTTGTTCACACGTATTTATTTCATTGTTTGCTCTCCTTTAAACAACTTTAAATTATCTGTGGAATATAGCAGGGAAAATAAAATGGAAAGTGCCTCATAATTTCTAGCATGTAGTAAGCACCCAATAAATGTTGGTTCCATTCCCTTCCCTCCCCCTACTATTATTTTCACTAATAATCTGTCCTCAAACAATATTTCCAGCTTATTTTCTAAACCTCTTCATGTGAATATGACACAAAGTGTCTCATTTCTGACAATATATTGACCTATATCATTCCATAGACTCAGTCTGGCAAATTCCAAAGGTCTAAAATATTAGGAGAATCAACTGAGGTAGCCATATATGACGAAATGTTTTCTCTTTGTACATCAATGTAATTATAACAAAGGTTAAATATTAATTTTAACAAATCACTGATAACAAGGCTTAATTACTAATTGACAGGCCAGTCCATAAGGATTTGGAAGTCAAAGGTAGTATTGGTGTACTACACCCTGCATGGTTACTGACTCTGCTCTGACTTGTGTTATCAAGTCCTTGGCTGGGAAAAATTAGGTCAGCTCTCTCAAATTCCTTGGGAGTCTATGAAACTTCCAGTACTATGATGGCTGTACTTCACCTCTCACTGTTGTTAGCAATGTCACCATCCTCCGCAGCCTCATCCGAAGCATTGTAGTATATCACATATGGCAGTTCCATGGAAAACCTACCAGTTATCACCACTGGGTGTTCTAGATCACCCAGGGAGAGTTCACAGAAATCCCTGAAGGAATGCCCTTCCTGCTACCTGGAATTTCAGTAGAGATGGCAGGGAATGCTTGCTTTCTTTGACTAAAAAGTCCTCCATGAACTATTTTTATTTTTAATAAATAGTTTTATTGAAGTCTAAGTGTCATTTTTAAACTGCACATATTTCTTTTTCTTTTTCTTTTTTTTTTTTTTTTTTTTGAGATGGAGTCTCGCTCTGTCACCAGGCTAGAGTGCAGTGGTGCGATCTCAGCTCACTGTAACCTCTGGGTTCAAGCGATTCTGCTGCCTAAGCCTCCCGAGAAAGCTGAGACTACAGGCAAGTGTCACCACGTCCAGCAAATTTTGTATTTTTAGTAGAGACGTGGTTTCACCATGTTGGCCAGGCTGGTCTTGAATTCCTGACCTCAGGTGATCTGCCTGCCTCTGCCTCCCAAAGTGCTGGGATTACAGACGTGACCCACCATGCCCGGTCAACTGCACGTCCTTCATGTGCACAATTCGATTCGTTTGGACTGCATGGTCAGGTGAGTGCAGATATTTTCTGAAGTGGCCTGATGTTTTCCCACGGGAAGCCAAGAGAAGAATAGAGCAAGGCTTACTCTGCTTTAGTCACCAAAGTCTTTATTCTAATTTTTCCATTACCTATTCATTATCTTCTCAGAAATATCATCTTACTTCCTTATTTGTTATGATCCTACTTGATGAAGGGGTCCTAATTCTTTTTTGTGTATGTGTGTATATTTTATATATACTTTTGACCTGTTATCATCCATATATTATGCTAAACTCTCATGTTTTATTATACCAGCCTTCAATATTTGATAGGCAAGATGTTTTACATAAAGAGTACAGACATTAAGTGTACAGTTTGAAGAGCATTAGTAATTCTATTACCTCAGAAAACTCTTTAATGTCCCTTTCTATGAATTTATTCATGTTGCAGCATATATTCAGAGTTTGCCCCCTGCCCCCACCATTTCTTTTTTTTTTGCTATGTTGAACTCTAATAGATAAATATGGAAAAATATGTTTATTCATTTTCCAGCTGATGGACATTTGGTTGGCTTCCAGTTTGCAGCTATTGTAATAAAGTTACTATAAACATTCCAACGCAAGATTTTTTTGTGAGTCTGTGATTTTCTTTCCTTGGATATGTACCTAGCTTTAAGAATTGCTGGGTATATGGTATGTGTATGTGTTTAAATTTAAAATAACTCCTAATATTTTCCCCGAGAAAACTTTAAAGGGTTACACTGCAGGCAGCAATGTAAGAGATGTATGTTTGCTTCACACTCTTTCTAAGACCTGGTATTTTCAGCCATTTAATTTTAGCTATTCTAATAAAGATATATTGGTATTTCCTTGCAGCTTCCTGTGAGTGACTTTGTGCAACATTTTTGAAGGGTGGGAGGGCTTAGTGGTCATTCCTGTATCATTTATTTGAAATATTTGTTCAGATATTAACTCATTTTAAATTTGGTAGGTGTTCTGCACATCTTCTGGATGTGAGACCTTTATCAGATATATGTATTGCACATGTGTCTCCAGGTTGTGTCTTGCAGCTTCATTTTTTTAGCAATGTCTTTAATTAGAAAAAGTTTTCATTTAAGGCTGGACACAGTGGCTCACATCTGTAATCCCAGCACTTTGAGAGGCTGAGAAGGGAGGTTGGCTTGAGCCCAGGAGTTTGAGACCAGCCTGGGCAACATAGTGAGACCTAATCTCTATTAAAAAAAAATACAAAAATTACCTGGGTGTATGAAATAAATATTCATAAACTGAATTTTATCTAGATATGTAGATAAAATTTTTTTCCCAGCAGGTAATAATGTGATTTTTTTTTCTGCCAGGAAATAACCAACCCTAGACACGTAGATAAAATTCAGTTTATGAATATTTGTCTTTACAATTAGTTCCCTTTGTGTTCTTCTTGAGAATCTTTATCTCTCCTTATTACAAGATTTTTCTTCACCTGTAATCCTCACGACTCTGTCACGTAGACAGATTTCATTTTAAATTCTACATCAATTCAAGATATAAAGGTGTCTGTCAAAGTAATCCAAAAGGAAAATCTCAATAAAAAATACCAAAATATGCATGCTTTCAAAATGCTGAATGTTCAGAGTTAAAAAGTACTCTAAACTAATATGATTATTTTTCAATATTTGTATAGAGATAGAGTGTCACTATATTGCCCAGGCTGACCTTGAACTCCTAGCTTCAAGTAGTCCTCCCACCTTAGCCTCCCAAAGTGCAGGGACAAATATGAGCCTCACTCAGCCTCTAAATTAGTATTATTAATAAATGTAAAGTATATTAAGAGAAATAGAAAAAAGAACCACTGCTATTAGTTACATTTTTATGAGTATTTTAAAGTTTTCTTAGAATTATTTTTGAAATTTTTATGAGGTAGTATTGTTTCTTGAGGTTGTTTTGATACTTAATGATTGATTTATTTAATTGCTTAACATTTTTATAATTTGTTTCGATGGGTGCACAGATAGAGGCAGATAATTTAGAGATAGAAAGTATCATATTAGAAATTAAAAGCAGTTTACTAAAATCAACTTTAGGGTTATAGATTAGGTTTGCATATATCAAACTTAACATCTAGGCACACCTACACACAAATACATCTATTTCTTTGGTTCTTATGAAAAATAACACGCTCAAAATCAAATGCTAGTCTTTCAGAAAAATATGTTGTTAATTTGTGACCAATTTTAAAAACTCTTCCTTCTTTGTAAGAGAAAATAATATTATAAATAATTCTTTCAACTGAAATAATATCTGAGACAGAATTAGAATGTTAACATTTTTCTTCTGGTAATAAATTAACAGAAAGATAATAAGATTAAACAGTATTATAAAATGGTGTTTATATAATAAATGGTTATTATACAATACTGTATTTTATTCAACTTCAAAAAATCTTTACCATCTTCCCTTTCTTGCTTTAAAAATCTTGGGATTTATTAATGTATAATGGTTACATTTTTTTCATTTTAGTTCTCTTTGTATATTTATGGGTTATAATAGTTTTAGTGACTCCTGGATAGGGTTTTCCCAGCAGGTAATAATGTGGTTATTATTATTTTTTTTCTGCCAGGAAATAACCAACGCTAGGTCACCATTACTTAAATAAATAGGTGATTATATGGCTAAAGGGGAAAAAGAGATATGTGTTAAGAAGGGAAATTTTAATTTTGAATGATTGAAACATATTTTCTTAAGCTAATACAAAATGCTTTACATTTGCTACCTAGTTATTGAAAGTACATTAGCCTAAGTTCACTGCTGAGTATGTACCTAATGGAAGGAATAAATCTCTGAACACCACTGAGAGTACAAATTTGGTTTTGACTGGTGCAATATCTCAAGGTTAATAGGTAGAAAAGATATAATGTAATACTAACCCTTCTATGTTGTTGTGTTGTATGGAGACATGAATTTTGGAATAAAAATTATCATTATCATTATATCGCTATTCTATTTATCGTTTCAAGTTTGTCAAAGTACATGATAATTTAAGTGATAAAATTAATTTTCTGTAGAGTCTAGACAAAAATGGAATTATTTGTAACTATCTGAGAATTCATTTTATCAGTGTCACAGAATTTAGTGTACTTCCTTGAACTAAAAGCTCAATTAATGCTATATCTCCCCTTTATGGTTCCAGTATCCCTAGGGGTTAATATTGACATGTAATGTGCATAATTTAAGAACAATATAATATCAATAGTTTGTGATGTTAAGGCATCATAATTGTGAATATACTGATTGCCTTTACCTTTCTTTAAATTGTGTGTAGGGGGAGTGAAAAAAATAGATTGACTTTAAAAAGTAATTGTAAAGTGACTGTAAAGGGTCATAAAGAGCACTACTAAAATGCTGTACCACAGGTGTGTTTTAGGGAGTGATTTGTCTTTGGGCTCCAAACTAAACGATACATTTGACAGATCCTGTATACTAGTTTATTCAGAGAGGAACAATCTCAAGTGTGTTTTAGGATTTCAGACCTCTACCCTAGTAAACACCATACTACAAACAGAATCAGCAAGCACTGAGTTGGTGCCCTGGTGCATTATTCATGTGGATATTCTGAAAGAATTCTTACTCTGGTTTCCCGCCGTATGTTAACCAGTGTCCTCCAGATGCTAAAACTGGTCCTTACTACTGCAGTCGAATGAGTTGAGAATCTTGCACTACAGGGTACCTGAGTTACTCAAGTGATCCTGGGTTAGGGTGCAATGGACATGCTGAGGAAGTGAAGCTCCTAGTTAACCTTTTTCCACAAGAAAATCTCCACTATCATTTTTGTATACATTAGCTTTTTACATAAGGTTGTACACAGAGAAAAAATTCCAGTGCTATTTTTAAAAAGGGTAGAAACACTTTTTCAGAGCATTGACTAAAGAAGCATACAACAATACACAGAGCAAACAACTAACATGTCATGAAGTATTGAAGAAGCCAAGCACTGATTCCTCTTATCTGCATATTTGAAAGTACATCAAAGATTACTGTACAGTTTCAAAAGAACATGTTTTCTAGTTTCTATCTCCAAATATAAAAATTATTTAAGTTTAGTAAAAATTGCCATCATGACAAGATATTATTCATATTAAATACAATTTAATAACCTACGTTTTGTATAAAATTGCCATTTTTGTAAGTTAAAAATGAGAGGATGTTGACAGTTTTATATGGTTGATTCGAATACACCTTTCTATGTTCAAGAACAGAGGTAAAATACGCACAGGAAGGAAAGTTATTCCAAATTGAGATAGTGAGAAACATTTGGGGAAAGATTCATCCATAAAATGACACATAGTGTCACAGCTATCCTTTATTTAGTGTGGTTCCTTAAATACGAGTGTGTTTCTGAGGTGATGGTTAGACAGCAAGAGAGGATGCCAGCAAAAGTGAAAGCTAAACAGGAAGTCCAGCCTGGTCATCACGGAGGCTTAGAAGGGAATCATAATGGATGGAAGATGAGACCAGGTTAAGAGGTCCTAGAAAGACAGCAGACACATTAGGCTGGATGTGGTATGAGAGAGCTCACTGGTGGAAGCTTTTTGATCCTACAATTTCAGACACAGGTCCTGAGCATGTATGTAATTTTATTTTGTACAAGGGCACATATATAGTTTGGAAAATTAAAAGAAGGAGGTTATGCAAATGCTTATAAATGTATATATAAGTACTATGTGTTCATCATCACCTTAACTTATAAACTTGTCAGCTCCATAAATGAAACAATTCGCTGGAGATATATCACAAAGTTATCTCTGACAAAGACACCAGAATAAATATTTTCTTCTGAGTCTTTATTTTCAGAGGCTTGATATACCTTTAAAAACCATGCCTTTTTTTATCTCCTTACTATAAAATGTTGAGATTCATCTTGAGATTCTTCATATTCAGTATTGTTTTTCATCCAGTCATAAAATGATATAAAATGTATGTATTGGATAAAAAGTTTGCTAAGGTAAATAACATAAAAGGGAAGAATTAATGATAACAGCCTTACTTTCAAAGGAGCAAACTTTTTCAAGATGAATTTTGCAAAAACGAGGAAAGCAGTCTTAGAGCAGGAAGGTACATTTTTCTTAATTTTACAAATGTTCAATGCTAAGTGATTCAATACAAGACTATTTTAAGGGAGACATTGAAGCTTCCTCAAGGCACTATTTTTTTAAACAAGAAAATAAGAACTCCTTTAACGAAACACACACACACAAACTGTTAATTTAAGTTGATATAAATAAATTTAAGTCAGATAATACAGGGAAGGTATCTGACATCTTTTAGCTCTCACATTAAATTACTGTATATATTTATGAAAAATCAAAGGTGATACTCTCATTATATGTTACATATTGTACAATTTATTTTTCTTATATTTCCAATTATTTATTTCCCTCAGTTAGCTTTAAATATTAAGACTATATGACTTTCTTATTATTTATTTTTCTGTTTCCTTAGCTCTTTCCCCATTCTATGTAAAATTCCTCTTCAGGTTTTACCAATGATTCAATAAAAGGGTAATAAAACTTTAAATGGATTTTTTTTGTGTGTATGAAAATCAAAAAGGAATAAGTAAACAAATGAAATAAACATTACTGACATTTAAAATTTTGTCAACATGTGGCAGGTTTCATTTTTTCTTCTTTGGTGTGGTATATTCTTATGAATAAGTGAACATCCAAATAAATGAACATTACAGATACGCTGTGTCTATAATAATTTGTTTAAAACTACCATGTACATGCATTCAACAGATTTCCCTGCTATCTCCCCTTACATTAGAAAAACTAACAGTGTTAGTAAAACTTGCTCCTGTTTCTTGCTTTTGACACTAATGGGAGTTTTCAGTAAAGACTTCAGGTCCAATTGATGCATGAGCCTAGTAGCTCTCCTTAATTGTGTTTGTAAATTCAATAGCTATTATAGAAAGAGACATTCCTGGCTGCACTTTACAAAAATTATTATACCTACTAGATCATACTTTATTCCTTCTTCACTTCTATGTGTTTTAAAACTGTCTGGTGTTAAGAGTAACTCAGAAATGTATACTTGTCTCTCACCAACTTTGGGAGGTTTTATTCTATTGTACGTTCCTCTGATAACTCAACGCATTTTGTCTAAATGTAACATAATGGTGTTGAGAGACTACTAAGAAGAATGGAACAGATTCTTTTTATATAAAAACATAGTATTAGAAATAAAATTATTTTGGAATTTTTTGAAATGTGTTCTTAATTGTAAGAAATAGAAAGGTGTTAGAGTTGCAAATTTATATAAATAATATTTTATATGAAACACTGACATTTTTTCCAACATTGGGGAACATTTGAAGTTGTAGATCCTCCAAAAACATTCTCACTGTCTGTCTAAATGTGTATCACATAATCCAAATCGAAATATAGACTTAAGAAAAAAGCATTTGTAATCTCACTGTGTTGGAGAAGCATCGGCCACGTTGTGTAAACATTCACTTATTTTTGTGAATGTCTTGGTTGACGCTTCCTGGCAACTTCTACTAAGGCACTCATTGCCCCTTACCCTACTTGCCCTGTGGGAGGATCACCGATCTTGTTCTCTCAGCTTTTTATGATGAGCATTCAGAAATGTCTGACTATACTTTATAAGGCAAGCCACAATGGAAGAAGTGAGGAAGACTGGTCAACCTCAAGGCTTTTCTATTTCCCCAAATATATCATGCTTTGTTTTCTACATCATAACACAAGGAAATCTGCTGAGCAGATTTTCTTTCAGAATTCAAAATTATAAGTAGCACTGATAATGGGATCATAAGATTGAAGCCCAGAGAAGCAGGAAAGAGAGAACAAAGAAGTGAGGTAGGGGGAGGGCTCGGTGGCTCACACCTATAATCCCAGCACTTTGGAAAGCCAAGGCAGGTGGATCACTTGAGGCCAGGAGTTTGAGACCAGCCTGACCAACATGGCGAGACCCTGTCTCTAATTAAAATACAAAAGTGAGCCAGGCAAGGTGGTGTGTGCCTGTAGTCCCAGCTACTCGGGGGGCTGAGGCAGGAGAATTTCTTGAGCCTGGGAGGTGGTGGTTGCAGTGAGCCGAGATCAAGTCACTGCACTCCAGCCTATGTGACAGAGTGAGACTCTGTCCAAAAAAAAATAAAAATAAAAATAAAATAAAATGAGATAGGGAAAAAGGGGATCTTATAAGAGAGTTTGTTACGGAACTAGCCACAGCATCAACACAAACGATCCATTATTGCCAGGCTTCTACAGAGAGACTACAAGAAGGTACTCAGTGAGATGTGACAAGAGTGTAGCTGACTGCACATAAGATGAAGCATTGTTTATTTTTGCCAGTGGGTGACACAAGAGAGTAAGAGCAGCAATAGCACCAGCATTCTCGTCAGTGGCAATAGATATAGGAAAAATAGCAACCCAGCTCTGTGACAACACAAGTTGGATTTACCCTTCATAAGCCTACTCCGGCCAGAAAAGAAAGATGCAAAAATCTTCACTGATACATAAACTGAATATGGCTTAAATTACTATTTGTATACATCAAATCCACTTTTACATTCAGGATATTAAAGTTTTACCAGAAAATAAGATGCCCTGATGTTTTCCCTGAGAAGGGAAGAAAGATCCAGTTCTTTCATGTTGTTGCGAGTTGCATTCAAGGGCCAGCAAACTAGGCCCATGGCCTAGTCCAGCCCATGAGTCTGTTTTGTATGTTTCTAGATGATATCATTTATGTACTTAAAAATTGAAGAAAAAAAGAGAAAAATCTGTGATATATATATGCTAGGTTTCCTATAAAACTGAAAATACTCTATCTATATCTGTTTACAAAATAAGTTTGCCAACCCCCTTTCTAAAACACTGTAAAAGGGGTTAGCAAACTAAGCCATTGCCCCCCATTACTGCAACTAGAGCAGAGACTATGTTTAATTCTTATCCTGTCTTTTTTTTTCTACACCCCCTTCAGCTGGTCTGAGTTGCTTGCCTTGTGGGGTGACCTAGACCTTTATTCCTGAGAGTCTGATAATAGGTTTTCTATATAAAAGAATCACTTTAAGGGAAGGAGAATATTCTTTGTCCGTTGTCTTCTGTGGTTACACATGAATTGGGAATTGTACAGGACTTAACATAAATCATGTCCAGTTTTCATTGCCTAATAGCGAAGATTTGGAAGCTTGGGGTCATTTTACGGCGTGAATATTCACATTTGTTTGTTTTTCAGATTTGAAGTTTTCTGGCTAATTTTTTTTTTTCAATCATTTATTGAGATTTTGAAATATTTATGTCTCGTCAGTTTTAAAATATAAAGCCAAGTTTCTTGACTTAATACAGTCTACAAATGTGATAATTTTCTTTTTCTTTTACCCAACAGGTTCTGTGCTCTGTCTTTCCTCTAGCCCTCAGCTTAATAGGTTGCGACCAAGGCAATTCAAGGAATTGTCCCAGGTTAGGAGAAACTATTCTTAATATAGACTTTGCCAGCCTTTTTACATTCTCTGTTTGGAAGAGAATAATTAGCAAGTAGCATGGGAGAAAAGTAGAACTCAAATCCTATCAATATTTATTTTGTTGGTAAAGATAATTTTTTAATATGGTCTCCCCTAGAACAAACCAAAATTTGGGATATAAAATGTGGCTTTTGATTGCTTTTCTCTACAACATTAAGTTCCATATGTTTGGGTCTTTCCCTTTAGGAATATTATCAGCTGTTACTAATGGAAATCAAGGTAATAGTGATTTAAACAAACAAAGAAAAATTTCTTTTTCCTACCTGATAATTGTGTAGGTTGGTCCTAGCTGGCTTGTACCCCATCCTTCAGGTATGTCTCAATATACATGTTGACATTTTACCTTAACAGCATTGCCTTAGCCAGGTGCAGTGCCTCAAGCCTGTAATTCCAGCACTGGAGGCCCAGGCAGGAGGATCACTTGAGGTCAGGACTTTGAGATCAGCCTGGGCAACATAGCAAGACCCCATCTCTAGAAAAAAAAAAACTTTATTTTAGTTAGGGGTGTGGGGTGTTGCAAGCCTGTAGTCCTAGCTCTTCAAGAGGCTGAAGTGGGAGCATTGCTTGAAATCAAGGGTTCAGGGCTGCAGTCAGCTATGATCACACCACCACACTCTAGCCTGGGTGACAGAATGAGACCTTGTCTCTAGAAAAAGAAAAAAAGAGAGAGAGTATTGCTTTATTATGAAAATTGACACACACGATCACATTCCAAAACAGGAAATTGAGGTGTATGAGACAGAAATACTTATTTTTACCTAGATACAACTAAAACTGTTCCCAGAAGCCCCCAAAAGATTACCTCTTACATATCAGTTGCTTAAGTCACATCACTTAAAAGTCACAATTATGCTGTTCTTTCTACAGGGGAGGGGAACTGGTGAAATGAGTACCTGGCAAAAGGAAAGCAGTTGTCATGACTGACCAAGACTAAAGGTAATTTACTGCCTGAGACAGGGTTAGAGGCTAGCCTAAAAATTTGGAATATTGTTACTAAGAAACAAAGAGTGAGCCAGGTGCGGTGGCTCACACCTGTAATCCCAGAACTTTGGGAGGCTGAGGCGGGTGGATTACTAGGTCAGAAGTTCGAGACCAGCCTGGCCAACATTGGTGAAACCCTGGCTCTACTAAAAACACAAAAATTAGCCAGGTGTGGTGGTAGGGGCCTATAATCCCAGCTACTCAGGAGACTGAGGCAGGGGAATCACTTGAACCCAGGAGGCAGAGGTTACAGTGAGCCAAGATCATGCCATTGCACTCCAGCCTGGGCAATAGAGTGAGACTCCGTCTCAAAAAAAAAAAAAAAAAATTAAAGAGTGAGGGTCTGTTATGTAGGGTCTGAATCAGCAAAAAATTCCATTCTGAGTTCACTGGGTTTATCTCTTGATATGTAAACATAATGTCTTCAAAGTAGATAAATCCCATTTATGTTTTGTCAAAGCCTTCCTGGTAAGACAAGAGTCATAGTGTAAAATCAGAAATAGATTGACATTTAAAACTGAGAAACAAATCTATTATTGTAGCCATTATTGCTCTTTATCTGATGTACTAAGTCTCATTGATTTAGTGGTTGAACAGCCAAACGATATCATGAATTTTAAAAAATGAGTGTTTCTCATTTCAGTTTGTTTTTCAAAATATTATACCAATTACTATGTCTTAATGACTTCCAAGTGACAGGCACTATAACTTTAAACTGAGAATTATATTTGAGGATAATTAACTTAAGAGCTTAGTTAATTTTTCATCATTAGCACATCCTTTGAATTGTTTCCTTAATGTGAAGAAAATGAACTTATTGATCCTTATATTGTCACCTGGATACCTTTATGATTATTACATAAAACTCTCTGAGCAACATTTCTGAACACGAAACTACATTACATGCAGCAATTAAAATCTGACCTTGGCTTCACCACCATCAGACTTTGTGCAGGGTTTTTCTAGGCTAGACTCATGCCATATTTTAAGAGATAGGTTTAGACATAGACTCAGTTTGTGTTTGATATTTTAAGGCAATTACATGTTAAAAATATATATTTTTAGAAGTTTTTTAATAGAATAATTATACTTTTAATGAATTATATGAAGATACATAAACTTAATGGCTGCTTTCAGAATGTTTTCCACATATCTTCAAGTAACACTTGCATAATGTTTAAAATTCTTTCATATGTTATATAAGTTTCTCCTCCTGATATTTATATGTGTCTGAAACATGTAACTGAAGTGTATTATTTAGAAATATTTAATTTGTTGATGATGCTAATATATACTATGGTTAAATTCATATAGGGTGGCAGAAAGTGACATAAAATGGCTACAGTATTAAAGTTTATCTTAGTGGATAAATGTTAGCATTTTAACAAATAATTTTATCTAAACTCTGCCTTGATTTTTATTAAGTAACATTTAGATAGCTGCTATTTCCTCAAGTTGTACTCACAATAGTATTTGTGTAGTGGTTAATTTTGTGTCAAATGACTGGGTTAAGGGATGCCTGGATAGGTGATAAAGCACTATTTCTGGGTAGGTGTGTGGTGGTTTCTAAAAGAGAGTAGCTTTTGAATGAGTAACTGAATAAAGGAGAATCAGAATATCTGTCTTCACCTATGTGGGTGGCCATTATCATAGGCAGAAAAGCGAGTTTGCTGTCTCTCTTCTTAAGCTGGGACTTTCATCTTCTCTTCCTCTCAGACACTGGAGCTCCTTTCAAGGGCCTTTGTACTTCAGGACAGCATGAGCACCTCTATCTCTCTCTTTAGCCTTGGACTGGAAGTTATATCATTGGCTCCCCTGTTTCTTAGACTTTCAGGTGCTCCAGCTTGCAGATGGCATTTTGTGGGATTTTTTTTTTTTTTTGGCTTTCATAATGAGATGGGCCATTCCCAAAATAAATGTCCTCATATATCTAAATCTATATCCTATTTTTCTGTTTCTCTGAAGAACCCTAATATAATTTGTCACATGGAGACTGTTTTAGTTTATTCCTGTTCTGCAACAAAATACTCGGGACTAGATAATTTATAAACAACAGAAATTTGTTTTTCACAAATCTGGAGGCTGTATAGTCAAAGATTAAGTTCCAGGAGAGCTCTCTTCCTGGCTCTTGCAGACAGTCACCTTCTCACTGTGAAAAGAAAGAAAAAGAGGAGAAGAGAAGAGAGAATCAATCTTCCCCTTCTATAAGGCATAGTCCTATGGAATTAGGACTCCATTCTCTCCTTGACCTCACTAAAACTTAATTACCTCCTAAAAACACAATCTCCAGATACAGTCACATTGGGGGTTAGGGCTTCAATATACGAAGTGTTGGGGAGGCAAAAATCATGAACAAAAATAATTTGAACATATTCTAATCATTTTTAAACTCAGTTGCATAAGCATATGATGTGAAATATATTTAATTATGGCCAAAAAAAAAAAAAAAACTTGTTGAGGGTTTTTCTCTGATACTGAAAAACAGATTCAATATTTATGGGCCTGAGTTTAATCTCTATTAAATTAGGGAAATGGAAAGATCTTAACCTATTTTACAAACATTTGGACCACATTTTCTGAAATAATTTTGAAAACCTCTTTGCCCTCCTGTATATTGTCAGATTAATATCTAAAACATTTAAAAGTTTTAACAGTTGAAAACAGAATAGTTTCTTCCAGTTTTAAAACTGTATAGGCATAAACAATATTACTAAAATATTGATATAAATATTGGTTCTGCATATTTATTTCATTTGAGAAAATTGTCTACAAGGTTATCTAGTCAGCAAAGCCAGTCCCAATTGTAAAATATGATCAACCAATCAAACTTATTTAAGACAGAAATTAAATTTTACATTTAAATAAATATATTAATAGGTGTCCTCATGACAGTTATCTCATCCCTTAATTCTAACATAGTGAAAAGCAGGAAAGAAGGGAGGAAGGAAGGGAAAGACTATGTCATAAGTTTGTCACTTGGAGGGAAAAACAAGCCTGCTTTATAATATTGATGACACAAACCTTTTTTTCTTTTTTTCTTTTTTTGCTGTATGTAACTTGTCATCAGGGTTTACATATTCACAATAGATTCAGACCTTTTTTTGTGTTCATTCATAAGGTTTTATTCCTAGGGATGTAAGGACCATTGTAAAATGTCCCATGAAGAACATTATGCCTTTCTTTTATGAAGTGAGAGATATATTGAAAGAAAATTACATCAAAACTATGACATGTCATCTCATCTCATTCAGAATGGCTTTTATTCAAAAGATGAGCAATAACAAGCATCGGTGAGGATGTGGGGAAAGAGGAACCCTCACACACTGTTGGCAGGAATGTAAATTAATACAACCTTTATTAAGAACAGCATGGAGGTTCCTTTAGAGCTACCATATGCTTGAGCAACCCTACCGCTGGATATATAGAAAGGAAATCAATATATTGAAGAGATACAATAGCAAAGATATGTGTCAACATAAAGAGTTGAACTTGGTAAAATATTTGAAGAAAGTTTCTGAACTAAATATGAGTGACCAATGACCCCTGACACAGCCCTCTGGAGATCCTGAGAACATATCGGGGGAAATTCAGCCCCCAATATTTCACGTGGGTCCTTTTCTATTTTCCCTAAGTGTTGGCTGGTCTGAGAAATAAAAGGAAAGAGTACAAAAGAGAGAAATTTAAAGCTGGTTGTCCGGGGGAGACATCACGTGTCGGCAGGTTCCATGATGCCCCCAAACCACAAAACCAGCAGGTTTTATTAGTGATTTTCAAAGGGGAGGGAGTGTACGAATAGGGTGTGGGTCACAGGGATCATGTGCTTCACAAGGTAATAAAATATCACAAGGCAAATGGAGGCAGGGCCAGATCACAGGACCGGGGCAAAATTAAAATTCCTAATGAAGTTTCGGGCACACATTGTCATAGATAACATCTTATCAGGAGACAGGGTTTGGGAGCAGACAACTGGTCTGACTAAAATTTATTAGGTGGGAATTTCCTCTTCCTAATAAGCCTGGGAGCGGTACGGAGACCGGGACTTATTTCATCCCTTATCTACAATCACAAAAGACAGAGGTTCCCAAAGCGTCCATTTCAGAGGCCTCCCCTTAGGAACACATTCTCTTTCTCAGGGCTGTTCCTTGCTGAGAAAAAGAGTTCAGCAATATTTCTCCTATTTGCTTTTGAAAGAAGAGACATATGGCTCTGTTCTGCCTGGACCACTGGCAGCCAGACTTTAAGGTTATCTCCCTTGTTCCCTGAACATCACTGTTATCCTGTTCTTTTCTCAAGGTGCCCAGATTTCATGTTGTTTAAACAATTTGTACATGCCTTAAGCAATTAACGCATTCACCACAGGGTCCTGAGGTGACAGTTATCCTCAGTTTAGGAAGATGACGGGATTAAGAGATTAAAGTAAAGACAGGCATAGGAAATCACAAGAGTATTGATTGGGGAAGTGATAAATGTCCATCAAATCTTCACAATTTATGTTCAGAAATTGCAGTAAATACAGGCATAAGAAATTATAAAAGTATTAATTTGGGGAACTAATAAATGTCCATGAAATCTTCACAATTTATGTTCTTCTGCCATGGTTTCAGCTGGTCCCTCCCTTCAGGGTCCCTGACTTCCCGCAACAGAACATGCACCCATGGTGGTCAGAATACAGCTTAGTTTTATACATTTCAGGGAGACGTAAGACATCAATCAATACATGTCAGATGTCCATTAGTTCAGACTGGAAAGTCTGCACAACTAGAAGCAGCAGTTACCAGGTTATAGGCAGATTGAAATGTTCTGATTAGCACATTGTTGAAAGCGTTATTATCTAAAGACTTGGTATCAGTAGAAAGAAATATCTTGGTTATGATAAGGGGTTGTGGAGACCAAGGTTTTATTATGGAGATGTAGCCTCCAGGTAGCAAGCTTCAGAGAGATAGAGAATAGAATGATGGTTGCCAGAGGCTGAGAATGGTAGTGGGGAGATGAGATAAAAAAGTTTTGTCTAATGGCTACAAAAATACAGTTAGATCTGTTAAAAGAAAACCTTCAGCTGAATTAAACTTAAAGGAGTTTAACTGAGCAATGAATGATTCACTAATTGGACAGCCCCCAGAATCACATCAGATTTGAGAGACTCCAGGGATGCCTCCTGGTCAGAATAAATTTATAGACAAAAAAAGGGAAGTGACATACAGAAATCAGAAGTGAGGTACAGAAATAGCTGGATTGATTACAGGTTGGCCTTTGCCTTATTTGAACACAGTTTGAACACTTTAGCAGTCTTTGGGTGGTTGAAGTGTGACTGCTGGGATCGGCCAAGACTCAGCTATTGTTACAGGCGCATACTCTTAAGTTAGGTTTTCAGTCTCCTCTGCCTATTAAATCAGCTTGCAGTTCATCCTCAAGGACTCAAATATAGAAGTACAGAGTCCTTCTCAGGCCATATTGTGTTTGCTTTAACAGGTCAAATGAATAAGTCCTGGCATTCAGTAGCACAATAATAGGATGACTATAGTTAACAATAATTTATTATGTATTGAAAACAAACTAAAAGAGTAGAATTGGAATGTTTCTAACACAAGGAAATAATAAAGATTTCAAGTGATGGATATCCTAATTACCCCGATTTGATTGTTACACATTGTGTTCCTATATCAAAACATCACATGTACCCTATAAATATATACAATTATGTACCCATAATAATTTAAAAATTGAAAAAAAATAAAAATACATTGAAAGGAGAGGCCACAGAAATAAAGAACTAGCAGAACACAGGTAACTTCCTGGGTAGATTAATTTTTGAAAAAGAGAATATCTGAAAGGTAATGATCTAATAATGGATTTCCTTACATTTATCTGAGCCCATTTATCTATTGTATGTCTTCTTGTATCGTGCCTTGTATTCAAAACCCAATATAAAGATGCCTGATACAAAGAACATTTTCTAGCATTAAATTCAATCAATTGTCTTCATTCTTCCTTCTATGGTTTGTAATATCCATATTTACTAATAGTATCCTGAATGTACATATTAGGTTGGTGCAAAAGTAATTGTGGTTTTTGTAATTTAAAAGTAAATACTTACAAACCAGTCATAACTGTATGGTTCTCCCATGCCTAAATCTTACCTCTGGGACAATATGATGAGAGCCTGTGATGCTACACATAATATCAGAAGCAAGAAATGCCAAAACCACGAATCTGGGAATTTGTGTGGAAAAGAGAGACTCTTGTCTCCCTACCTTTCTGAGAGTCTCCTTAAAGAAGGGATGGATGAGTAGGATCCTGAGTTTTCACTCTAAGTCCTTTGGAATGCAAATAAAGCTCTTCAGTAAAAAGAAAAGACCTATTGTCTTCAGCTTTATAGCCCCAGGGATTTCTCCTCTTTCCTGGATCTTAGTCCCTTGAAATGCAATCATCTCGCCCTGGGGGTCTCTGGTTTATTCAGCCTAGGTATGTGTCCTACTAAGTAACATTTGACTCTTGGGTAGATAGAGGAAAGTTGATTAACCTTTTGAATGGAAGCAATTAGTTTTACCAGTAGAAAAACAAAGGACTGTAGTTCTAATCCTCATGGTATCAGCAAAGTAAACGGTTCATGAGGGTGAAGAAACCAAAGAGTCTCTATTTCCAAGACTCAGAAGGCTGAGTCTTTTTTGCAAGAACATCAAGAAATCTAGGAAAGATTTATTTTCCCATGCATATATTTGGGGCCTACTGTTACTAATTTGATGTGTAATATCTCATTTAATTTTTAAAGCCATTCTATGAAATTGGCACCTCTTAAATAATAGGGAAACAAAGAGGTTTTGGAAAGTAACCTGCCCAAAATCACACCATTAAATAGTAGTATTATTCAGATAAACATTTCATCTGCTTTCTGAAAGAAACATTTCATCTGCTTTCTGAAACTATAACTGCTTACATGCTTATGTATTCCTGCATTATGAGATTAAACATTAATAGTGCATGATCAGTGGTCATTAGTGAATTATATGCATGTATGCGTGTGTATATATATATATATAAAGATATTAAGTGAAATACAAACACACACACACATATATTAGCAAAGCTAACAAGTGATGGTATAATTATAAAAGACTGATTTTTATATTTTCCACAGAAGAAATATCATGAGAAACAAAGTAAATGTTAAGAAATTAGGTGAAGGCCTGGCATATATTTATGTACCTTAGTGTAGAAAGAAAGTGGAAGTGTAGACTCTGACAGGTGCTGGAAATTAGAACTTGTGCAGCCATTTTGAAAGTATCTGACAGTCCTTATTCAAATTAAACATTGACATGTGCAATGACCCAACTGAGGGAAACCTGTGAGGTTTCACTTGGGTTTATAAGAGGGCATGGTTGAGGCTGTTCACAGAAGTAGTGTTTGTAGCACCTGGGAATTTGCAGGTGCAGTTTAAGCAAGCATTCCTGAGAGAAAGAATAAGTAAAAAGGGATAGATATTCTGCGATACTGCTGTGAAAAGCAGACTAGTTGTATACACATACACTTAGTTACCTCTTTAAAACAAAGCTGTGAGTAGAAAAGTAAGATAACACAGATAATAAGTGACTTTTCTCAAGTCCACTTGAAAGAAGTTAGAACTTTTGCTCCAAATCATGAGATTCTTCAGTAGTCCCTTTCCTTATTCAAATAAATAGCTGCTTTTATTTTTAAATTGAACCCTTTGTTTTACCTCTTATGCTAGTGAGAGACAGGACTAGCTGGATTTCCTAGGCTGACTAAGAATCCCTAAGCCTAGCTGGGAAGGTGACAGCTTCCACCTTTAAACACAGGGCTTGCAACTTATCTCCCATCTGACCAATTAGATAGTAAACAGAGCTCACTAAAGTGTGAATTAGGCAAAAACAGGAGGTAAAGAAATAGCCAATCATCTATTTCCTGAGAGCACAGTGGGAGGGACAAGGATCAGCATATAAACCCAGGCATTTGAGCCAGCAAGGGCAACCCACTTTGGGTCCCCTCCCTTTGTATGCGAGCTCTGTTTTCATGCTATTAAATCTTGCAACTGCACTCTTCTGGTCTGTGTTTGTTATGGCTCAAGCTGGGCTTTCACTTGCCGTCTGTCCACCACTGCTGCTGGCTGCCGTGGCAGACCCACCACTGACTTCCATCCCTCTGGATCCAGCAGGGTGTCTGCTGTGCTCCTGATCCAGTGAGGCGCCCATTGCCACTCCCGATCGGGCTAAAGGCTTGCCCTTGTTCCTGCACGGCTAAGTGCCTGGGTTTGTCCTAATCAAGCTGAACACTAGTCACTGGGTTCCATGGTTCTCTTCCGTGACACACACCTTCTAATAGAGCTATAACACTCACCACATGGTTCAAGATTCCATTCCTTGGAATCTGTGAGGCCAAGAACCCCAGGTCAGAGAACACGAGGCTTGCCACCATCTTGGAAGTGGCCCGCCGCCATCTTGGAAGCGGCTGCCACCATCTTGGGAGCTCTGGGAGCAAGGATCCCCCCCAGTAACACTAGCAAGGACAGTTTCAAAGACCCATATACCTGAAACACAGAAAAAAGTCAATGAGCTAATGCAATAATATTTTAAATATATAGTTCAAATAAAATCATGAGCTAGAACAGTTTCAGATTGCCAAATTAGATTCACACACTATACAAAGAGTATATTCATAGTCTGATGTGTTTTGCTATGATACATTAAATCAAGAGTTATCCCAGAAATGTGTAGGGGGAAAATAAAGATCTTTTTTTTTTTTTTAACATACATTTCTTTACTGATCATGTCAGGACTTGTGATTTGTACATTAGGACTGCCTGATCTTAAAACTCTGAGGATAAAATATAAAACTGTTTCAACTCCTTCACAAATTAGTTTTGATTTCGTGTCTTTATAACTTATTTTCAATGTTTTCTTATTTTTTTAAGGTAACATTTTTACTGCCTATCTTCTTATTTTCAAAGTTTGTAGTTTCTTCCAGAAATTAAATTGTGTCGTGGAAAGACTGTTGGATGATCTAAGAAAATAACATTAATGAATAGGCACCACAGAATATTGGCTGAACGATCATTTGAAAGGGACTTTATTTAGTGTACATCACAAAACATAGACGTGTTCTTACCTTATTATATGCGTTATGTCTTCCTGGAGTGGCATAACAACATAGGACCTCGTATCTTCCACTTAGTATTGGATGATACACTCACCACTAGATTGTATAATTGCTATGTAAAACAGTTAAATTCACAAATAAAAGATCTCCTTTTCAAATTAAAACCAATATGCAAAATAACATCAAATAGAATCAATATTCAAAGTCACACACAAAAATATTTTAAGTTCAAATTATATGAGGAACTTCTACTTACTACTGTCATTAATTAAATCCCCAGTTATAAATGCTTCCTATTTAATGCACACAGACTACCCATACACACGAACAGATGCACCCACACAATGTCTTACAAAGATATTGCCCGCATTCCATACCACTTTTGCTATGAATTTTTTTTTTTTTTTTGGGACAGGAACTGGCTCTGTTACCTAGGCTGGAGTGCAGTAGTGTGATCTCAGCTCACTGCAACCTCCATCCTGCAGGCTCAAGTGATTCTCCCACCTCAGCCTCCTGTGTAGTTGGGACTACAGGCACATGCTATCATGTCCAGTGAATTTTTTTTTTTTTTTTTTTTTTAGAGGCAGGATTTCACTATGTTGCCCAGGCTGGTCTCCAACTTCTGAGCTCATGCAGTCTACCCACCTCGGTCTCCCAAAGTGCTGGGTTGCTATCAATTTCATGGGCTATTCAGCTGATGGTTTATTTTGGCAATTCATACTATTTTTCTAACATTTACTAGCATTGAAGGAGAAAGAGCCACACAGGAATGATTTTTTTCCAAAATCTTTCAATTCAATTAAATTTATTTAGAGAGAGCATGTTCATTCATTATGATAGGCCAGAGATCTTCAAAACTAATGACTTGGTGAAATAACTAGTTTTTCATAGTCTTTTACCAGAATATGTGGCAATTTGCCTCCTACTGCTTTCTTTACAGGTCCACAACACTTTAATTCCCTGGAAAATCTAAACCCACTTATGAGATTATTTGTCACAATTTTACAATTAGGATCTTGATTGAATAAATGAAAGAAAGCAAAATAGTTAAACTTGGAATTGAAAACATTTGTAATATTTTAAATTCTAATCCTTTTTTTTTTTTTTTTTTTTTTTTTTGAGATGGAGTCTTGCTTTGTTGCCCAGGCTGGAGTGCAGTGGTGCAATCTCGGCTCACTGCAAGCTTCACCTCCCGGGTTCATACCATTCTCCTGCCTCAGCCTCCCAAGTAGCTGGGACTACAGGCGCCCACCACCACACCCAGCTAATTTTTTTTGTATTTTTAGTAGAGGTGGGGTTTCACTGTGTTAGCCAGTATGGTCTTGATCTCCTGACCTTGTAATCCGCCTGCCTCAGCCTCCCAAAGTGCTGGGATTACACTAATCCATTTTTAAAATAGTAATTTTGCAATTGCCTGCAAAGTCTTGGAAAAGATTTGCTTAGCTGATGAGAAAAAGATATTTTCAAAATATTGTATAAAATATTAACCCTGACTAGGTAGTAAAACGCTCCCTCTATTACATTCCAATGGGTTCATCTTGCCTGCTGCACAGAAAAGTCAAAACACTGAGACAGTGGTTTTGCAGCAGAGAAAGGGCTGAATTATCATAAGGTGGCCAAGTGGAAGGATGAGAGATATTTCTCAAATCCACTTCTCCAAAAACTCAGAGGCTAAGGTTTGTAAAGGATAACTTGGCAGGCAGGGGGCTAGAAAATGGGTGCTGCTGATTGGTTGGGGATAAAATTATAAGAATGTCACAACTATCTCTATGCGCTGAGTTAGACTCTGGGTGGCGGCCACAGGACTGGTTGAGTAAGGAGTCATGGGTTCAGATGGAGTCAGTTGATTGCCAGAATGCAAGTTTCAAAAACATCTCAAAAGACAAATCTTAGGTTCTACAATGGTTGTGTTATCTATAGGCATAATGACAATGTTTCAAATCTTGTGATTTCTGGCTACATGACTCCTGAGATGTAAGCAAGGTAGGGAATAATGGCTGGTTATCACTTAACTATGCATAGGTCTTAGTAGAATTCAGGCCCCTCCTGAAATTCAAACCATGTAGCCTTTCATTAGTTTTACAAAGATGGTTTTGGTCCCTAAACGAGGAGAGGGGATAATTTTGGGAAGAGAGTATTATCATTCTCACTTTAAGGTTAAAGTAGAAACTAAATTCCTCTCACAGTTAGGTTGGCTTATCCAAAGGGGAGTTAGCTGGTGAGGTGAGAAGCAAGACAGAATCAGCAGTGTTAGATTTCTCTCACTATTATAATTTGGCAAAGGAATTTTTACTTCTTAAAATGTACACACATTGACATTTACCTCAATATTAGAAGGGTTATTAGATTGGTAGTGATCTATCTGTAATCACTGTTCTGCTTCCTATCTTCCTAATACTATGATTGTAAAAGGTATACTTACTGAAATAATATATATGTGTGTAAATATATCTATGTATATGTGTATGTATATACACTAAATATATAGTACATTCTTGCTATATATTGTACTATATATACATATATATACACACACACATACACACACACATATAGTGTATTACTGGGTTGTTGAATTACTTTTTACATCTGGATTCCGTATTTGTAGTTCTGCGAATCACATATCTAAATTGATTGTTTAGTTTTCAACTGTGGCTTTTTTTTTTTTTTTTTGTGGAATCCATTCACTTTCTTTATAGGGGAAAGAAAGAATTCAGGTGATCCTATAGAAGCCCTTTTTTAAGTGGATCTCTGGGTAAATAGATAAATAACATTTGCTAAAGTGCAGAGATCATAAATACAAAATGTACACTGTTAGGTGGCCCTGGCTATAACATTACTCATATTATATCCATACTCTATGGACTTAAGAGGCACAACCTCCTTCAAAATGTTGTATAAGCTGTATACACTTCCAGGGTACCAAATGGAAATGTTTCATAAAATTCCTCTCTTGTGTACCCTTACCTCATTAAACCTCACTTGGAACTTTCTCTCCCCTGAGATATTGAGCCAGAGAACACCTGCCAGAGGGGGTGGGGAGGGACAATGAGGCTCAGATCTCTTCACTTTTTCTCTTTATCCTCAAAAAGACTAGGAAAGTTTGAGTTGGGTGTTGTGGATCCTGTGAGTCGGATGGAACTATCTTGTACATTCTATAGTCCACAAGAAAATAATAAAATAAATGCAGAGAGTTAAAAAAAAAAAAGTGTGGTGATTAGAGAATTTAATTTGCCTGAAATGAAAATAGGCTGTAAAGTACTATGTTTTGGCATAGATTTAAATAAATAGGCAAGTGGATATCTGGACAAAATGGACAATTTATAAATAGATTCAACTGTATGCAAGTGTGAAATACATGACAAAAACATGTATACTGATGTAGTGGAAGCTAAATATGACATTTTGTGAATTGTTCAAAACTATGACTCAAGAAAAAAAATAAAGATGTACCACTACTATGCATCAAACAAAAAAATACTCAAGATGGGTTAGAAAATTAAGTGTAAAAAAATTAAGGAATCAAATCATTAAAAAATAGAAGGAAATCTAGGAGATAACATGTACGTTTTTCAAATGTGAATATTTTCTTAACAAGAAATCTAGAAAACTCCAAAGAAAAGTTACAGTTAAATTGGTTATGTGAAAAGAGGCCTTAAGTCATATCATGTGTTCTCATTTTTCTTTCTATTTTATGTTCTTCGTAGCTAGATTCCCTATTCCTTGTGAAGGGATCATATTTTCTACAGTTTGTAAAAATCTTCATGCTTAGTAAGTTTTTTGTACATTCTAGAGAAGAATAACATGTTTGTGAAACAAAAGAGGGGAATTTTCATGCAAAAGAAGGCAATAGGTATGTCAAAACCATTTTACAGCTATTAACATACATAATGATATATAATAGTACATAAAAACAACAAGTAAATTAATAACAATAATATCAAATGCATTATTTTTTGGATATGGCTGTATGTTGTGTTTAAATGTTCTCACTGTTGTACATTTACTTCAATGACAAAATTAAATCAGATTAACTACACATTTGTGAAAGACTAAAGCCAAACAAGTAATAAAATTGATTTTGTTCGGCCTACTGAAGTAGGAAGGGGTTCCTAGATCTGAATATCAGCAGGAGTTTGCAGAGTGGTTTTGCTTTAGATTTTTCTGGGAAGGAGAAGACAAGTTATAGGTAAGGTAATTTTGAGTTGAGATTGTTTGACAATGAGGAAAATCATCTCACTCTATCAGATGAAGAGGAAATGTTTATCTCTGTGTCTAGTTAGTTTCAATGCTTATCTCTGTGTCTAGTTAGGGCAACGATTCATAATCTCAGCTGATCAAGCATGAGACAAAGAATGAAAAGTTGAAGGGTCTGTGCTTGACCTTATCATCAGGTTGAGGAGAAGGGAAAAGGGCTGACTGTGTTTGGTCTCATCATAGGAAAGCTTTAAAGGAGTCATCTGTGAGTTTTGAGGAGTGGAAGAGTGGACAATGGAGGTTGGGTGTATTCTAAGTCATATGGGATGAATAGTTCTTTGCAGCAAGCCATTTCTGGAACACAAAATCGGTGGAGAGATAGGGCCTTAGGAAAATTTGGGATTTCCTAACCATTCTTGTTTCCAGAAATACAGGCTCAGGTGCAATTCATTATTGCCACATTCTATGAAAGAAAGTGATGTTTTCTGGGAGATATCATAAAGCCTTCTCATTCCTATTCACATAGTCTGCAACTTAAATTCTTAAGTAACGGTGAGAAAGAAAAAATAACCTTTTATGTATAGCCAGAAAAAAAAGGCATGGATGTAAATATGTGTTTTCCTAATACCGTGTCTTTCATTATTTGCCTTTTTCATTTCTAAGTATCCCTAAGAACTTAATCTTTTCTTGAGGGAATCAAAAGATTCATTGTAATGACCTTTATCTGCCACAATTCTTAAGGAATTACATTTTATGGGGCTACATTTCTCTAATTTACTACCCTGTAGACATTAACTATTGATTGTCTTTTTTTTAGTAGTTTCTTGATAAGTAATGTGATTAAGTAGTTTTCCAGATATGTAATAACTGTGAGTTTATGCAATACACACACACACACACACACACACACACACACACACACACACACACCGGTATAAATGTAACTTCATATAGAGACATGTAGTTAGAGTGGAAAGACTATTTCTTGGAAGAGATCAGTATGTGGGTGATTGCCTAATCAGAGTTTATGTAAGACCTTTATTATCACATGCTCTCCAGAATGTATAATGAAACATTAGTGTAATATATTTGGTACATCTGACATATCACATAAAGGTGACAACAGCTATAAAGCAAATATCACACATAGAACGAAACATTTATTATCTTCTGAAATCACACAGCACCATGTATTTACAAAGAAAAATAAATATATTCCCTTTATGGTTGGTTTAAAACAAGTCACATTTTACTTGTTTTAATTTAACACCTCTTTGTGAGCACAATTGAGCTGCCATATCTCTAAAGAATTAAATAATGGATCAAGAAATTGCTGCTTCAAAGGTTATGTGTTTACTTAATGCTGTGAGCAAAATCTTTATAGAATGAAAGTGTGAGTATCATTGCTAGGGTAGTAGAAAAGTCAGTAGATTGGGTGTAAGGATTTTGAGGTTTAAGTATTTTCTGAATACCAGGTTTCTTATTTGCATAATATGATAAAAGCTATCTATCTATCCATGTTGTTTTGAAAGTTAAATAAATTAGTGTGCTGTAATTCAATGGTTCTAGGACACTGTCAATTGTAATTAGGGATGATCATTTATGTTTACTAAGAAAGAAAATGTGTCCCATAAAATATGAATAAAGATTTCCTCATAGCTTTGACTTTTTATTTTATATGTGAAAAACTCTTTTAGACTAAATAATTTTAATAAATCCTCTAAAAGTGAATATATTATTTTTTGTTTCTATAACTTTCTGAATACACTGAGATTTTTTTTCGTTTCAACGTAAAGCATAACATACTTCAACATACACTTCAACATACTTCAACATACACTTCAACATACTTCAACATACACTTCAACATAACTAATTTACTTCAACATACACTTCAACATAACTAATTTAAATAAAGCACGTAATTTAATTGATTTGTCGACAATGTGAATGACAAAGACCAGATTTGGGCACATGCAATCAATGGGAACTACACCTGAGACAGCCCCCTGAGCAAGAGGAATTGTTAGGCATTAACAATTTTAGAAGTGATCCAGTTTCAGAGAGAATAAAATGGGTTTGCTGATATGCAAAATGTGGAATACTAAATACAGCTCTAAGAAATTACTAAAGAGTCAGTTCTAGGTGTGATATGGGCAAGCAACTTTGAGCAAAGAACTTTAAGAATCATAACATATCTAACTTGAATATTGTAAGAATGATGTAGCATACTTTTATAATATTCATTTAGGGTGTTTTCCATATGTTGTGCCATGTAGTCCCTTGCTGCTCCTCCTCCTAAAGGGCTTGCATTACATGCATTTGTTTTATTTGTTCTACAAATGAGGAAACTGAGCTGCAGAAGTGGTAGGTGACTGATGACTCCATGCAGATATTAGATGGCAAAAAACAAGATTTGAACAGATATTGAAAAAGGATACAAATGAAGGCAATACTAGCTTCCATTTGACAGCAGAGTTCATTTTATTTCTGGAGTATCACAGTTGTCTTTAAACTATATGTTAAATTATCCAAAATCTAGTATTGCAGAAAAAAAAATTGTGTTACAGTAGAAGCACATTGTCTATAGGACACTCTTGCAGTTTATCTGATTCTATGAGTTATTCTACAACTCTGAAAAGGAGTGTCTAGAGGTCAGTCCTGCAGTTTGTAGTTCTAATTATATGAATTACTCTATAACTCTGCCAATTACCGTAGAAAACTTTTAGCAATACAAAACAGCTCTTGTCTATAGACATGAAAATTCTGCCCTGCCCAGTACAGGTTCAAAAGCCATCACTCCTCAATTGGAGAAGAAGCTAATTTTGCCTCCATATATGCACCATTTTAATACTTGTGCCCTGTAAATGTGCCTTTTATTTAGATTCTTATTTGAACCAGTTATAACATCCACCTCCACCTTGAGTTAAATAAAATATTCAACACATGTTTATTTCTATGTCTTCATGTGAATTAATTTTTAAAATGTTGTCTTTTAACACTAATGAGTACAATATACTACTTTCATTTATTTATTGAACAAATCAATCCATGGATTTCTATATATTGCTTAAATCTATATTTAATTTATACCACATCTCAAATATGATTATGATAACAATTTGCCCAAGGGTTGATGTGGGTTGGGAACATGCAGTACAAATATAGTTTCCCACCAACTTTGTGATCCTGAAAACAAATACTGTACTTGCGAAACTCACAGCTAAGTTTTGCTGTTTATAACATTTACACCCTCAATGGTAAAATGTGTGCAATCCCCACAGGTCAACAATTTGCTTCTATCACACTTTGACCAGGCTTACTTCTTTATAGATGCATATAATTATTTGTATCTTTAAAATTAGTAGCACTGGTAATCCAAGTATCTTGAGCTGTATTAACACTATATTTTATAAACAATAAAATAATGAAACATGTCACTGTGGATTATTATTACCAAGTTTAGGCAAATCTCATGCTTCTAATGACAACCTTGTTAAACATATAAAATGAAAACATTTAGATTTCAATTATCTGGGTTTTTTTTTTAACTGAAAATGAGTGTTAAGTTTTAGCACATCATTGATTAAGACCTTTCTTCTTTTTAATTTTTTTACTGGTAAATAATAATTGTATATATTTATTGGGCACAATGTAATGTTTTGCTATACACACACACATACACACACATATATAGTTATGTAATGTGGAATAATTAAATTAAGCTAATTAACATATGAATCACCTAACTTTTTGTGGTGAGACATTTGAAATTTACTCCCTTAACAAAAAACGTTTCTTTTTGACTCGTCCCTGTGATTTCAAGTTAATTGAATCAATATCACTTAGCTATCCGCTGAATTCAATCTAAACTCCAAAGCCAGTAAAAGGTAAGAGTGAGAAACCTGTTGTCTTTAGCACTAGAACATAAGTTAATTATATTTAAAACAAAAATATTTAATTAAAAGAATATGAGATAATATTTGGGCTATATTGAAATTAATGAATAAGCAAATTGCTATCATGGAATAAATAGCTATTTCTAGAATTAGTATGGTAGCTAACATAAATGTATTTACCAATAAAAGGTTTGGAGGCCCATTAGGTTCTCTGACACCTTGCCTGTCTTCTATATTTAAATTTTAATTTCCTGCAAGCGAATTGTTTTGATTGATTACGAAAAGCAATTATAAGCAAATGCTGAAGAAGGTATAGGTGCAGAAAGGTGTGATACCTTTCCTCACTCATCGTAAAGATCATGGCTGACACTGCTATTCAAAAGACAGGTTAGCAAAAGAAAACATAAATTGATTTAATCAAAGTTTTAGGTGATGTGGGAGCCTTCAGGTATGAAGATCCAAAGGACCAGTTAAAACTATCTATTTTTATGCTTAGTTTTGATGAAGAACATACAGCTGTGTATAAATGGGATTGGACAAAAAAGTTATGACCTAATGGTAACAGAATGAGGGGGAATGTCCAGCAGGACCTCTCTGTTCAGATTCTTCTTGGCCTGTCTGTGCAGGGTTTTTAGAATTTTAGGTATGGGTCAGGACATTTATGAGGTTTTAGAATAAATGAGGGTCTTAGGACCTACTATCAGACAAGATAGGTCAGTGAATTTCTTTGTGGCCAGCTCTTACATAGAAAAATGGCGGGAGGTTAGAGTGATGATTACAGGTTTTATGGCTGGCTTTGCGGTAGAGGGGATGGGTTCTAGTTTCTGTGACCTACCATGGGGAAGAGGAATTCTGGTTTCTGTGATTTGCTTCAGAGGAGAAAGAGGGCAAGAGACAGAAGACAGCAGAAGGTCAGAGTGAGAATTTCCCTCTGAGGGTGCTTCTGAGGCCTTCCAGTCTCTTAGTTCAAAGAACTCAGCATTTCAAAGGGTATCCTTTTTTGAGCCCCAGCAAAGAACAAAATGTATCTTCATTTTGTACTCCTACTTTTTCTTTCTTTTCTCTTTCTTTCTTTCTTTCTTCCTTCCTTTCTTTCTTTCCTTTTCTTTATTTTTCTTTCTTTCCTTTTCTTTATTTTTCTTTCTTTCTCTTTCTTTCTTTCCTTCTTTCTTTTTCTTTCCTTCTTTCTTCTTTCTTTCTTTTTTTCTTTCCTTCTCTTTCTTCTCTTTCTTTCTTTCCTTCCTTCTTTCTTTCTCTCTCTTTCCTTTTCTTTCTTTTTCTTTCTTTCTTTCTTTTTCCTTTCTTTCTTCCTTTCTTCCTTTCTTTCCTTTGTTTCTTTCCTTTCCCGTTTTTATTTCTTTTCTTTTGTTTTTGTTTTCTTTTTCTTTGGCCCATGTGGCAGATTTCTTAATCCCTTTCCCAATTGCCCCATTTAATGGGGTTGAGTAGTTATCAAAGGAAGAACGCAAATTAAGGTACAAAATTTTCTTGCTGAATTCTATGCGGACATATTTAAAAGGTAATTTACCTCTGATTTATCATTCTAAGACCATCGCATGTTTAGTAATCTCATAATGTATTAATTTGTTATAGTTTACATTATCATGCCATGTAGGATACAAGAGTGCCATATATAAATATATGTACACACCACACACACTCACATACTTCATTTATGAAGCTTGATAATGTTCTTCAGTTGTAAGATTCAAATTTGATCAACTTACCTAAATCCCATCTTTAATAAATTTTATATTACCTCTCTTATTCCTGGACTCCTATAATGAGTTCTCATGTTTTAAGAAACAGGAAAAAGCCATTTTGGGCTGGACTCTAATAGTCTATGGGCTGGACTCTAATAGTCATATCCTATGAAAAAGATCTGTCTGATCCTGCATATATTTGGAAGAAAAGTATATTTATGTGAAATATTAAAGCTACCCCCAAAGTAACAACATATCTATCTGCTTCCCATATAACATTAAGCCCATTTTCATTTTTAAAAATATAAATTGCTAAATATTAAGAAAAAAATATATTGAGGAAAAATAAATTTTATTTAAACAGATAATTTCTTAAATCTCCGAGCTTCTGAGAAAATAATTTCAAATAAAAAGGTAGACAAAGGATATTTTAAGGGGAGGAAACACAAGAATGTATTGTTGTTCATCAGTATGATATAATAAAAATATCTGTAAATGAGTTATCTTTATATTGCCTTCCACAGTATCCATGTTGTTTGAATGCTTAAATACCCTTCCCTCTCCTCTGATAAAGCAATTTCAAAACTTCTTATATACAAAAAAACTATTTTCCCCTTTTTATAACTTTTCACATGTGCAAAAAACATTGCCTTTCCTAATCTCTCTGATCCGGAAAAGTCATAACCAAGCACATCAGATAGTACCTGTTCATTTTCCATAGAGAAGGTATAAGTAAGGCAATATTTCATAGGGTCACTTATAATCTTCTAAAATGATACATTCATTACATTGAAAAGGGTACATTCAGCCTTGTAGTTCTCATTTTAAAAAATAGATATTTTATTTACTATATTATCACATTAGTTAAGAGGTGAAGTACTTGAATAACATGCTATCAGAGGAAACATTTTTGATGACTATCACTGTTTTGACATTGCAATAAGAACTGTTATATAAAACTAAGACACAGGCTCATCCTGAATGCTTGGAGCTAATTCATCATCAATGGTAAAAACTCAAAAAACAAATAAATACAACTAAAAGGGCAAGACCAAGTCTTCTGATAAATTTTACCAGTAACTTCAGAGATAAAATAATTCCTCAATAACTTTTGATATTATAAGTAAGGGGCACTGAGTTTCCAAAAACAAGCTGATATTGTTTCACTGTGTCTCATCCAAATTTCATTTTAAATTCCCACGTGTTGTGGGAAGGACCCGGTGGGAGGTAATTGAATCATGGGAGCTGGTCTTTCCCATGCTGTTCTCGTGATAGTGAATAAGTTTTATGAGATGTGATGGTTTTATAAGGGGGAGTTTCTCTGCACAAGCTGTCTCTCTTTGCCTGCTGCCATCCACACAGTAAATGTGACTTGATCCTCCTTGCCTTCTGCCATGACTGTAAGGCCTCCCCAGCCACATGGAACTGTAAGTCCATTAAACCTCTTTCTTTTGTAAAATGCCCAGTCTCGGGTATGTCTTTATCAGTAGCATGGGAATGGACTAATACACACACACACACACACACACACACACACAAACAAACAAAAAACCCTAACTCATGATATGGGAAATGTACTCCTTACCACGGATGGAGAATAACTCAAGGATTACTGTGTTTTAAGTTACTCCATTACAGCTAACAGCCCAAAAGTTCATTTATCAGGAATGTGTTATAGTAGGCTATTTAAAAATATCCAAATGATAGATACTCTGTTTCTGTTTTTAGAGTAAATGGATGACTGTAATAGTGAAAATTACATCTCTTGCTTCAAAGTCGTCTGGGAAAATGAGCTATCACAAGTCTTTAAAACTGTCTGTTCCTTATGGCTTCCTTATCCCTCAAAATTTATTTTATTAAAGGTCTAAGCAGCTTTAAAATGCTAAAAATGATATTTTATAAACATAATACCAGTGCAAGAGAAAAGATATGTGTTTTTAGTAATTAAGATATGATTATGTTTGAAAGATAATTTGAATGAATATAGAATAGGTGATTAGAACTTCATGGATGTGGAAGAAAAATTTCTATGATAATAATACTTTTTACATTGAAATTATAATAAAAGTTTCACATTTTAATAGTTACTATAAATATTAACTATGTAATATGGTTCTATAAGCATATATGTATATACTCATTAATCATTATGAAAATATTAAATTTTCTACTACTTTACAGAATGAACTATTCTTTTTCTATAATGGTCAAGCTTTTAAAAAAATTGTTATTTATTGATAAACAACACTTCTTGTCACCAAAATCTAAATATTGAACGGTAATAAATGACATCTAGCACCTACAGAAAACTTCTCATAAGAACTGCAAAATTTTACACCTAATTTGACTCAAGTTAATTTTATCGTATGTTTACATAGGAGAATATCAATATGTATATAAGTGTCTTGATACCAATATGTGCATTTCAATAGATACTCTAAGATTTATTTATAAGTACAAATATAATACTTTTAAGAAGCTTACTTTTTCTTTGAACATAAAATGGTAAAAGCACATGAACTATTTAGCAATAAAATGAATAAAAGAACTTAATGCAATAGCTTTGTTTAGCAATTAAGTGATTAATTTTTGTTTAAGTATTAGAGACAGTAATGGCTATTACTGTAGCAGAAAAATAAATTATTTTGACCTGTAATGTACTAAAAATGCTTCTTAGAAGAGAGTGTATTTTAGCTTTGGCTTAAAAAGCATACAGCTTGAATGCATGCGAATATTCTTAGATAAATGTAAAATCTAAACATCAATAGCCATTCAAACTTGTCACATACATCATGCAAAAAGGAATCATGAAATTGAGTAAAGCTGTCAAGTTATAACCAAACATTCTTGCATGCAGAATGCGTGTCTCTTTTTCCTTCTGCACCTACATCTAAGGCATTATTCGTGGTGTTTTATTGTTGTTTTATTTCTTGGATTTTAGTTTTCCCTTGGGGGGAGAAGGGAAATTTTCCATTTGATTCATGCAATTGTTCGAAGTAACTGATAGACAATGCCATGCACGATGACATTCATGTTCCTAAGTATCATTTATTCATTTGTAAAGTGTATAAGAAATTCATTTTAAAAGCTCTATGATGTAACTTCATCTATTTATTTCTGGTTATAAAGTAATTACTCAAATTCCAGATAAGTTTCTACCTTAACTTTTCTCAGAATATGTACCAGCTAGGAATTTGCTCCATTTATTTGGTAAAATGGGTCTTATAGGTCAGGAATTATTCTTATTCTGCTGATGCTGTTGTTTTCTCTCTGGATTTCTGAAACCATATAATATGTCCTCGTTCATCACTGTTTTTTTTTCTCTTATTGTATTTAGGAGACACATCTATGATGTTTAATATAGGAGCAATTTGCTTATTTTCATTACTGCATAGTATTCTACTGTTTGAATAAATCATAATTTATTTATGCATTCTGTTATTAATAAACATTTAGGTTGCTTTTAATTATTTTGTTGCTATTGCTTTTGCAAATAGGGTGCACAGACGTGCACAATTCTACTGGAAACATACCCAATAGTGGAATTTTTGCATATATTATAGATATGTGGTCTGAATTAGTAGATGCTCAATTATTTCTTAGACAAATTGAGGCAATTTCTACATTCCTACAAGTAGGTACAAGCATTCCAGGTATTCTCCTAGTTTTTTTTTTTTTTTTTTTTTTTTTTTTTACAATACATTATAAATAGACTTTTAAATTTGATCCCTCTGGTGCAGTGGTACCTAATCAAAGTTGTACTTGTGTACTGATGAAGCTCAGCATGATTTTTATTATTTTATTGTATTATTATTGTTGTTGTTATAGTGACGGGTCCTACTGTGTTGCCTAGGCTGGTCTCAAACTCCTGGGCTTAAGCAATCAGTTTGCCTCAGCCTTCCAAAGTGTTGGGATTACAGGCATGAGCCACTGCGCCAGGCCTGAAACTGAGATTCTTTTTACCTTCTTAATAAAAATTTTGTTATTTCTTTAGTGAAGTGAGCATTCAAGTATATGCCTATCCTGTGGTGTGTGGTTATTTGCGTTTTATTCTATTGACTTAGTGATATTTTCTGTGTATTCTAGATTTGTCTCTTGTCTACTATATGAATGGCAAAAATTGACTCTCCCTCTCTCTGCTTTGCACTTTTCACTTCCTATTGGAATCTTTTGGTGAACAGAAGTTTATAATTTTAATGTCATATAACTTATCAATATTTTCTTTTTTATGTTGGGCCTTTTGCCAAAATCTGCATATATTATTTTCTGTCTCTTTTCCTTCCTGCACCTGCATCTAACGCATTATTCATGGTGTTTTATTGTTGTTTTATTTCTTGGATTTTAGTTTTCCCTTGATAGTTTCTTCTATAATATTTTGAGGAAAGAATAATACATCCTTAGGAATTTGCTATCTTGGTAGAAAATTGAAAAAAATAACATTCATTTTGGGAAATTAACATGGATTGTTCATCTATTCTGTATCAGGTTCAGGAATAAATGTTGAAGAAGTATCTTTATTTCAAAATATACCTTCATATAAAAGTACTTATAGAAAAAGACATATACACAGAAAAAATAATGACACAAGTGCAATGAAGATGTTTGCATGTGTGGGGCTGCAGAAGAACACCATTTAGCCAAACTTTTTGAGGTTAGGATGTTTGAAAAACTTTCTAGAAGATGAGACTCGTCTTGACTTTAGACTTCATGACTCTTCTAGATGTTAGTCTTCAAGTTGAAGAAGCATTGGTGAGGAAGCAAGTGGAAAATTGGCTGGAGTTGTCAAATACCAAGGCAAGTGCAGAAAACTGAGGCCTGAACATCAAATATTAGGCTTGATTCTTTTAATTTCTATTAAGAATGCATAAGTTTTCAATAGATATAATTAGTCTAAGTGTACTAAGATTCAATAGAAATGGCATTAGGGCGAATAAGAATCACTTGATTTCTAAATCCTTGTTTATTCATTTATTATAGCCATTAGAAACTATTACTGAGATAGTTGTACAGACTTTTGCAAATCCTATTCAGTTTGACTTTCTCTGGAGCATACACCCATTGTACATATAATTGTTTGCATTGCTCAGTCCCTAATTAAGAGGTAGCCATAATGAATTTTCAGTGGCATTTAACTGATGACAGGGTAATACATGAAAGAAGAAGGAGCAGAAGAATTCACATTCTTGCTACTAGAATGCCTGACTATTAGCGTTGAGGCTATTATTTGGGGAATCTCATTAGCAATAATGGCGCATTATATTCCCTAAGTAAAAGCTGCTAATCAGTCACCCAGTTAATTACAAAGGTTCCTTTTAGAGTAATTAGTGAGAAATAGCCTCTCATTTTTAGTAAAAATGACTCAAGAAAGATAAACTATATTCTGTGAGTCTGCTTGTTACTCCATCTCTTCCTACTACTTTGATTTTATCCAAAATATCCCTTAATAAAATGAATATAAATTCCAATTAAATTGTAAAATTTTAAAGAATCATGACATGTTCTAACTTACACCTAGTTCTCTCACAAACATATATAAATACCTTAATTTTTATATTTTCAATTTTAAGGAATACAATGAAAGCAGAAATTTTAGTGTTATCACAGTGATTGAGAAAGGCTGAAAGATGTTAGCTCAGAAGAACAAAAACTGTTAGAAATATGGTTGTGAACTTCACTTTAGAACAAAAATTGGATTTGAAAAGACATCAAAAACATATATGAACACACCAGGGGTTGATTGTGTTCTCTACAATCTTCAGAAAAACATCAAAGAAAATCTAACAAGCAACTTCAAAAGCCTGTTAGTCTCACTGCAAGCTGCAGTTCAGGGAGAAAGAGCCTGTTAAAGGCCTTGTTGAGGAAAATGACAGTATCCACAGAGAACATGAAGAGATTGACCTATAAACAATTTCTTGAAAAATGTCACCAAAGATAACACAAATTTCACCTAGAAATTAAAATGACACCAAAGTGTACTGTAGTTGCAAAAGGTATAAAACAGAAACAAGAAATATAAACAGTTGAAGAGGGACTCAGTTCATTTAAATGGTGTTTATAAAAGATACGAGAGATTTCATATATGTTAACAAAGAAACAGGAGAATGATTACAAATATTTAATTTAAACTTTTTGAAACAGAAACAAGATAAAAATAAGTCTGATTTGAATTATAAAGATTTGTTGAATAAACATAAGCTTATTGGTCTTTTCTATGATTCAAAAACTAAAAATGTAAAAGCATGCCAGGATTTCAAGGAAGACAGAACCTAAGTTATTTCTTGATGATGTTTTTAATTTTTTAAAAAATATTTTAACAATAAAAATAGGCACATGGCATTTCCTTTTAAAGAAATCAAAGGAACATACACAGTATAAGGAAAAGCATAAACAGTGTCAGACTTTTTTCTTGCCCTGAAATAACTCGTACTAACATGTTAGTGAACATTATTTCATAAACAACCTAAGCAAAAACACATATACATGATGAAGTCTTTTTGTTAATACTATTGATATGCCTTATCATTTGTTGAAAACATGATGGATTAGATGCTCTGGCATCTTGGTCAAATACCTTTTTTAGGATCCCAGAACTTTTCTCCAGGCTGTCAGAAGTGTTGCATTATCATGGCTTAGAGCTGAGTACATCCCCAGGAATTGCTTTCCTTTTAAAGAAGCTCTTTTGCTCAAGGCTTTACCCACTCTCCAAGCAAGAACTTCTCACATTCACATCTTTGATGTGTATGTAAGACTCTCACCTCAATTTGGCATATATCTAAAGGGCCTTCCAGGCTAAAAACTTCACAGTGAGTCAACTGAGGCTTCAGTTGTTATTATATCACAAGGGATTTTTTTAATATCCAATTCTTCTTTCTTCACTCATAAAGCATTTTTTTTTTTCCCTAAGAACAATGTCTGATCACCACCACCATGCAAACCTCTGCTTCAGAGAATGTTTCCTAGGCTATGTGCCCAGTAACACTCTCCTACCAAGGGCGGTCCTCGGGACAGATTCTGAAATGAGAAGCTCCTGCATTGGTGAGGTCATATATCAGGGTTTTGAAATATTTGAGGAAAGAGAAAATTGAATTGAACGACTGGTGTTATACGATATTTATTAATTCGAAAAAATGTTGAGAAGACAAGGAGTATTAATCACCAATATAAGGCAAAGTTAGGAGGGATTCTTACTAGCATATAAAAAGATGCTAATATCCTGCAGTTGTTGGGAAGAAAAAGATGAAGATCAGGCCTGGAACATAATAATAGGTGTCAGAGCTCTAGAAAATATTGGCTTCTCCACTTTGACAAGCCTATTATTTCAAGGTCAGGGCTATGATTGAGACATATTGGGATTCTGGGACAAGAAATAAGTCACCAATTTCAAGACACTTAAAAATCTTGACCTCTCCCCTCAAATATTCTGAAGCTCTGTGGCCAACAAAGGTAGCCCACTTCTTGAAAAAGCCTATTGTTTTCCCTTTGTTGAAGGATGATGTAAATATTTTTGCCTTGCAAGAAAGCATTTACCTGCCTCAGGCAGTAGCCCCATATCTTATTCTAATCACAAGACCAATAGCCTCCGTTAAACTACAATAGATACAACCATAAATGTGCTGGATGCTGGAAGAAAGAAAATACTGCTGGGAATAGCTGCAGAAGTTACACAATATGTATCAACAGGAGACAGAGGAGAATGTACAGGGCTGAACCTTAGGGTACTGGATTGGGAAAAGGGGTAATCAAACATAAAGTTAGGTAAAGCAGAGTTTGTTGATATGAAAATGTTCACCTGAATATGAAGTAGAATGTAATAGAATGTAGTCTTCTGACAAGGAGCCTGACAGATGGTTCTAACATGTCATTAGGATGGCTCTTAGCAACTTGGGGAAGTGATTGCAACTACAGATTGAAAAATAAATGCTATGATTTCCATAGCAGACAGTGAAAGAAAAAGGTCAAAATTCTCACAGAAGGTAACATGTTAGAGTGAATACATGATATAAGTTAGAAACTCTAGTAACCAATTTTATTCTGTGGAAGGCCCACAGAACATGTTATGTGGAGAGCCACTTATCAGATTTCTGGGCAACACACTAGTGAGAGATGCACTAGTGTTGTTGAGAATCCCAATGTTGAGTATCTTCTATAAGCTACAATTGTTGATAGGAGATGTGCTTAAAAACTAGATTGTCTGATAATAAAGACAACAATAGGACCTCAAAACAGTTGAAGACAGATTTAGTGGAATTAAACTATCAGAAGCCAGGCAGAAACAAATATGTATTAAAGGGAAAAGTCAGAGTTGCAGCTAATGGGGGAAGGATGTGGCCCACATAGAAAGAATCATGGAGAAGGTCCCTTGGCTTTCCTAGGGATAAGATAGAGATGGAATCAATGAGAATTTCTCAATCTTAACTAATCAGAAGAAATCAAGGGTGGAAATCCCAATAGAAATCCTTATACCTTGCCAAGTTGCCAGATCTGAGCTAGTGTTCAGAAACAGAGGCCACCGAATGAAAGAAAATCTTGATCATGAGAAGAAAGAAATTGCAGTGCCACTCAGTCCTTCCCGCAAAGGACCTAGAAACATTTACCTGGATCCATACATGAGGAAAAGGAGTGCACACAGATGTCTCAGGGGCTACTGAATATGGTGCCTAAGTTGACACTGATAACTACAGACCTGAAAGGCCATATGGCCTCTGTGAGAATGTGCATGTAGTAAGGATAATATGTGGATTTCTGCCACAGGTTCATCTCATAGTAGGTCCCATAGGTGCACACACCCATCTAGTGGCCATTTATCTGGTAAATGAATGAGTACTTATAATGGGGTAACTTAGTAACTGGTAAATCTCCACGCTGTTCCTTAGCCTGTGGTTAAGAAGTCGAAGGAGACACTTCTAAAACTGCCAATACCATAGCCAATACAGTAAATTTTCAAAAATAATGCATTTTATGTAGAATGACATATGTTAGTGCCACATACTTAAAGACCTAAAGGATGAGGTAAAAAGATTATGAAAGATGCTATGTTCAACTGCAAACTCTATATTCTGGTAACCCCAGTTACAGCTGTGTTACCTGATGGAGTATTTTGCTCCAGCAGATTTATGCTGCATCAGATGGATAGGATACTCACTAAGCTAGTGGGTACATTTTTCAGAAATAGTTTGTCTTTACCTGGGGTAGATAATAGTATATATTTATGGTCTTGCCACTGGGCTATATTACTTTTCCTATTATTTGTCATAATTCCAGTCCAAAGTGACATGGGACACTAGGCATATTGATAACATCATTGTAATGATACTGGATGAACAAGATATGGCAAGTGTGTTGAATGACTGTTAAGACACACACAGTCCAGAGAGAGGGCATTAAATACTGTATGAAGACATAAGGTATGTCTCATTGGTGAAGTTTTTAGGATTAGAATAGTCTGAGGCATTCCAGAAAGTCATCTATAAGGTAAAGGAAAAATTATGCCACCCACACCTCCAACACGAAGAAGGAAGGAAAATGCTTGAGATACTTCTCCAGTCTCATGAGGCAGAATATTCCACATTTGAGAATATGATTCTGAATTTACTGAATTAAGTGAAATATTTCCAAAGGCATAGCAGAAATGGACACTGCAATGAGTGCAGGCTATGAAGCAAGCAGCCCTACCACTTGAGCCATGCGACCCAGCTTACTCTATGGTATAATTGTCTATGGTGGGAAAAGATGTCATACAGAGTTCACAGAAAGTCCCACTGGAAGAATTAAGGTTCAACAACAGTAGGGTTCAACTAAAATATCTTACCTTGCAGAAGAGAATTATTCAACTTTCAAAAAGCAATTTCTGGCACTGTAGAGATGGAATGCTAAGCCATGGGGCATCAGGTGATCACACAGCCTAAACGGCCTATCATGAACTAAGTCATAAGGTTGAACAAGCCCAACCATGACCCACTGTAAAATGGAAGTGATGCGTCTGGATTTAGATGCAAGCAGTTCCAGAGGCCACAAGTAAGCTGAGTGGCTGTAAATGGACCCAACAGCAGGGGCTCCTGTTCATCGATGCTGGGCTATCTATTGCCACTACCAGGAAAACAACCAGGCACCAGATGGCATGAAGAAGCAGATGAGTTCATTTTTAAATGTATATGGAAAGGAAGAGGAATCAGAATAGCCAAAAAAGAAACTATGAATAATAACTATGAAATAGTTATGACTATTCATATGACTGTGAATAAAACTATGAAAGCTGGAAGAATTATACTAGATTATTTTAAAACTGATTATAAAGCTATAGTACAAGTCACTGTGATATTAGAGTAAAATCTAGATAGATAATTGCAACAAAATAGAAAGTCTAGAAATATAACAGTGGGCAATTGAATTTTAACAAATGTTCAAATGAAACTCAAGGGAAAAATAATTTTGTTTTCAACAAATATTGCTGAAACAATTGAATACTCATATGCAAATTAATGAATGAATAACTAACTAAATAAAACAAACTTCAACCTCTACCTCACATCACATAATTATGTATATTATATACAGTTCAATCAAAAATGGTGACATACTTAAGTATATAGCTAAAATTATAAAACTGATAGAAGTAAATGATAATTTTTTAGTGATCTTGTGTTTGGCAAAGACTTTTTAAGTAGGACACAAAAACCATAAACTGTTAATCAAATGTCAATAAATTATGTTCCATCAAAATTAAAAGCAAATATTCTTCAAAAAACACTGTTATGAAAATGAAAAGGCAAGCTGCAGACTGGGAGAATGCATTTGAAAAGCACATATCCAACAAAGGACTTTATCTAGAAAATATAAAGAGCTCTGAGAACCCATTGATAAGATGTTTAATAACTTAATGAAAAATAGGCAAAAGATGTAAATAGACACTGTTGAAAGAGAATGTAAAGAGAGCAAATATATATATAAATCAATACTTAATATCTCTAGTCATTAAGGTAAGGCAAGCAAAACAACTACACACCCACCAGCATGGCTGAAATTTCAAAGACTGACCCTACCAAATGTTTATAAAGATGTGATACAAACTGAACTTTCATTTACTGCTAGCGTACACAACAAATTTGGATACAGTTTCATAGTTTTTTCTAAAGTTAAACACCTACCCTATATCTCAGCTATCTCACTCCTAGGTATTTACCCAAAACAAATGTTATAAGTAGCTTTACTTGTATTAGTGAAAACCTGGGAGGAAATCCAATGTCCATCCCAGGGAGGACAGACTAACAATTTGTAAGGCTGCTTTAAAACCAAATACTTTGGTTGGGCGCAGTGGCTCATGCCTATAATCCCAGCACTTTGGGAGGCCAAGGTGGGCAGATCACCTGAGGTCAGGAGTTCAAGACCAGCCTGGTCAGCATGGTGAAACCCCATCTCTACTAAAAATACAAAAATTTGATGGGCTTGGTAGCACGTGCCTGTAATCCCAGCTACTCGGGAGGCTGAGGCATGAGAATTGCTTGAACCCAGGAGGCAGAGGTTGCAGTGAGCTGAGATCGTGCCACTGCACTCCAGCCTGGGTGACAGAGGGAGACTCCCTCTCGAAATAACAACAACAACAAAACAAATACTTTTAATCAATAAAAGGAAAACATTAACTATCAGTGATTGGAGACTGTACTGGGAATTGGGGAACAGGTAATATTTCCTAGGCAGCTGCAGGGAAATATTACAAAACAGCAACAGGAAATTTGTTGGGGTAGGGGGGCATGAATGTTATCTTGATGGTGGTGATAATCTCAAGGAGATATATATATATATATGTCAACATGTCCAAGCTTATCCAATTGTACAATTTAAATGTGTTCAGTTACTATATGTTAATTATACCTGAATAAAGCTGCTAAAATAACAACAGATTTTTCCACATTGCCTTTCATAAAGTATGTAACTACCACTTATTTTCTCGTTAGCCTTATGAAAATTAGTTTTTCTAATATTAATTTATCTTGCAGGGTGTAAAGAATACTTTTTTCTCATCTAAAGAATTTTAAAAATCCATAAGCAGGAAATAGGTATGAAAAAGACCCAATGTGTGTTCCAGGAGCTTTATATGTTTGAGTATGGCCCATGCACAACGAGAAGTTGAGGTCCATTGAGTTCAACATATATTCATTAAGTGCCAATTGTGTGCTGATAATTCTATCAGAAGCCAGGATAAGAATAGGAGTAAAAACATTTTTAGTTTTACAGTTATCTACTATGTATCTAAATAATATATTGAGGATATGGCACACAGACCTCCGATTCCACTAGTACCTTTATGCAATGAGTGCTAAAACCATGAGAAAGCAATAGAGCTTGCCTGGGCTGGACTCATACAGAAATTCTTTCTTGAAGAGATAAGACCTGACTCTAAATATGAAGGAGGATTAACATTCACTAACTAGCTGACAAAATAAATGGTTTTATAAGCAAAGCAACATTTTATATAGGCCCCAAAGACCATAGTGTATCTTTTCACCTGAAGTAAATTTAGCAATTTTTAATAATATCATTCAGATTTTTATTAATCTGCCTGTATAATTCCTTAAAGCATACATTGAAAAGGTTAGACTTTGCTGGGCGCGGTGGCTCCTGCCCGTAATCCCAGCACTTTGGGAGGCTGAGGTGGGCAGATCACCTGAGGTCCAGAGTTCGAGACCAGCCTGACCGACATGGAGAAACCCCGTCTCCACTAAAAATACAAAATTAGCCAGGCATGGTGGCACATGCCTATAATCCCAGCTACTTGGAAGGCTGAGGCAGGATAATTGCTTCAACCCAGGAGGCGGAGGTTGTAGATAGCCGAAATCACACCATTGCCCTCCAAACTGGGCAACAAGAGCAAAACTCCATCTCAAAATGAGATAAAATAAAATAAAATAAAATAAAGCAAAAGTTAGACTTCATCAGAAACACTTCCAGGACAGACTGGTCCATGAATGTTATCATTCACTTTAGGATACTATCATTGAAATCCCAGTTGAGAGGGACTTGATACCATATCTCAAACCAACTTTACTTAGTGTGCATATCAATAGCCTGGTATAAACAAAAATGTACAGTAACTCTACACAGAAAGTATAAAACTTTATTGAAGAAAATTTAAAGGAAGCTAAATAAATGGAAAATATTTTTTGTTTATAGATTGAAAGACTAAATTTTGTACATAGTAGTTTATGTTCTTTTAAAATTGATCTATGAAACTCCAATGAAAACCCCAACATTTTTGGGGAGTAGGAATTGACAAGCTGATTCATAATTTATAATAAAATGCAAAAGGCCGAGGATAGCTAAGATATTACAAAGAGAGAGCAAAGTAAGATACTAAGAGGGATATTAGGGCCATGGTTCTATCATTGGGACACTGGGGCAAAAATAAACCAATGGAATCTTTGAAAAGAATCGAGAGCCCAAAAGCAGACCTACCCACATAGGACAATTATATTTATGAACAAAAAGTAATGACATTGCAGATCAATATGAAAAAGAAATAACTTTCAATAAATACTTCTAGGACAACTGGGTACTCATATACAAAAAAGCCCAGTACTTAGGGCAATCTACCAAAATCTATTCCAGGTGGAAAGTAGATCTACTTGTGAAAGGAAAAATAAAGCTTACAGATTTTGTAAGTTAGAAAAGTACATAAAAATTTTCAGGACAGGAAAATAATTTTTAAATAGGACAAAGAGAATAGTTTATCACAAAGAAAAATATTAATGGATTGAATACTTTAAAAATAAGAACTTTCTTCATCATGAAAAAAAGCAAGCTGTCGAATGGAATGGAAGAATATATTTTAATACATGTATTAACAAGGTCGTTTACCCAAAGCATATAAAGACTCCTGCAAATCAGTATGAGAAAGACACTCAACCCAATAGAAAAAATGAGCAAACAACTTGAATCATCAGCTTTACTGAAGAAGACATTGAAATTGTCCAATGTAATTTATAAAAGGCAAAATTAAAATCAGAATCACAGAACGACCGAAATTAAAGGTATGCGCTATACTAAGTTGTGAAGAGTGTGTGGATGTGATGGTTACTTTCATATATAAACTTGACTAGGTTAAGGGGTGCCCAGACAGGTGGTAAAACTGTATTTCTAGGCATGTCTGGGAGGGACAGAAGACATTAGCATTTTAATCACTGGACTGAATAAAGATCTGCCCTCATTAATGAGGAAAGGAGAATTCACTCACTATTCTAAAGCCGGGACATGTATCTTCTTCTGCGCTGAGACACTGGGGCATGTCCTCTGGCCATCAGACTCTGGGACTTAAAACATCAGCTCCCTGTTCTCAGGCCACTGGACTCAGACAAATTACACCACTGGCTTTTCTGGGTCCTTGGCTTGCAGGTGACATATTGTAGACTTCTCAGCCTCCATAATTGGGTGAGCCAATTCCCATGATAAATTCCCTCTTATCTATCTATCCATCCATCTGTCTGTCTGTCTGTCTATCTATCTATCTATCTATCTATCTATCTATCTATCTATCTATCTATCAATCATCTATCTACCTATCTAACCTATTGTTTCTTTTTCTCTGGAGAACCCTAACGAATACAGGGTGAATAGGAGCTATCATGTAATACTCAAGTGAGAGTATATTCTTAGATACAGACATACTTCTCAAGGAGGAGAATTCTTTTGTGGGACCATAATATAATTTAACACAAATATACATGCATGTATACTTAAAAACTAGATAAAATTACCAAATTTTTAGATAATAATAATTCATATATGTTCAATATAAGACATTTTAACTATATCATATTCATCTATTGTCTAAGATCACTGTTTAATATCCAGAAACATATTTTTATTTTATTATATTTTTATTGTTACAGGGATAGGGTCTTGCTGTGCTGCCAAGGCTGGTGTCAAACTCTTGAGCTCAAGTGATCCTCCTGCCTTGGCCCCAGAGGGCTGGGATTATAAGTGTGAGCCACTATACCAACCCAACAACTTTTTTATTCAACCTAAAAAAAGAAAAAATATTGAGAAAGAGAAATTTTGAGGTGCTTTGCGGAATTTGGAAAAAAAATCACATACAGACTTCTAATTATCTCATTAGGCATAACTTGATCAGATAATTACATTTATCTTCAAGGGAGGCTGAGAAACATAGCTTTCATACCATAGGCAATGGTATGAACTTAGTCACAAATTAGATATTGTGTTAGTAAAGAATACTAAACATGTACTTAGTCACATGTACTTAGTCACAAATTAGACATTGTATTAGTAAAGAATAAGGGAAGATAAAATATTGGGGGATAGATTTTCATCTTTCTAGAGCATACCCCTTTGTTCTATTATATATCCACACACACTCTTCTTGGTCACTTAAAATGCATTCACTATTTCCTCAGAGAGACAACACTAAAGTCGCATTTAGCTGTTTTATAAAGCTGAAACTCTAGGTAGAGAGTGGCACTTCATAGCATGGTGATCTATACATCATTTGATAAAGACATAGTTCTTCATATTCTAAAAGGTGAATTATCTGACTGTAAAATGCTCAGGATGCAATAGTAAAGGTAGCACAGCACGTGTAAGGCAAAAACTACTATCAGTGGGAAAAAAAGGAGGAGGATTAGAAGACAAATGAGTCACTGGAGCACAGGCATGATCAAATCTCAGGGGAGGGATTGAGAGCACTTCTTTCTCTTCCCCTCTGTAAGCTCCTCACACTGGGTGACTCTGCTTTGCTTTCTTGAAGGTTTGTCCTTTTCTATGATCTCCCATTGGCACGATCGAAGCAGACATGGGGCTGTGCAGTCCCTAGAAGCTGTGGGTCTTCTAATTGGCTTCCTTCTGTGCTTGGAGGTTGAAGATTATGAAAATGTAGAGAATAGGCTTGTAGCTTCTTTGGCATCATATGTCATCCAAAACTTGTCAGGCTTTTGACGTACTGTGAATGTAATGTATAGGAAAACTAGACGTATAAAAGTATTTGGTCATTTCCTTAATAGCTTGTGAGTGTATATTAGGTTGAGTGTGACCCCACTTATATGCCTGCATCCCAACCCCTGGAACCTATAAATGTACTTTATATGACAAAGAGTGAAATTACTCTATATGACAAAACATGTGATTAAGGATCTTGAAAGGAGAACATTATCCTATATAATTCACATATGCCCCAAATGTAATCATGTGCATTCTTATAACAGCATGGCAGAGGGAGATTAGATGCAAACGGAAAGTAGAAGATACACAGAGGAGAGGGTGATTGCACATTGAAGGCAGGAATTAAAGTGATGTGGCCACAGGCCAAGGAATGCCAAGAAATGCCTGGCAGTCCCTATAATTCAGAAGATGCAAGCAATGATTTCTCCCTCAGAACCTTCCACAGGGAGCAGGTTCCTGCCAACATCTAAATTTTGGACGTAAGGCCTCTAAGACTGTGAGAGAATTAGTTTCTATGATTTCAAACCACTGAAGTTGTGGTCGTTTGTTGTGGAGTATTCTAGGCAATGAATACCACACTCAAGTCTTTTTCTTATCATCCTCGTCTCAACCTATGTTCCTACCCAAAAGGCTTGGGTAGGAACCCAATAATGTTAATGTGATCTTTTTTTTTTTTTGCTGGGTGACATTTTTGGCACAGTTTGTGGCCATAATCTCATCTCTGACTCTGAGTGAAGCTTGAAAAACATTGTTTACTATAAATGTTAAAGAAATGAAAGCTTCTGAAGGTGCAGTTTGCATTTTCAATCTTGCAAAGCTCTAAATTATTGGACTCATGATGATCATGAGCTGTACATCACACTCAGAGCAGGACTGCACTCACATTTCATTAATGCATGCAGACCAGCGAGCTGTAACCTGGATTTATCTCTCCATAAGTTTGTTTCCAGAAAGTGACTAGAACTGGCCAAATTAATGAACAGTGGAATTTGTTTCTTCACTTTCCTGTGGTTGTCTTTGTTGCCATACATACTGCTTTCGAAGTAAGGTGGACATTAGTTGAACATTTTGGGCCGGCAAACAGTCATGAAACTTACAACTGGTGATACCTAAGTTAGCTCTGCCTTTTCTGTACTAAGTTAGTGCCACATAACACTAAGTTTAGTGCTCATGACACTAAGTTTAGTTTTTGTCATGAGTAGCATTCTGCTTCCAAGTTTCAAATTCTGTATTATTAAAAGTTAACCTTACTTGTAAATGACATGACATCCAAAATTTCAGTAGATTGAAGAAGGTAGAAGGTTGCTTGTCTCTATACCTAGGTGTTCCTGGCCTAAACTTAGTGTCTGTCTCAGGGTTGAAGTCAGCTGCTCTGGCTACAGCCAGTTATAATCATAGGACTGCCTATGCAACAATGGAAAGACATGAAAGGGGCATTTTTCCCTTTTAAACCCTTTCGAGAAATAATGCACAAGACGTCCAACTCTCAACCATAAATTGTAACTTAATTGCCAAATCTGCTGATAAGGGAAGTAAAGAAATAGTGTTTCTTTCATTTGGATATGTTCCCAGATGTATAATTTTTATTGCTTTTGGGGAAAAAAAGAAATAAAGAGGACAAGATCATGGAGGTGGGAAGGATTGGTAGCTGGCATTTTTGCTTCAATAGGTAATATCTTCAGCAAAAAGAGTTTTTTTTCTGATATTGTCACCAGCTCCTACTAGATGTCCTTTGCTGCTTGTTTTATGTATTCCTATGCTTATATGTTGCTACCTGGAATTGCAACATGTTTTAAAATATCACCAAGTTTAGGGCAATGTTTATCAGATGTAAAGGCCACTATATATTTATGCCTTGCACTCCCCTGTGGCAGTGGATGTGTGAAGAGCTAGATATCAATAAATATTCATGAGTGCCTTGGTAGACAAAATATATGACAAAAGTAAAGTGCGATTACAGTTTGAAAATATGCATGTAATGAAGACAGCAATGACAAATGTCCATGGTTGAGTAAATATGAAGCCAAACAAATTGATTTAATAGAAAATATGAGAAAAATATGTTGAGTACTTGAATGTTAGAATCACAGTATTAATGGATCTTTGACATAGCTATGACATTTTTTACTGATGGTGGAAGATACTGTCTTCCATTTTGTCTGTCAAGAAGGGAAAGTTTGACAGTATAAAGTAAGTTTGCAGTGAAAGCTAACAATCAGGCTTTAGGCCATACCAGTAGCAACTGATTGAGCTCTTAGGTGTTAACTTCAAGACAAACAAATGTGTGGCCCTAAAGGGGGTCAGAAAATTTAGATCATTCCCAAGAAAAGCCATTATTTCTCACATCAAAAAAACTGCAAGCATGCAGAACCAATGGATGTAAGAACAATTTTGTCTGCTCCTTGCCCTTTTGAGCCCAAAATATATGGGTCTTTGTTTTTAGATTGCAATGGCCAAAATAAGCAATTGATATGATTGTCACCTTGTAGGCAACAGAGGAAACTTGAAATCTGTAAGTGTGATAAAAATTGCAAGTACTGTGACTCAGATATACTGAGAGGTTCGCATTACCACTGCCAACTCTGCTACGTTGCCTACAAAGGAATCAACACACCAACACCGATAAGTCCATTATTAAGGTGGGATCCTGGCACAGAAAGAATATGTTTGATTTGATTCATCAGTGCTCAGTAACTGAAGTAAAAAGAATTGCAACACAACAGATGGATGGAGATAAATTAGTATTACAGTTGTTAGGTGTGCTGACTTAGTAACTAGATTGCTATGGAGCAAATTCTAGTTTTACCACTTTCTCATATTGTTAACTTGGGCAAGAAACAACCAGTATAAATCTTTTTCCTCATAAGGAAAAATAACAAGTTTTCTTAGCACCATTTACCTGATAGAATTGCATAAGGAGAAAATAAGCTAACTCAATTAAAGCAATCTATACAATACCTGGCACTTAAAATTCAATAAATGTTCATATATATATATACATATATTAATTACAAGTTAGGTGGTGCATAGGTTAAATAAAATGATAACATCTTTTCTACTCAATTATGCTTTTTCAGTCATAAATATAATTGTCATGTTTGTCATTATTTTCACAACAATGATAGGAAGAAATAAATTATACTATTAAGTAGCTCCATTACAACACACAATTATTTTCCACCATTACTTCATAAGTCTCTCTTGTTTAATAACAATTCAACTTCCAAACTTTCTTATATTTTCTTTTACAGTACAAAAAAATTAGAGCATGCACATGACTCTAATTCCTACTTCTGAATGTTTATGTTTCATTCTGTTTTTATTCTGTTATTGCTTTAGTTTCACTCTGCCAGCAAATTGAAACAGAAAAAGTAATGGAATATTTTAGGAATCTGTGTGTCACTAATCTATCAGATTATTTTCAATTAAAAATATATTTATCTTTAAAGTCTGATACTTATTTTGGAGTGTATTCATTTAAATTTTAATCACAAGTTAATTTTACATGATGATTTCAAACAGTCTTTTTTTTTTTTTTTTTTTTTGAGACAGAGTCTTGCTCTGTTGCCCAGGCTAGAGTGCAGTAGCACAATCTCGGCTCACTGCAATCTCTGCCTGCCAGGTTCAAACAATTCTCCTGTCTCAGCCTCCCGAGTAGCTGGGACTACAGGCGTGTGCCACCATGCCTGGCTAATTTTTTTTTTTTTGCATTTTTAGTAGAGATGTGGTTTCAGCATGCTGGCCAGGCTGGTCTTGATCTCCTGACCTCGTGATCCGCCTGCCTCGGCCTCCCAAAGTGCTAAGATTACAGGCGTGAGCCACCACACCCAGCTACATGACGATTTCAAACTAAAATTGCTCTCTTTTTTAATTATTCCAACTTTTTTTTTAATTTAATGACTCCTGACTTTTAAGTGGCAGATAACTGTTTTCAAACATGCCCTTCAGGGTGCATTAAAACAGAAAACAACAAGACCTTTACATATTTATTTAAAATTTCTAATAAAATGACTAACTTTATTTTTGTTTTATTTTGTATTTTTTTAATGTTTATTTTAGATTCTGGAGTACATGTGCAGGTTTGTTATACAGGTAATCTTGTGTCATGGGGGTTTTCTGTACAGATTATTTCATCACTCAGGTACTGAGCCTAGTACGTAATGGTTACTTTTTCTGCTCCTCTCCCTCCTCCTACCTTCCACCCTCAAGTTATCTCCAGTGTCTGTTGTTCTCTTCTTTGTGTTCATGAGTTCTCATCATTTAGCTCCCATTTATAGGTGAGAACAAGCAGTATTTGGTTTTCTGTTCCTGTGTTAGTTTGCTAAGGATAATGGCTTCCAGCTCCATCCATGTTCCGACAAAGACATGATCTTTTTCTCTGTTATGGCTGCATGGTATTCCCCAGTGTGTGTACCACATTTTCTTTATCCGATCTGTCATTGATGGGCATTTAGGTTTATCCCATGTCTTTGCCATTGTGAATAGTGCTGCAGTGAACATTCATGTGCATATGTCTTTACGGTAGAGTGATTTCTAGTCCTCTGGGTATATACCCAATAATGGGATTGCTGGGTCAAATGATAGATCATTTTTGAGCTCTTTGAGAAAACACTATCCTGCTTTCCACAATGGTTGAACTAATTTCCACTCCCATCAGCAGTGTATAAATGTTCCCTTTTCTCCATAACGTCACCAGCATCTGTTATTTTTGACTTTCTAATAATAGAAATGGCTAACTTTACGTTATTGAATTTTACTGCTCCACAGCCATCTTTCCTTGTCCAGATTTTTGACACTTTTACTTAGTGCCTGGTGATATTGGGAAGCTAATTAGAAACACATGATTCAGTTTTCTTATCTGTAAGATGGAGATAATACTAGTATCCACCTAAAAGCATTTCTATAATATATACACAAATTAATAAGAATAAGGAACTTAAATAAATGACTGCAAAATAGTGAACAATTATTAGATATTACTTGTTACAATTATTACAACGTGACAGGTACATTGCTAAAAGGATCACCTTTTAAATATCATTTTACAAATTGAAAATTAGGATTAAAAATGCTAAATGATATTCTCAAGGTCTTACAGTTAATCAATTCTAAGATCTGGTTTCAAATTTATCCTTTACTTTGCCATCATAAACAGTGATTATCTTCAAAATTATTTGAGTTATTTCTTTCTATTTATATATTAAAATCTATAGAAGGTTCAGGTGGGAAACAAATTTTTAATAACTTATTTTAATATCTTTAAACAAGAACTATTGCCTAAAAGGGGGATATTTACATATTAAGTTTAACTAAGATAATTCATATTAGAACTTTATCAGTAAAATAAGTAGTAAAATAATTTCTCCATGCTACAGTGTAATCTTTTTCAGGAATTTGAATGGCAGTGTAGTAAAAGTAAATAGGAAAAATTTTAAACTGCCCTTTAAAAGCCATGCATAATGATCTAGATACATGGGAATTCATTAAGAAAATCCTCACACAAAATTATTTATATTAATGATTGTCAAATGTTGTTCTCTGGCAAATGGAGTTTCCTTGGAGACATTCTCAATTAAATACCAGCTAATCTCAGACACATCTTTTTTTAATGTGCATTATTTGTTCTAGCTTAATGGTCAGTTATGTAAAAACATGTTTGTTATGGTATTTTAAACACTATATTAATTTTGAGATTTTTTTTTTACTTGTACATTTTGTGCAGTTCATCTCCAATGTTTGTATTATTTGGAGGCAACAGAGATTAGGAATACAATTGGTGATCATTAGGTGTATTAGGGTTTTCCAGAAAGATAGAACCAACAGAATATATGAGAAGGGATTTATTAGAGTTTAAATTAACAATACTTCAAAACTTATATAAGCCAATAGATCTTATGTTACAAGATAAAGTAATAAGATAGGAGAAAACCGAAGATATTTGCTTAATATATGTGTATATATGCACAAATATACTCTTAACAAAATAGAGAGGAAATACTCATGACAATTACCGTCCTCAGTTATGTAACTGATCACATGGTCATAGCCGGTATTGATAATTACCTTCTTATACTACCCATTCTGCATTCCATTTGCCTTGAGCAAGCACTTGGTTCTTTACTTGTCTTGGTGGCCCAAACCTTCATTCCTGAAATGCTGGAACTTTCCTAGTTCTGTCTTGATTGAATTGTTGTAGTTTCTCCCATTGACTTTAATCATAATGTGTGGTAACACTAAGTGATACCCCAAGAGATTTCCTGTATTCCAGATACATTCTTACTCACCTTTATTGTGGAGTAATAGTCCAATGTCCCCTTGGTATTGTGAATCAATCTCCCCAGCCAACATCATAGTTCCCTTCTTAGCCTATTGTCTCAGAGGCATGAAAACCCTTAAGTGCCCAAGTGCTAGTTGTAAGTTCCAGTGCAATGGAATCATTGTTGTGTCTCCTAGTAGAAGCATTTCTCCCTCTGGAACTGAGACCTCTAAGCCAACAGAACATAATAATGTAACAGGAAGCAAACATTTTGCTAGTGGATCACTAGGGATAATGTGAGTAGTGCTACTCACATATCAACTCCTTGATTCCTGGACCCAAGATTTCTGGATATGGGAGAAATAGTATCATATATTGGGTACTGATTTAGAGCTTATACTGCTTTCTGTTTATGAAGACTATTTAAAGGTTGTATACGAAAGAGAATCTTGCACCAGGCCTGCAAAATATTGTCATCTAGGAGGTGCTATAATTGTAACTTAAAAGGATAATTCTTTGATTCTATCAAGCCAGCTGCATCAGGATGATGGGGAGCATGGTAAGAAAAGTGAATTGCATGAGTATGAGCCCACTGCCACAACTCTTTGGCCAATAAATGTGGGATATCATGATAGTGGATAAGGCTTCCATAAGTCTATGATGGTAATTTTTGCAGAAGCATTGTGTGGAGAGAAGGCAAATTCACATTCAGTGTGTCTATGCTAGTAAGGACAAAACACTGCCCCTTCAATGATGGAAGCAGTCCAATACAATAAACCCACCATCAGGTAGGTGGCGATCACTTTAAGGAATGGAGCCATATCAAAATTCAATGTTGGTCTCTACTGCTGGGAGATTAGGCACTCAGAAGTGGCCATAGCCAGGTCAGCTTTGGTGAGAGGAAGTCCATGTTGCTGAGCCCACGCATAATCTCTATTCCCGCTACAATGGCCACTTTGTTCATGAGCCTATTGGGTGATTACAAGGGTGGCTGGGGAAGGAGGCTGAGTTGTACCCACAGAAAGTGTTAGTTTAGGAAATTGATTATCAAAATCCTCCTCTACTATGGTCACCCTTTGGGGAACAATCACATGAGACACAAATATCTCTACATATTTTGCCCACTGAGAGAGGTCTATCCGCATACCTCTTCCTCAAATTTCTTTGTCACAAATTTTCCAATCTTGTTCCTTCTGAGTCTTTGATCATCTAGCCAAACCATTGGCTACAGACAGTAAATCAATATAATCACATTTCTGGCCAATTTTCCTTCCAAGTAAAATGTGCTACGAGGTCCTGCCCATTGGGAAGATTTCTCTTCACTACTGTCCTTCAAAGATGTCCCAGAGAGGGATTGTAGTTCTGTGATTGTTCACTCTTAGGTCTCTGCATATCATGCAGAATCATCTGTAAACCAGGCCTTTGTCTTTTCTTCCTGTCAACTGATTATCAGGAATTCTTCATGAAGCCACTGGGAGAAAAAAAGACAATATAGCAGGAATAGAAACTGTGGGCATTCAGGCCACTTCTTCATGTAATTTACCTGTGCTTTCCAGACCTGATCAGGCCCGATCACATATATACCACTTCTATGTGATGACAGAATGCTGCTGTGCACGCCCAACTTTATGGCTTGGTGGGTCAGATAACTTTCAGTTCATGATAGGCAGCTCAGGTTGCATGGTAACTTGGTGGCCCACAATCAAGAATTCAGTTTCTACTAAGGCTCAGTAGCAGGCCAAGAGCTGTTTCTCAACAGGAGAATAGTTACCTGTGAATGGTGGCAGGGCCTTGCTTCAAAATCCTAAAGAACTCCATTGTGATTGACCTATAGGGGCATGCCAAAGGCTCCAGACAGCATTCCTACCTATGAATGACATCTCAAGTACCATTAGAACTGCTGGATCATATGGCCCAAGGGCATAGCAGCTTGCACAGCAGCCTGGACCTGTTGCATAGCTTTCTCCTGTTCTGGCTCCATTCAAAACTAGCAGCTTTTTGGATCACTCAGTAAATTGGCAGTAGTAACACACTCGAATTAGGAATGTGTTGCCTCCAAAATCCAAGTAGGCCCAATAGACATTGTGCTTCTTTCTTGGTTGTAGGCGATGACAGATGCAACAACATGTCTTTCACCATAAAAGTGATATCACCACAGGCACTGCACCACGGGACCCCTAGACATTTTACTAAGGTAGAAAGTTCCTGAATTTTAGTCTGATTTATTTCTCACCTTCTGACATGCAAATGTTTTACTAATAAGTTCAAGGTGGTTGCTATTTCTTGCACACTAGGTCTAACCAGCATAATATTAGCCACATAATAGACCAGTATGATATCTCGTTAAAAAAAAAAAAAAAAAAAAAGATGGTCAAGAATTTGCAGAATCAAGATTAAAAATTTAGTTCACAGGGGCAGAGTAAACTGTGACACAGGGCTGAACATTTAGTACAGCATGAAGTAAAAGTCAGTGAAGTGTATGGCTGGCCTTGCCAGCTGAAAGCAAATTGCTTCGGGTGGGCTTTATGAACATGTATGGAGAAGAAAGCATTCGCCAGATCAATAGCTGCATAGCAGGTACCACAGGATGTGTTAATTTGCTGAAGTGATGAAACCACATCTGGTACACCCACTGAAATTGGAGTCACCACTTGGTTAAACTTAGGATAATCCACTGTCATTCTCCAAGATCCATTTTTCTTCTGCATAGGCCTAACAGGAGAGTGGAATGGCAATGTGTTCTCAATCACCACCCCTGCATCTTTCAAGCCCTTGATAATGTCTAATTTCTGAAATCTTTCCAGGGATACAATATTGTTTTTGATTTACTATTTTCCTAGGTAGAGGTAGCTCTAAGGGCTTTTATTTGTCATTTCCTACCATAATAACCCTCACTTCACAGGTTAGGAGGCCAATGTGGGGATTCTGCTAGGTTCTAGGTATGCCTATTTCAATTATGCATTTGGAACTTAGGAAATAACCACAAGATGGGTCCAGGGACCCACTAGACACACTGTAAGTTGGGCCCGAGCTAAAACTTCTCTGATTATATGACCTTCATAAGCCCCACTCTATGTGGAGGGCCACAGTGAAGTTTCGGTTCTCCTGGAATCAATGATAGTTCAGACCCAGTGTCCAGTAATCCCTGAAAGGTCTTATTATTTTCCCTTCCCCACTGCACAGTTACCAAAGTAAAAGGCCAGAGGTTCCTTTGGGGAAGGATGGGGAGAGACTAACAGCATAAAATGTCACTAGTGTATTAGAGTCCTTCCTTAAAGGCATCCATCCTCCCCTTCATTCAAGGAGTTCAGGGTCTATAAACTTGCTCAAGTCTGGAAATGAAGAGGCTGCAATTCTGTTTTTATGGGTTGACTTAGATTTTTATTCACTAGACCTGTAAGTTTTCTGCTTATACAGATCAAGTTAGAATGTAATAGGCTTCTCATCTGTTTTACTTCTAGGAACACCAGGATTATTTCATCAACAACATAGGTTTACACAAGTCAGGCTATTCTGATTGTTGCTTCATCTCTGTTGCCCATTACAGTAACAACATCTGCCTTGCCTTTGGTAGTTGAGTCTGCCAGTTGCCAACTGCCACTTCGGGGTACAATTATTTCTATTGCATTTAAATTTTCCAAATGAGTTACTGAAGTTTCTGCTGTAAGATCTGGCATACAGAGAAGAGCAATTACAAAACTGTTCTGGAATGCTGGTGCTCCCCTCACAAATCCATTTCTCAAAGTGCTACTGAAATATGTTATCTTCTGAACGCTTGCAGTGTGAGTGAGTAGGTTTTACATGGCAAATCCACTCTAGCATTCCGATTTTCCTAAGCCTTTGAATCCCTACCATTACATTAAACCAAGGGAGATCAGACGTCTCCAACCCACTCCCAATGAGCCATCTTTTGATCTGTGTTTCATTCAACCAACCAAACTATTGGTGCTTTTTTTTCTTAACTCCCTGAGCTGCAACATTAAATGTTTAGCAGGCCCATATCAATAAATTTGACCTAATCCAACTTTTATGGTTTTTGTTCCACCATTATCCCATACCCTTAATATCCGTTTCTGCAAGTGTTCCCTAGATTTCTGTTTATAGATATTAAGAAGATCAAGTAGTTCTTTTGAAACTTAGTGCACCTCCTCATGGGTCATATTTTGTACCTCACATTTCGGAATCTGCTGGGACTCTGTCTAGTTATATGTGCAGAAGTCAAGGGGGTTGTGGGTGGGGCATGTCCTGAGGGGAATAAGCATTGTCTTGCCTGACAGCTGCTTCAGGGGAGACCATTACTCTTTCATCAGGCAGTGCAGGTTTAACTCACTCAGAGGTGGAAAAGCCAATACCACTGGGGCTGAGGGTGAGGGCACTGCTGCTACTAAGACCACTTCCCCCGACAAAAAAGACTCATCAGAATTCAGGGGCTCAATGTCCCCAGCTTCCTCAAGTCAAGTCCCCCCCGATGCATCACCATGCCAGCTCACAGGATCCCATTCTTTCCCAATCGATGCCCCCACTTCAACAGTACACACCCTGCAAGGCTGAGAGTTCACATTTTATTGTAAGTCAGCCAATTGCAAGATGAGGACTTGCATTTGATTTTCAGCAATTTCAACCCTGTGGCTACAGGAGAGAATATTCTCCTTCAGGGCACATTAGAATCTTCTAGGCTGTTTATGTGCATCTGGAGCTGAGGATTCCAATTCCTGAGCTCATCAATTTCTTTCACCACATTCTCCAGCAATGTTAGGAGCAACCAACCAATGTCATTATATCCCTTGGTTTTCCACAAATGTTCGAAAGAATCATGTGCAGAATCATCAAGTTCCTCGTGTCTCATAAGTGGTGAATTAGGAGTATCAGGTGAATTTATTTCGTGTATCTCTAGAAACAGTTAATGCCATGGACTATCAGTGTTCTCTATACAATTAGAAGTAGAGTCCTTAGCATTTTTAGGAAGAATCAGATTAGAAAGCCAAAGATATGCCAAAACCAGCTAACAAAATTTATTCTTAAAATTCTAGAACTACTCCTTGTACCCCAATAGGATATATAGGAAAGGATTTATTAGCTTGAATTGGCTCACACAATCACAGAGTCAGAGTAGACCCACAATAGGCCCTCTGCAAGTTGGATAACAAGAGAAGACAGTAGCCTGGCTCAGCCCAGAAGCCTCAGAATCAAGGAAGCTGGAGCAGCCTCCAACCTGAGGCTAAAAGCCTGAGAGTCCCCAGGAGGCTGCTGGTGCAAGTCTCAGGGTCCAAAATCCAAAGAGCCTGGAGTTTGATGTCTAAAGGCAGGAGGAAAAAAAGACATCCCACTCTGGGAGGGAGAGAGGGAGAGCAGAGAGTGAGAAAATTTCTGTTTTCCCATCGGTTTGTTTCAGCCAGGTCCCCAATCAACTGATCAGTGCCTGCTCTTATCAAGAGCAAGTCTTCCTCTCTCAGTCCACTAACCCACATGTTAGACTTCTCTGGAAATACCCTCACAGGCATGCTCAGAAATAATACTTCACCAGCCATGTAAGCATCCCTCAATCCAGTCACATTGACAACTAAAATTAACCAACATGTAAGGGTAGCTGGGGGGGTTTACTAGCTGTGAAACTTTGAGTAAGTTGATCAACCTCTGGAACCCTAAATTCCTTACTCTGAAAAATGGGATCAATAAATGTGATGATTAAGTAAGATAACATATTAGGAGGTGATATGGTGTAGTTGTGTCTCCACGCAAATCTCACCTTGAATTGTAATAATGCCCACATATCAAGGGCAGGGCCAGGTGGAGCTAATTGAATCATGGGGTGAGGTTTCCCCATACTGTTCATGTGATAGTAAATAAGTCTTACAAGATCTGAGATCTGACAGTTTTATAAATGGTAGTTTCCCTACACAAACTCTGTCTTGCCAGCCATGTAAGACGTCTCTTTGCTCATTCCTCATCTTCTGCCATGATTGTGAGGCCTCCCCTTCCATGTGGAACTCTGAGTCCATTAAACCTCTTTCCTTTATAAACCACCCAGGCTTCGGTATGTCTTTATCAGCAGCATGAGAACAGACTAATGCAGGTAGTTTCTTGGTATATACAATAAATTTACCACTCAAATACCCAATTAAGGACATGCTTCTTCTATGATATATTTGGTTTAAATTCTTACAAATATGAAAGTATAGTAAGCAGAACAATGCCCCCCCACCCAAGATTCTTATGTTCTAACACCCAGAATTTGTAAATATGGTTTCTTATAAGGTAAACCCTTTGTAAATGTGATTAAGAATCTTACAATGAAGTCATCTTGGATTTTCCAGGTGGATCCAATGTAATCCAAGGGTCCTTATTCGGAAAACAGTATGCTGGATGATCCAGGTAGACTTGGTGTAATCACATATGCCCTAAAAAAAAGAAAGAGGAAGGAAGGAGAGTCAGAAAAAGAGATGTGATGATAGAAGCAAAAATCAGAATGAAGGCTGGGCACGGTGGCTCATGCCTGTAATCCCAGCACTTTGGGGGACTGAGGCAGGAGATCTCCTGAGGCTAGGAGTTCAAGACCAGCCTGGCCTGGTCAATATGGTGAAATCCCATCTCTACTAAAAATACAAAAATTAGCTGGGCATGGTGGTGCATGCCTGTAGTCCCAGCTCCTCCGGAGGCTGAGGTAGAATTTCTTGAACCCGGGAGGCAGAGGTTGAAGTGAGCTGAGATTGTGCCACTGCACTCCAGCCTGGGCGACAGAGTGAGACTCCATCTCAAAAAAAAAAAAAAAAATCAGAGTGAGGTAAGGTGGTTTTGGAGATAGAGGAAGGTGTCACATGAGGAATACAGACAACCTCTAGGAACTGGAATAGGCAAGAAAATGGATTCTCTCCTAGAGCATTCATAAGAAAAAGTGGCCCTGCAAACACCATGATGTTAGCCCTCAAAACATCACATATTTCTGCATAACCATCCAGAGGAAAGAAAAAAGTCACCTAAAATAGATTTGTGGTGATGCTGCCATGTCTTTAATGAAAACTTCAGTGTATTATTATTGGGAGCAATTTGTTTCCTTTGTGTCTAAGCTTGTTTGATAAATGATAGGGTGCCGAGTTAAATTCAATTTCAAATAAATGATGAATAATATTTTAGTATAAGTATACCCTATACAATATTTAGGACATACATATTCTAAAAAGAGATTGTGATTTTCAGAAATTTAAATTTAACTTGGCATCTTGTATTTTTATTTGTTAAATCTGGCAACTATATTTTTGTCAAAACCTTCTGCTGGCAGGCTTTATTCTGGGACTTAGCTTTGCATAATGAAAGTGTCCATTAAATTATTTTGTCAAATGAGAGAACAGTCTTTTTCCAAATATGAATTATGCACAAAAATACATAAGAATACTTGTAAAAGCATCATTGTTACTAGATTTTGAAACATCCTTCACTCTTGTCATTAATTGTGAAAATATCAATAGTAATAGTAGAAACAATAGTGTTGGTAACAAAATTATTATGTCTCATTTTAAAACACTGGTAACTAAAATTTGCTAGTAATTCAAATTAAAAAAAAGTTCTACCTCTCCTCTTGGAAGATCTGTAATAGTGTGTTTAAGGATACTTTGTGATTAACACATAATGTCTTTAGAAATAGTTACCATTCACAAGAGTTTGCCAGGTTTTCCTCAATGGTGCATAACAAAAATAGATAAATTGTATGCTGGGTTTTAAAGCAGAAAGCAATCCTCACTCATCATTAAATGAATCATCAAATATATTATTTCTGTTAAATCATCAAATTAATCACCAAAACTATTTATCAAAATCATTTTATTATTCTGAATGATTCTAAACTCACACCTAATTTATAAAATCATTTTATATCATTTAAATAGCAGTTTTAACTTATGTGAGACATTACAAATTTTTTTTTTGTATTGAAGAGTTCAACTGCATTATAAAAAGTGAAAAATACTACTTAAAATGGACTTTTTAGATGAAATTCTATTAAATAAATTATGTTGGGTAAACCTTTTAAATGTACTGAAGATACGACATAATCATACTTAGGTTAATTGCTTATTAAATTTCATATGAAAAAATTTTTGTAGTAATGCTGCTTATAGTCATGCCTCTATCTGTATTTATACCTATCTACTCTGTAAACACCTCAAATAGCAGATAATTATTAATTAATTTTTAAATGTAGTCAATTACTTCACAAGGGAAAGACTAGGCTTAGGTTCATATTTATTATTAGCTTTATGAAAGCTATATGCCAAGGTTTATTATATACGTATAAAACGATTGCTAATATGTGGCCAATGTAATCATTTTAAACTGTCTTGCATTGTCCATTATTTAACTTAGTCATCCTGTCATTCAAATAAAACCAAACAGAATGGTAATTCAGTTGAATCTTACTCTATAAAGTTTCCATCAACTAAAATCTCTTTGCTCTGATATAAGCTTTTATAAAACCCTTAAATGAACATTTGCTCCCATTTGCTTCACATACTTAATAATTTCATGTCTAAATTCCTGATATGATGCACTTTATAATTTCATGTCTAACTTCCTGATATGATCTCCTTACATCCATCTCATTGAACTAGTAAATAAAAAGCCTGGGGAAGACCTCTGTTTTGTTTATTGTGACTGAATGTGTCTACCACACGGGGATCACTGAGTACATCTGAAACCTGTTAATCCAGGTGTTATCCACACCTTTCAGAATTGCATCAATTTATGTAATCTGCCATGTTTATATGTCTTATAAACTACAGATATACCAAGTAATATAGGGTTTATGCAGCATCAAAATAAATCATTGCCAGGACACATGCTTTTCAGATAGTAAATTTGAATTGTATATTTTCCAACTTGCAGTTTATCTGTAAGGCGTATAATGTTCCAAATTAGGAAAAGTGAAAGTTCTATACAGGTTGCTGTAGAGAACCTGTATCTGTACCAGGCATCTAGTTGCTCTTAATGGCCAATTCCAAGACCTAGATCACATTTCCAGAAAGAAGCTGAATTGAATCATGTGGTGCTTTGTTCAGCAGCTAATTCTACTCAAGGCTTCAGTGATCCATTGTTCTTTTTGTGTAAGATTGTTGAAAAGGGCTGTATAATCAGATGATATTCTGTGCATTGCAGATTCAGATACAATGCATCTATCTTTGAAGGCAGCTTTAGGAAACACTATGCTATATGTTGCATGTTAATCAAGGCAGCAAGAAGTCATTGTTATCTTTTATTAACTCAGCAATGAATGAATCTAAGTACACATAGTCCTTGACTTACAATGGTTTAACTTAAAATCTTTTTGGCTTTTTTAATGCTACAAATGTGATATGAATTCAATAGAATTCATACTTTGAATTTTGATCTTTCCCTGAGCTAGCAAGATCAGTATAATACTCTCCCTCCATGCTGGACCATAGCACTGAGCCACAGCTCCCAGTAAGCCACACCACCTCGAAGGTAAACACTCCTTTCCAGGTTTTTTTTGGATATTGTGGTTTGTGTTTTTGCATTCCATTATGTCTACAAAACGCCCATTTTGACTCAGGATATTTTCAATTTAGGATGGATTTATGCAGACATAACCCCACCATAGACAGAAGAGCATCTGTGTGTTTGTGTGTGTCTGTGTATGTGTGCAAATATTTCAAATCTTATTTATAAATCCTTCATTTTATCACTAGAGCAATATAAACATGTTTCATGTAGCTTATCACTGAATCATTTACTTTTCTATTATTCCAACTGTTTTTTCCATGTAAGGTAAATAAAAAATTTAAATGAACTTTAAGAAAGTTTATTTCCAACTTTGGCAAAATGTAGGAACATATGTTTAGATAGAAACACCAGGAAATATTTCTAAAAAAACCACATTAAAAAAACTGTTGAGTAGGTAGTTTTCTTGGAGGAATCATTTGCATGCTATATAAAATGCCGTCTTAAATGAGAAGGAATTTCCAACACTGCTCCCCTCCCCTGCCACACTCACGCACATGGGTCAAACACCAGTCTCCATATCAAGTGTGATATCTTTGTTTTAGAAACAAATTTGGATGTAATAATCTTTAAGCACCATATGCCATATTATTTCAAACTAGCACAAGAGTTCAGCACATAATGTGGTGAAGGTGCAGTGAGTAAGGACAAATGAAGGAGGGCAGGCTAGTGTCATGACAAAACCAACAGGTTCTGGAATCGGTCGAGCAGGTTTTGAATACCAGACATTTTTGTTCTTGAGCAAGCTTCCTAGCATCTCTGTTCTGATATTTTGTCTTCATGTAAAGGGGATGATGTAATCAATCATGACTACGTAATGAAACTTCAGTAACAGCTCTTGACACCACGGCTTAGGAGAGCTTTCCTGATAGACAATACTTTGTGCATATAGCTAAATATCAAACTGCTTGGAGGGTGACAGGTGTTCCAATCTAATGGGACAAAGATAAAGGAAGCTTCACATCTGGGGCCTCCCAAGACCTCACACTGTGAAACTCTTCTTTTGGTTGCTTCTGATTGGCATCTCTTTTGCAAAGGTAGATTTTGAGGATTAAAGATTTTGCAAATGAAGAGAATAAATCAGCTACTGGTATATCAGATAAGACGTTGTTATTGGGAATTAATGGAAGCCTCAAATCAAGCCACGGTAAAAACAGTCTAAAATGATAAAAAGCTTCCAGGTTGGGTGATTTAGGGCTTCACCCAATATGGAAGAGATGCCAATTCTCTTCCTTCACTTTGCTCTATTATTCTCACATTTTTTTTATTTATTTACACCCAAAAAGTATATGAGAGAAAACCAATGAGAAAACTGTTAACCACTAGGAAACTTAGAAAAAAAGAGTATATGTCAACTGATAGAAAAAGTGAAAAGTGAGAAGTAGTAACATAAAACTCTTACAAAAATTTTCTGTCTTTTCCATCAATTGATTATTTTAACATCCTTTGAGATGATGCCTTCTTTTTCAACCTCTTTTTTTGTTCTTTTTTGTGAAAATTAATGAACTATTCTTTAGTACAGGTTTAGATTTATGGAATAATTTAACAAATAGTATATAAAATTCGACATCTTATTTTTCTTCTTATCAGAATATTTTTAGATAACTTTTTCAAATTAAATAGATTCTATGAGTATATAATAACATTAACTATATGCTTATAAAATGAGTTAATAGTATATAATTAATAGAATTATTAATTAATATAAGTAATGATATAGAGTTATAAGTAGATAAATAAAATATATAATTTGTTTTTGGCAATGGCTTCTTCCTAATAGAATTTAGAGCATTTTAAAAAAAATAATTACGGATTATAATATAAATAAACAACTGCTTTAAAAAGCATAAGTAAAAAAAAGACTGCTAGAAATTTCTGATACCGATTTTCTTGAGCCTTAAAAATGTACAACTATGTAACAAACCTGCATGTTCTGCATAGGTACCTCATAACTTAAAGTATAATAATAAAAAAACCCTAAAATTTATTATATTTTAAGGTAAACATTGTTCTCAATATTGGCAGTCTGTGTTTAACTAAATATTTGCCATATTTCATTTTTCGCAGACTAAATTATTTGATTATTAAAAACTCAGTTGCAAAGCTGTTGAAATGTTGACTATATTGAGAAAATTTATATTTATAAAATATTTTGAAAATTTTATTCTTTTTTTCTGGGAAAATAGCATATATGTGTGCATGTGTATATGCGTGTGTGTGTGTGTGTGTGTGTATAAATTATTCAAACCACAGACTTTTTTACAAAAAGTATGAAAAAATGTATACACATTCATTCATACTCATACACAGATTTGAAGTTGTAAACCAGTGCATATTTGGTATGGAGTAGATTCTTGTTCTTTTATTATGAAAATAATGTAGCAAACTATCTGCATCCTGATCTAGTGTTTAACTGAGATTTGTTTCTTAATCTTACTTTTTTTTTTTTTTTTGAGATGGTGTCTCACCCGGTTGCCCAGGCTGGAGTACAGTGGCGGAATCTCAGCTCACTGCAACGTCTGCCTCCCGGGTTCAAGCAATTCTCCTGCCCAGCCTCCTGAGTAGCTGGGATTACAGGTGCGCACCACCATGTCCAGCTAATTTTTTGTATCTTTAGTAGAGACAGGGTTTCACCATGTTGGCCAGGCTGGTCTCGAACTCCTGACCTTGTGATCCACCTGCCTTGGCCTCCCAACATGCTGGGATTACAGGCGTGAGCCACCGCGTCTGGCCTATCTTACTTTCAACCAAGAGAAATTTTTATAATAAAATATTCTTACTCCTTAAAATAAACATATTAATCTTTAACTCTTTAAAGATCTTATTCTTTAAAATAAACACTTACTATATATAGTATTATTTGATGAAGACATAAATAAAATAAATATTTTTTCCACTTGGCTTAACACATTACTTTGATGGATTTGAATATTACTTTTGTGTTACCTCTTAAGATGAATAATAGAATAATAGATGTGTCAATTGATAGAACTTTTATTAGATAGCATTATTTTTATATTCTGAAATATATTAATTCAATTATTTAATTTAAACTTTAAATGACATTTAAAGAAGTATCCTGTATTCATACAACTAACCCAGGTGCTAATCATATGTATATTATTATTAGTTATTGAAAGCCATTGTCAATTTAATTGATCATATGTTTATTGAGCTTCTATTATGTGGCAATCACTTGCTAGCCAATGAGAATACAATGAAGAACAAGACATGAATCCATAACATCTTTACAATTTGTTCACAATTTTCAGCATTTAGTTTCACTTGATTAAGTTTTAAGTGTAAATGAAAACAAATAAACAATATTGACTTCTCCAGTTTTTCACAGACTATTTGGATTAGGAATAAAGAACAAAACAGTATTTGCTTCACGGGAACACAGTTATCATAGAGGAGTGCACGATAAATGGTAAGCCAATTTATCATTTATCTACACTTCCCTGCTAGATAGAGGTATGCTAGTTATATATTCACTAATGCAATTAATTCTTGAGAATGTCTTATAAACAAAGAGCAGAATGCACTGGGTTCTTAGAATGAGTTTATATTTCAGATAATAAATAGTCTAAAAAATAGAATAGATTTGACATCGGAAAGCCCAATTTATTTTTGAAACAAGGAATATAATGTTTTATTTATTTGTAGTAAATTTCCTAGAAAAGCTGTGATCATTACTCAAGTACAGATTAAAAATTACTCAGAATAAAAATTTAAATATTCTTAGATTTATCTAATTAGTTTTCACATGAATACTGCAGAATCCAGCCCAATTTACACTCATCCTCTTTGGGCATTCTTACAAAACTAAAACCAAAAACACTTCTCAATTTCGTATTTGCAACTGTTATCAGTAAGCTGGGAGAGGTCCCCAAATGCCAGTAGTGTTACCAGGGAATCCTTGCTCCCAGAGGTCCCAAGATGGTGGCAGGCCACTTCCAAGATGGCGGCGGGCCAATTCCAAGACGGTGGCAGGCCTCGTGTTCTCTGACCTGGGGTTCTTGGCCTCAGGGATTCCAAGGAATGGAATCTTGGGCCATGCGGTGAGTGTTATAGCTCTGTTAGAAGCCGTGGGTCATGGAAGTGAATTGTGGAACACAGTGACTAGTGTTCAGCTCGATTAGGATGAACCTGGGCACTTAGCCATGCAGGAACAATGGCAAGCCTCTAGCCTGATCAGGAGCAGCAATGGGCGCCTCGCTGGATCAGGACCACAGCAGACACCCTGCTGGATCTGGAGGGATGGAAGTCAGTGGCGGGTCTGTGATGGCAGCAGACAGCAGTGGTGGACAGATGGCAAGCAAAAGCTCAGCTCCAGCCATAACAAACAAGGACCAAAAGAGAGTGCAGTTGCAAGATTTAATAGAGTGAAGACAGAGCTCCCGTACAAAGGGAGGGGACCCAAAGAGGGTAGCTGCTGCTGCTGGCTTGAATGCCTGGATTTATATCCTGATCATTGTCCCTCCTGCTGTGTTCTCAGGCAATCGATGATTGTCTATTTCTTTACCTCCTGTTTTTGCCTAATTAGCATTTTAATGAGCTCTCTTTCTTACCTGATTGGTTGGGTGTGAGCTAAGTTGCAAGCCCCATGTTTAAAGGTGGAAGCAGTCACCTTCCCAGCTAGGTTTAGGGATTCTTAGTCGGCCTAGGAAATCCAGCTAGTCCTGTCCCTCAGTAGGACCTCGACCCCAGTCATTGTCCAAGGTCTTGACACCATCACTAAGAAGGAAATCAAGGATGAGCCCAAAGATAGTGAAAGTATGGAGATTTATTGCAAAGGGAAATGTACACACTCAAGGAAAGACAGTGTGAGTAGCAGTGGGGCTGCTACATTTCTGTTTTTTTTGTTTTGTTTTGTTTTGTTTTTAAAGCAAGCTATGAAATATTTATGAAGATTCCTGAAAAAAAGGCAGAGAGTTCTCAGATCTGTGGTGCCATTCATTTTTACATCAAATATGGATCTTCCTGGAACTGTTATGGTGCTGGTCAGTGTGTGATTTAGTATTAATGAGTGTATAATGAAGTCCGAGGAGAAACCTAGGTCAAATCCAGCAGCATGTTGGGTCCAGTTGGTCTTAGCCAGCTTGGCCTATGCCCTGGTTTTTCAGAGTCATAATCAGCCCCTAGCTTATGTGACTAATTCAACAGTTACCTTTTGTCGGTCATGTGAAACTGCTGCTTGGAATTTCCTATTCTCCTGCAACCACCCTATATTATTCCTGTCTTACAGTGACTTATGATTAACTACCTCGGGTGAGGCCAAACTTCACAGGTTAAGGATACAGTGCTCTACAGGACTGTTCTCACTGCAGACACTAACCACAAACTTGGGGTTCCCAGGGTCATCCTCACTTCTGACCAAATGACTATAAAGTCAAAAGTTCCCACTGGTCTCTTAGGTTTCATAATTCACTAGCATGACTCACAGAGCTCAGGAAAGCTCTACACTTTTGATTATAATTTTATTGTCACAGAAAGGATACTGTGACTGATTTACTGATAAAATTCAGTAAATCCAGATCCCACATTATGCAACTCTCCTTTTGGCTGATTCTGATTTCAGTTGAAATAGTTGAAAGTTTAAGGCTGATTGGGCTTTTAGATGGAATTGCTATAAGTTGTACTATTGGGTAACAAGAAATTTAGCTGGTCTTTGTTGATCCTTAGAGGTAGCCTAGAATAAACAATTTGGCTGGACTTCGTTCCCAGTTCCTTCAAAATAGCTTCTAAATCTGTAATTCCCTAAAAGTTGTGTCTTTGTTATTCATGTTGAGCCCTGGTAGTTTATGCTAATAAACTGACTCATGATGGGCTTCTAGATAATTTAAGCTAAGGAGGTATTTCAGTATGGAGGCTAGTGATGTCAGAAAGACTAACCATGTGATTAGAGGACTGGGAGCTCAAGTCACATGACATGAACCTGACCTCTGAAGAGGGGAAGAGGGACTGGATTGAGTTCAATCTCATGGCCAATCACATATTCAATCATGCCTATGTCATTAAACTCCAGTAAAAGCTCTGGACTCCAAAGCTTAGGGGAACTTTCCTGTTTGGCAATATTTTGTGCTAAATTTCTTATTATACGATAGTATAACTTACAGCAATTTCATCTAAAAACCCATTCAGCCTTAAACTTTGAACTGTTTCTGTAATCTTTAAATTATTTCTTTAACTGTTCTTAGGATCCTACCCATTTCCCCACTCCCACCTACTTTGGCAATTTCCCTTGATTGTTTCTCTGCACATGACTTCTCTGCCTGCGAAATACTTTCCATACCCATCACATTAGCTGCTTAGGTCCTTCCTACCTAAATCCATGCTGAGCATCATAGCCTTATAATTTATTCTTCATCCCTTTAATCTCCTCCCTTCAAACAGCCAAGTTCTCTGCTGCCAGCAGGAAATGTTCTTGTCTTCTAGAAAATCATCAGTACCTACTTATTGATACATTATATACCAGATTTCTTTTTCTGATTTTGGAAGTTCTTCTTTGGTCCATTAATAGAACTTTCCAAATATACTTATCACTCCGCAACTTCATCCTCTACATGTTATTAATATCATGTAGGCAATTGTCTTGCCTTAAAATTAATTTGATATTTGTATATTTTCCATTATACTTAGTGTCTGAAGTTTAGGTACTTTGTCTTATTTATCTTTGTATTCACCTTGAGTTTTAATAAGTTTATATGGCTATGCTATGTATGTGTTCAGATTAGTGTCTGAAATATGGTAACCTTTATTATGTATAGGTGTCTTTGGTTAGCTAATTCTCAAAACTCGAAGATCAAATGTATCTGGTCTTTTTAATTCACCAGATGGGAGCATTTGCCAAGACTCACCACAATACAAGGTCTCTAAACTTAAAGATTTTAGATACTAAAAAGCCAGACATGATAAATGTCAAATCAGTCTACAACTTTAGCTAAAACATAAATGCATATCCTTTTTCCCCATATATATAGCTCTGTATATAAATAATTCACCTAATATAACTCAATTTTTTTGAACTATTGAAAATAAATGTTCCCCTCAGACAGTGCCTAGTTTCATCACTTAGCTCATCCACCTCCTAGCCAAGGATCTCTGAGTGGTATTTATTCCTCCTCTCTTTCTCTTACGATGCATCTCTGCAATCCATACATTAAACGATAGTTACTTAGTCCCACAAAGCCCATATGTAGTCATAAGGTTCAGGACATGAAACTCCAAACTATGGCAGCTTGACATATAAGAAAATAGCAGAAGTAGGAAGGTCTCTCCCACCTTTCACTGAAGCAGGTCATAAAACCTAGGAAGGTCACTCTCTAACTTTCTCCCACTCTCCACCCCTAAAACAGGTCAGAAGACTTTCACTGGAGATATACCCTGGCTATGCCTGGAAGAAAGGAATACTCTTACCTCTGAAGACATTGGGACACACAATAATAGCTGAAAAACAGGCCTTGCTAACTTCCCTCCAGTTTATTATTAGATGATACATTTTTATCCAATCATATTTCTCCATCACTATCCACTTCTCTATCAGAACTAGCCTTAAAAATGCATAGGTTTACATATTTTTTTAGTCTTCATTTCCACAGTTCCCTTGTCACACAAAAACTATATTAAATAAATTTATGTTTTTCTCTTGTCCATTTGTCTTTTGTTATAGGGGCCCAACCATAAACCTCTAGAAATTGCAATTTTTGTTATTGGTCATGAAAGTTTGCTGCCTTTTGTTTTATTTATTTATTTATTTATTTATTTATTTATTTATTTATTTAATTTTAGAGATGGAGTCTCTCTCTGTTGCCTGGGCTGGAGTGCAGTGGTGCCATCGTGGCTCACTGCAACCTCCGCCTCCCAGGTTGAAGTGATTCTCCTGCCTCAGCTTCCCAAGTAGTTGGGATTACAAGTGCCTACCACTACACCCAGTTAATTTTTGTATTTTTAGTAGAGACAAGGTTTCACCATGTTGGTCAGGTTGGTCTTGAACTCCTGACCTCAAGTGATCCACCCACTTCAGCCTCCCAAAGTGCTGGGACTACAGGTGTGAGCCACCACACCTGGCATTTGCTGTCTTTTGTGTTTCTCTTCTACTATCCTCCTTTACTTGTTTGTACTTTTGTCTTTATTTAGCATCTAAGCCGGTCAATGTGGTTTAACCAGTTAGTCTGTGGACTACATTAAAATAGTCTCAACATATTTTCATTGACATTTAGCTTTGGGTTCTACGGTACAAGCAGGCATTCCAGTTAAATATCTAGATTCTACTCATTATACTTTCACTAGTATATTGGTATTTCCTTTTTATTGATTGTTATGGTTAGCCACCTCACTGACACTGATCTTTGTGTTGTTGATTGATCCATTAAAAAGAGGAACCCCAAACTGTCAAGTGGCCTATGACGAAAAGGAGCTCTCATCCCCACCGAAATGGTAAAGTCCACGAAACTGCACCACCCAATAACAGGACAGAACAAACAAACAGAAAACAAAAACCTCAACAAAGTTATCTCTGATAGGGTGGTCTTTCCCTGGCCAATGTATTTGAGAAGAGCCCCTAAGAAATTTCGCTGTTTTTTATGAGTCCTTGTATGAGTAGCTCTTAATACAGCAAAATCATAAATCTGCATCCATGGATTACTAGATTACTTTCTTTATTGTATACCAAAGATTTTTTGACATCATGATATTATTTAGCATTTATTTCTAATATATACATAAATAATTTCATGATTCATATGACAAAAAACATTTTTAAGAAAAAAAATTAAATAATGTAAAACCAGTACTAGCTTCTTAAGCTAGAAGGTTCGATTCATTTCCTCTAACTAGTGAAACCATGTGGACAATTTTATCCCTATCAGGACTCAACTCTTCTCTTCTTTTTAAATCACACATTTTTCTTAATTCTTTTGAAATTTAAATTAGTAAATCTCTACAGCTCTTATGGGATGAAAGACTTCTACAAAGCTTGAATTTGCAATTGCTTCTTCAAGATTTTTTTTTAATCTAAACCAAATCTGAGTCTATAGAACTATACACAATAGAGGAGCTTTCAGGATGGCAAATAGTTTTCTATTTCAAAGAACCCGTTTGCGTGGTAATATTCAGTTAAGACAAAAACACAGTTGTCACTCAAAAAATAAATGACTTCTTCAGTTGCCAAGAAAACTTTGCTGGATTGGACCCAGGAAAACTTCAGGTCCTCAAAAATATGTCTTTTGTTTTTATCATAGTCTCTTATCAGATAAATACCAAAGCTTTCACATAGGAGACCTGATGAACTTGTAAATTTTCTGCATCCTTTAGTATTTAGAATTTCTGCATCCTTTAGATATAAATTGATGCAGGTATACTTTTTACCTAAAATATTAGAGCACTGAAAATGTTATACAGAATAGACTGTTTCAGAATAGTTATAGAAATCCTCTGTGGTTTCTACTATTCCTTATATTAAGAATTTTGTAATTTAAGTTTATTATTTCTTTTATTTATGGTTATTCAACCACCTCATCCACAGATATGTAATTCTTGATGGATTCTCAAGGCTTTGCCTTCAGTGGATAATTTACTACAGGTGACTCTAAGAAATAATATAGTTAGTCATCATGCTATTGCATACCAAGTGTGCAATATTCCAGAATTTGATTCTTAGCTGGTTTGCATTTGCCTTCAGCCCCAATTGGATCAAGGATTCATTTTCTAATTTTACCTATTTCTCCAAACCTCATTTATAATAAAGTATCCTGACTAATCAGGTTTCTTGTTTCTAAATAGAAACTCTACTTAATTATAGAAAACATTTATGAGAAGGGGACTGGGTACCTCACAGGATTTAGTGGAACACTAGAAAATTAAGCTGAAGAATTAGAAAGGATAAGGAAATGCCAGATGCTAAAATATGTGTCCAAAATACCTTATGATTAAGATGAGGTTATTTGTCTATTACCTCTGCTTCAGACCTCAAAAGTGCTGACACCACTTGGCACAGTATCATATCAATAAATAATAGTGTTTAAGTAGCTTTCTGGTTTGAAAGATTTCTATAATATCTCTCATTGTTCCACTTCTTATGGCATTAATAAGCTTAATATAAGAGCAAAAGAAGGGATAATACATTGAAGGGTAAAAGACTAGTTTCATAAATGTTACCCATTGCTTAATTTTATTAAATGATGAAGTTTTATGAAAAAAATAGGGAAAATATCTTAAAAGCTATTTGAAGTAGAAACACAATCATTTGAATGAAAGTTAGTTAAATACTAAAATCTCCATGTGTTCCTTCTTCTATATTTAGGAGGTACTTAGAGGGCTAGCTGATTTGATGTTTAAATACTTCTTAAACCTCTTATCTAACTGCCTGGAGGAAAGTTCTAGTGCTAGTATATTTAATATGGCATGCTTTTCAATATTTCACTAAAATCACCTAAAACTCCAGAGAACTCACATTCTTTATGAGTCTCATAAATGGTGTCATTTTTAAGAGGACAATTTCAAAAGGCACATATGAGAATATAGTGATATGACAAAATCTGTCTAGGATATTCAAACAGACACCTAAATCTCCAAGGGGCTGGGTAGAGGTCAACATTTATACAATCTTTATAATGAAGAGCCCAAGAAACATCTTTTCACTATTACATTTCATGTTCATCACTGCATTACACACCATGAAGCTGACACTTTTACTGGCTGAGGCATTACCACTTCAAAATCAAATTAGAAATCAAAAGCTTTTCTTCCCTAGTTTGGTTTGAAAAAATAGTACCCTATTAAAGACTATCAAATATCAAACAAGTATATTTCAAGTTGTGTGCTGCTTTTTTTTTCTTAGAAATTATTCAATATTCAGTGACATAAATTCCCTGAAAATTCAGTGATAATTAGCTACTGTTAAACTTATACACACAACTCTTGGACAAATCATCTTGTTATCACAAAGCAAAGAAATGTTGTTAGCATAACAATACTGTTGATCCATCACCACTCATTGCTTAATGGCAGATTCAGCCATTTTTACTCTTCTAAGTAATGATGTATAGAATGAAGGAAGAAGTGCAGAACACAGCAGGCACTTCCTTTTTTTTTTTTTTTTTTTTTTTTTGGATTTTGTTTTAAAAAGTAAAGTCCCCTTAAAGTCAGAAGACCCAATTGCATCTTAGTCAGTCAACTGATTAAGTGAATGTACATGAATGTTCTTTGTAAGGCTTAGGGTGTAAGTGGTGTACAGATGTGTTAGGGGGATACATACATGTGTGCCTGTACAAAAGTGCACAGAAAATCATGATGGTGAAGTATAAACTGCATTTTTTTTTGTAGAATTCAGAAGATGTACCTTTAAACTTTAACTTCACTAAGTTTTCATCTTCCCCTCGTGATCAAGACATAACCTTCCACATATGTGTACATTAGTTTCTTAACTATACAATGCAAATTATACCTATTTCTTGAAAACTAGGTATTGCTTAAGTGAAATTTGTTGTTTAGGAGGAAGTTATGTTAAAATTGTATGAAAATTCTGAGATTGAAATCCATTTAAATTCCATGTGATAAATAAAGAAACAGGGTACATCTCCTAGTATACTCTTTGGCACATAGAAGGTACCCAATAAATGTTTTTCGTTTTCCTCTTTCATTTGTCTCTGCAGACAAATCTCAATCTCACAGAATGGGCTTCATTAATTTTTATTTGATTTCATTAAATTTTGTAGTAACTGTGAGTAATTTATAAGAATTAAAATAAAAATAAAATAAAATATGCTAAATTCTAATGATTTCTGAAATGTGAGATATTATTATCATTGAAATTAAAGTCAAGAAATAGTTAAGGAAAAATGGACATCTTTGATGTCCTTAACATCAAAGAATCAAGCAAAATTTTCAGAATCAATGTTGTCAGACTCTGGCAGATGACCAAAGGCTCCAGCAACCAAGTGAAAGTTTGTCTGGGGCTGGGTTGAGGGGAGAGTAGGGAGTGAGTGGTTCATGGATATGAGGTTCCCTTTTGGAGTGCTGAAAATACTATGGAACAACATTGTGAATACACTGCATTCTACTGATTCATACACTTTAAAATTGTAGTATGGAAATATGGTAATATGGAAAACTGTGTGTTTTATGTCTTTTATCATAATCATTTTTAAAAAAAGACACAATATAAATCAAATTTAAATAACCCAACATGTATTAAATAAATTAAATTCTGACTTAAAATCCAAATCTCAATTTTTTTCTGGTAAATTTTATTAAATATTTAAGGAAATTAAACAAAAATATTAAACAAGTTTTTCAGACAATATGGAGTAGGGAAATATTCTAACTTGTTTTAAGATGTCAACTTAATCCTCATACTGATCATTGATATAGCAATACAAAAGATATTATATACTAACATTCTTCATGAATGTAGATCTAAAAATCATTGAGAAAATATTGTCAAAATAAATACAACAATATATGCAAAGAATAATATGTTATGACCATGTTGGTCTTATCTTGACATTATGAGGTTAGCTTAATATTTTTAAATTATTCAGTGAAGATCCTCATGTTAAATACAAGAGAAAAAAATTTAATAACTTAAATAATTGCAGAGAGAGGCATGTGGAAATACCCAACATTCGTCATGAAAATAAGGCTGTAATGTAGGCAACGTTAATGTTTGACCTCAAAATACAGCAGTGAGTTTATACTCAGCAGTCAAAAAGGCAGGACAATGTCAGAAGGTAGCCACTGGCTGTCAAAATGAATGGGGGCTGTATTCATTTGTTTTCACACTGCTGATAAAGACATACCTGAGACTGGGAAGAAAAAGAGGTTTAATTGGACTTATAGTTCCACATGGCTGGGGAGGCCTCAGAAACATGGCGGGAGGTGAAAGGCACTGCTTACATGGTGGCAGCAAGAGAAAAATGAGGAAGACGCAAAAGCAGAAACCCTTGATAAACCCATCAGATCTCGTGAGACTTATTTACTATCGAGAATAGCACAGGAAAGATCAGCCCACATGATTCAATTAACTCCCGCTGGGTCCCTCCCACAGCACGTGGGAATTCTGGGAGATACTATTCAAGTTGAGATTTGGGTGGAGACATAGCCAAACCGTATAGGGGCTATCACTATCATATAAAAAATCTTCTGCGAAATGAATCAAGGGTCTGTATCTCTCTATCTTTCTACGCAATCATTAGAAGCATGTTACCTTACACAGAACAGCCAAATAAAATGAACAGCATAACAATCACCAGCATTTGAGAAGAATATCATAAAGGAAGTGGCCACATGCAAAAACTCCAAGTCAAAGCTGAAAAAAATAAAATTAAATTAAAGTTAGCTTAAAAACATTCTAGTTACTGTCTTATGCAAGGCAATTTTTTTCTAATTACTGTCTTATGCAATGCAATTTGTCAAAATGCTTCTGAATTGTTTTTATTACTTCTTTATATAAAATACAAATTTACATAAAAATAAATTTAATTTGTTTTTCTAATGTATATTAGGATTAATTTGAAAATATATGAATTGTGATATCTCAGAGAGTACTGATTAAGTGGATAATAACATTATACTTTATGTTAAATGCAATTTATTATGATGAAACATTAATTTGTTAAACAGAACTCAAAGTCCACAAAGTGACTATGAAGAAAAATTAACTTTGATTAGTTCACCTATGTTGTCTAAAAAATAATATCCAGTTAATATACAGGTTAAACTAAAAAAATGGAAACATTTCAGTAATATAACACAGATCCATTTTTAATAGAATTGCAAATATTGAGTTGGACTTCCTAAGGATTATTCCACAGCCTAAAATAACAAAATAAAAGACTGCTCCAAGTATAAAATAATTACAAATTTCTGTACTATAAAACACGTTATGAACAAATTTACAAGGTAAATATATACATGCATACACACACACATTCACACACACACATATATATGGGAGGAAGTGTGATGCTTATTTCTTAAAACAAGTTGAGCTCCCTTATCTCTTGCTTTATTTTCAGAAAAAGTTGCTGTGTGTATATTAGGTTGGTGCAAAACTAATTGTCGTTTTTGCCATTTTTGCAATGACCTAATATATATTCAGTTATAATATATTCAGTACATATAACACATATGTATTGCACATGTTATATATTATAATGTGTTATATATTGTGATGTGTTATGTATTATAATATATATTACTATATATAATGTAATATATGTGTATACACACATATATACATAGACATATACATTCATTAATTGTTGCCTCTAGTTATGTTATTCTTACTATGCATCATGACGTTAAAAATACAATATTTTCTTTCACTTTATGGTAATTGAATATAATAACTTTAAAATCACTTTTTAAATAAAATATATTTCAATATATATAGATTCTTTGGGGTCAATTGCATTGTCAAAGATTGGTAAACAATACATTGTCTTTGTCTCAGGTTGAGCCATAACTCCCTAATCTGTCTGGTAAATGCCAGTGATTCGGAGTAACAGTTTTTAGTGAAAAAGTGCTATAAATACTATTTGTAATTTCATTAATGCTACCTTTCTGATTTTAAAATTTATTTTTTCAAAAGTTTTTTCTATTAGAAGCCAGGCTGGTCTTAAACTCAAAATCCAAGAATTTTCTCCAAAATCAAGTACTTATCCTCTGATTTTAACCTATTAACTCTTTGCAAATCCACCATTTGAGCTTTGCATTATTAGCAGATAAGTTGTCTTTCTACATTGTCACTCTAAAGAAATTCATCTGTTTATTTTTAGATTTTATGTTTCCCATATGGTGAGATTAGATTCAATTTTTCCTACAAAAGGAATGAGAATATCCCCAAAATGCAAAGTTGCGATAACTCTGTTAAGTTTTAAGGATATTGCATGTCTGAAGACATTGATTATATCCTTAATCTTAAACCAGTAAATCTTTAATGTGCTTAGGTAGAGGGCCAGCTGCATATGAATTATTTGCAACCATTATTAACTCATCATCAAAAGAAGGGTGAAGAGAAATAAGTTTTCTTTGTTAATAATCAAAACCTGCTCTGTGTTTCCTGCCGATAAAAATGTAGCATCACATTTTTCAGGGTAATACAGTCATAGAACTAAATGTTATCATCCAATAGCACACGGCACTGACAAATCAGAAGAAAGTCTCCAGTATAGCTGAAAGATGCTAGGTTTAAAAAATTGTCAAAAGCTTATGTCCATGAGGATACTTTATATATTAAATAAATGGTCTATTGGCTAACATTCTAAGTTGTGGAAAAGAAATAAGTAAATGTTGATTGCTCCCCAATAAAACCAACATGCATAGTTTCTATTAATTATAATTGTAAAGCATGTTTTACCTCTTTGAACATTATTTTATGCCTCTGTTCTTAATGTCTACAGGCTAGAAATCTAGCAGATACAATTAGCATGTATTGACCATCATTATTCTGATAGACACTGATAGGATTTACATAGTTTTATTATATTTCATTTTCACAATCACCTTGTTAACCCCATTTGAAAGCTGGAGAAAAAGATCAATAAAGCTTCAGTGGTCTGAAGCCTTAAGGTTCGTAGCTAGTAATAGGCCAGAATGTTGCTGAGGAGATGGCTATCTATTGCCTCCTTTGTTGAAATTTAGTAGTCAAAGCATTGCATAATCACATAAGCCATTCAAAGCACTGAATAAGTATTTTCAAAGGCTCATCAGAAAGCCTATAATGCCCCCATATGCTTTTCTGGTATGTTATGTATGCCTCACTATCAATATACTGTGAGAGCAGCATATGGTTCTTTGATGGAATGTAATGGAAAATGACGGTTGTTTCAAGATGTTCCATCACCAATTTCATGAATAATGCATTAGAGTAACAGGTATAATCAGTGTCTTTTAAGTCTTCAGCCTCCAGAGAATCAACAGCAGCATGCAGAGGAACCAACGATCACTTTTGATGTTTTAAATGCGTATTTTTAAAAAATGTTATTCTTTATTATTTGTTTTCCTTGGAAGCAAGGTTTTTCTAATGCAGAAAAAACAAAAAGAAATATAACACGTTAATAATTAAAGTTAAACTTGATTTACACCCCTTCCTTTAAGTTAAAAAAATAAAGAAAAATGTTTAAAGATAAATGTATTTTTAAACATGTACAAATTAATTAAAAATTGTGTTAAATTTTATTGTAAGAGTCACTAGAGAAATGTTTCACAATAAGTTATTGATATAATTGTTAGAATCCTGAAGATATAATACTTTGTAACAAGTATTATGCTTTGCTACTAGAATAAACTCATATAAAGTATAGCATTAACTCTAATTTTGTATTTATACCTATTTTCCCATTTATGGGTTTCACAAAACATCCTTCTTGAATCTGACAAAATCAGTATGGTTATATATTTTAATAGAAGTGTAGATAATAATGTTAAACTGTAAACTTTGTTAATATAAATTCCATTTCTAAAAATGAGACCAATAACATGAAATTGCCTCACAACAATCTAAGAAGTAGCTAAAGCAATTCTGATAGTTATTGCGTTTTTGGCTTTGGAATACTGCTTGATTAATCAGAAGAAGGAGGGGATTGAGTTTCTGTTTTATGAATAAGCATGCAAAATATGATTCTAATCTTTTGGTATACGAATCACCATGTATTTTCTTTTTTTTTCCATATTTTATTTTGTTTTTTTTAATTATTATTATACTTTAGGTTTTATGGTACATGTGTGCAATGTGCAGGTTAGTTACATATATACACATGTGCCATGCTGGTGCACTGCACCCACTAACTCGTCATCTAGCATTAGGTATATCTCCCAGTGCTATCCCTCCCCCCTGCCCCCACCCCACAACAGTCCCCAAAGTGTGATGTTCCCCTTCCTGTGTCCATGTGTTCTCGACACTTCCTCACAATGCTTACAACAAGGCTTTGCACATAATATGCTACGCAGATATTCAGTTAAATCACATTAAATGTAAAGGTAGATAAATTTAGAAAGATAAAGGGAAGAAAAGTAGAAAATAAAGGGAATAAAGATAGAAAATAAAGGGAAAAAGTCATACTTTCTGTGATTATTGATAGCTCATTCATTAGAATGGGTACTTATAGCATTGACAAATTTAAAAAGCAACATTTCCATACCCACTTTTCCAAGTGTTGTATTTATCTATTTAGAGACGGAATCTCACTCTTGTCACCCAGGATGGAGTGCAGTGGTGCGACCCTGGCTTACTGCAACCTCTGCCTCCCGGGTTCAAGCGATTCTCCTACCTCAGCCTCCTGAGTAGCTGGGATTACAGGTGCCCGCCACCATGTCCAGCTAATTTTTGTACTTTTAGTAGAGACGGGGTTTCACCATGTTGGCTAGGCTGGTCTCGAACTCCTGACCTCATGCAATCCGCCCGCCTTGGCCTCCCAAAGTGCTGCAATTACAAGCATAAGCCACTGCAGCTGGCCCCAAGTGGTGTATTTTAACAGCTAATCACATCATAAAAAATAAACAAATCATATGGTAGTAACCATTTAAATAAGCTTTACAAAGCAATGTTTTTCACCAAACCAGTTGATATCCACATATTGTATAATAGAAGTTAATAATAAATCTCAGAAATCACTGGATGTAACATTTTATATAGATCTGTAGTCTACCCCTCCCACCTGAGTATAAATCTTCTTTAAATATTTGTGAAAAGACTTTCAGTGACAGTTAACTCAGTGACAGATAACTCACTCACAAGTTGTATGCTCCTAATTATAAGACTCAAGTGTCGTCCAAAATTTTACCATGAATAAATTGAGATCTTAAGAGGCCAAATAAATTCAGTTATATAGTTGTGTCCCACACATGCATAGACATGGCTATGATTGCTGGCAGAGAGAGGCCAAATGGATCATTTTTCAGACTTTCTTGTTCTTAGCTTCATGGTGGATTATTTTATTTCTGTGGTAGGCAAAGCAATGGCATTCCATAGATGTCCATCCCCTAATCCCAAGAAGTTGTGAGTATATTATCTTACATGGTAAATGGAACTTTATGGGTGAGATGGAACTTTACAATGGGTTCCAGGATAATCTCATCTTAAAATATCTAAGATATTTTAAGATGAGATTATCCTGGAACCCATTGTAACTAAAAGCAGCTTTATAAAAGTTAAGTCAAGAAGTATCAGTCAGAAAAGGTGATGTGATGTGCGATGCCAGGAGCTAAGTATTAGACAGCTTCTAGAAGCTGGAAAAAAGACAAGGAAACATACGTTACTCTGAAACCTCCAAAATGAACACAGCCTTGCTGGTACCTTGATGTTAGTCCAGTGATAGCTCTGTCAGAGCTCCTGCCCACCGAACTGTAAATCTCTGTTGTTTAAGATGCAAAGCTTGTGGCAATTTTTTAGAACACCAATAGGCAACAAATATCTTTCCCACCTTCCCACATCAACCCAAAACCATCTTTCTTTACTTACACTGTGATACAATTAAGCAGATTTAATAGTCATTAAATATATTTTATTCCTCAGTAAAGTCTAGTGCTAGAAATAATAGAGAAAAAGTTAAAACAGAAGTCTTCTTTTGTTCTTGTGTAGCTCAGATTTGTTACTCACAAGTAAGTATAGTTTTCAAAAATGCATGTCACCTAAAATTGGGGGGACGTATGTGCTAGATATACCTGCCTCTGTACCCTTCTGTTTTCCTTTGACTTCTGAGACTACTAGAAGAATTATGAGGTAAGGAATGTGTTCTGTTAGGATTGGTAGCATTGCTCTGGCTGAAATTGGGATATATTAGGGAAACACTTAGTGCTTATTGGATAAATTAATTCATCCATTTGTTCAGCAGGTAGTTATTCAGTACTAGACATCACAGATAAAATAACAAAACACACATAAACAGCATCACCATGGAGCTTGTAATTTATTAACCTTATATTGTGCATTAATATTAGATAAATTATTCACCCAGTTTTTAAAACAAATTTTCCTTTTTTATGTAAGTAAATAAAATAAATAAAACATTATAGAAGGTGTTTTTAATTGTTGGTTTCTGTGGCAAAAAAACAGATTTGTAAATTTGCTGTAGTACTGCTGATTCATTAGAGTAAATAGCAATAGGCACTGAATTGAATTTTCTCTCCACTGAAAGTCAATTTAATATTCGAAAATTTTTCTACAAAGTAGTGTAGTTAAAGCATACATTAGTTATAATTCAAATTCTCTTAATGTATTTTAACTCTTAGCCACAGATGATCACAAGTTTTTCAATTCAGATGGACTTTCCAGAAATTATTTCAAAATATTTGCCATCCTTTTGTACTTTTCAGCATTTGTCTTCAAGTAATTCAACTTTGAATTTAAAATTATATTTTTGAAGAAAAGTAGTACTGTTTTTTATGGAGTTCCAAAGTTGTGTTTTGCACATAATTACTAGTAACCTTGGAGTTAGAACTAAGAGACAATTGTCCAGAATGCTACCCTACCAATGACTAATTGGCTTGGCTTTTACAAACTCAATTATGTAATTAAAGGCTTCATTTTGCTTATTTTTAAAATAAGAATCTTGAATTAAAAGATCTCTAAGCATGACAGAGAAATTTTTTGGATAAATGAAGGCTTCTAAAATTCAATTTATATTCTTATTGAATTCAGCATCATCCTGGTATCTACCATGTTTTTCCAATATGCTATAATAAATTTTCCTAACAACTACATTAAATAAAACTAGAGTTAGGGTTGATCTTGACACTAACACACTGTAAATACATTCTAGAACAGGAAAGTCAAAGTCATTACCAATAATCTGGGAAATAGGATCATCCCAAGCTACCTTGTCTTTACCAATGACACAGACACATTGATCGTTATAAAGGTTAATATTACAATGAACTCCTCCAATACTTTTTTTTTTTTTTGTCAGAGTCTCACTCTGTTGCCCAGGCTGGAGTCCAGTGGCACAATCTCGGCTCACTGCAACCTCCAGCTCCCGGGTTCTAGCAATTCTCTTGCCTCAGCCTCCTGAGTAGCTGGGACTACAGGTGCACACCACCATGCCCAGCTAATTTTTGTATTTTTAGTTAAGATGGGGTTTCACCATGTTGGTCACGCTGGTCTCGAATTCCTGACCTCATGTAATCCACCCACCTCGACCGCCCAAAGTGCTGGGATTACTGGTGTGAGCCACTGCGCCCAGGCACCACAAATACATTTTGATGCAAACATTACACTTTTTTGATAACATAGTAGTCAAGCCAAATGTGAAGTCTTTCATGCTGGTAAATAACTCAGAGAGGTTATAGATCCAGAGAAAGTACAAGGAGAAAAATACGTATATATATATTTTTCATTGAGTATCTTCTAAGAGTATGAAAATAGTTGAAACTACCTAACTATGGAAGACAATTAACAATGCTATTGACACAGTAGCAACTTGTTTTAATAATTAGCAGCATTGAGCCAAAAAACATTGTTGAAATCATTGCTAAAATCACCATAAAAATTTTGGAATCATGTACTAAGAATCACAAATGAGCCATATTCTTTTGCTATTATTTTGGGTTTGACTAAGAATGTTGGAGACAAATGAACTGTATTTGACCCATGAGGAGGTGTTTTTGATATATCGTATCTTTACTATTGGAGAAATAATTTTTTAATTTGCACCTAAATCTAAGAATAAATATCAAGAAAAATATGAATTTGACAATAAAAGGATTAAAAATATATTGCAAAATTAAATCATAAGGTTAAAAAGGACATCAATGAGAAAAGTAAGGCTGTTCATAACCTCCACACAAGCTGTGCTAAATCTACTCCCTATTCTAGTATGTATGCCAATATTGAGGTCAATTCCCTCTATGAAGTACAACAACTGCATTATTGAAACGGAACTTGAAAATTAAATGTTGACCTGTTAGGTGGCACCTTGGATTTCTTGGCGAAATCCCATTACAATGTCAATCTAGATTAGCTAAAGATTAAGATATCATCCTAGTAGTGGCTAGACCTAAATAGCCAAGATTTAGAAGCTCCTACAGGAAAGGTTCTAAATTTGCAGTCATTTTATCCATTAGTAGTTAAGAATACAGAATATATTAGCTATTATATTTATACATTACTGAACATTCAGAACACGTAAAAGTGTCTACAGCAAAAGCGACCGCCTTTTTATTATAATACTGCATGCAAATACATAAAAAGGCAACTATCATCTTAAAGAATAAAACTCTATTAAAAACTGGACCTATACAAATTTTAATTTAACAATTTACAGGAACGAATCTTTTTTTTTTTTTTTTTTTTTTTTGAGACAGATTCTTGCTCTGTCGCCCAGGCTGGGGTGCAGTGGCGCGATCTCCACTCACTGCAAGCTCCGCCTCCCAGGTTCACGCCATTCCCCTGTCTCAGCCTCCCGAGTGGCTGGGACTACAGGCGCCCGCCACCACGCCCGGCTCATTTTTTGTATTTTTAGTAGAGACAGAGTTTCACTGTGTTAGCCAGGATGGTCTTGATCTCCTGACCTCGTGATCCGCCCACCTCGGCCTCCCAACGTGCTGGGATTACAGGCGTGAGCCACCGCGCCCGGCCAAGAACGAATCTTAAATATTTAGTAAGGCAAAATAAAATGCATCTGTTAATAATCAAACTTTAAAAATAAAGTGTCTTTCTGAGCAAAGCTATATGTTATATTTGACTACCCCCTACTGCAACTAAATTTACTGTAGAAAAAGAAAGGTAATATTTGTAGAAATTTTGATTTATTTTCCCATAATTTATGAAGTTTTTCTTCACATAACATTTATTTTAAGATTTTTACCTGACTCAAAGAAAACATCTCTCCCCTTCAATGGAAGACGAAATAACATTATCCCAGACAAGGTAGGCAACTTGACCAAGGAGACACAAGTGACTGGTGGCAGGTCAGATCAGGGCCCTTACAATACAGGCAGCACAAATTCAGTAGAAGTTTCCAAGTGAATGCCCCACGTCCTATTGCTGTTTGTCTGTACCATCGTATGGAAGCCTCAGGATTTTCTGAAAAGAAAATTTATTTATATTAATTACATTCTTTCAATTTTTAAAAATATATTCACCCTTTATTACCGCTGTAGAGTATCTATCTTTTTGTCACTCAGTTGCTATTCTTTACCTAATTTCTTCTTTCCTGTACATCTTGTCTAGATAAGAACATAACTTAATTTTTTTCTTTGTGAAATAGCCAATAATTTCCCCTCCCTTTCCTCAATCTTTTTTTAAATCCTACCTACTTGTTTAATATTTCCTTTGACATTCTCCATATCTACTTTTCCCTCAGTAAATAGGAAAATTAGTAAACAGATTTTTATAGATTTTTTTTTTTTTTTAAAGAATGAAGCTCAGAGAAAGCATCCATCATCCATTAGTTTTAGAAGCAGTGAAATTTACAGACTGAAAGAGAATGTCACCAGTGTGAGGAAAAGCAGAAGTTGATTGAAAAGGGATCAGTTTTTAATGATAACCCATTTGGTTTTCATAGTCATAGAATAATCAATAGAATACATTAATTGGTTCTGACTGAAATAGTCAACATTGTGTGTGTGTGTGTGTGTATGTGTATATATATACGTATGTGTGTGTGTATATATATATAAAATCAGTATAGAGTATCAAAATGTGTACACAGATTTTGTTAAATTACTTCATTTAGGTACAATTCACATAACAATAACGTTATGTTACATAACAATAACCATTTAATTGCACATTTAATGAGTTTTGACAAATAGATACACCCATGTATATACAAATATATACACCCATATACATAATCAAGATATTGAGCAGCTTCATCAACATAAAATGTTTGTTTTGTTAGTTACATTTAAGTAAATTAAATGTTTTAATTTAGTTCTATTCCATTTCTGGCCTCAGCAAAAACTGATCTATTTTTGTCATCATCAGTTAGATTTGTCTTTTCTGGAGATACGTATAAAGTGATTCATAGCATATATACTCTTTTGTGTCTGGCTTCTTCCAATCGGCATAATGTGTTTAAAATTCATCTAGTTGTTACATGTATTAGTAGTTTCATGCTGTTTATTAATGAGTAGTAATCAATTTTATGAATATCACATTTTGTTTACGTATTTGCTAATTGGTAGATATTTGGGTTGTTTCCAATTAGGGGCCATTAATAAGATTATAAGAAATTCTATGTTGAATGGAGGTCTGTTTTCATTTCTCTTTCGTACATACCAAAGAGTGGAATTACTGAGTGGCCTGTGTATATTGAACTTTTAGAATACAGCAATAATCTTTGATAAAGTATTCAATTTTGTATTGACAGAAATATATGAAAGGTCCAGTTTGTTCATATCTTTACTTCTAAGCTTTTAAAATTTCATTCATTCTAGTGAGTGTGATACTGTATTGTGGTTTTAATTTATCCTTCTATAATAAATGAGGCTGAGCAACATTTTATGTGCTCTCAGTCATTTATATTATCTTTTTTGGGAAAGTTTATACCATTTTCAAATTACAGTACAAGACTGTTCCCCATTCATTACTTAGGTTTTGCCTCACTTAGTAGTGTTTTTCCAAAGGCCAGTGTTAGTTACTTTTAACAAATTTGTCAATTTCTAATTTTTTTCATTGTGTTCATGATTTATGTATCCTACATAAGAAATCTTTGGCTATTCCCATGTTCTCAAGAATTTTCCAAAAACAATAAAATACTTAAAAAAAAACCCCACAATTCCAATATGATCAGAGAAACTCCAAGCAATATAATGAATGAATGAGTGAATGAATGAATGATTAAATAAAATGGCATGAGAGAGTCAAAACTCTGAAAACCAAAATTAAAAAAATATATATTAAAGGATGTTGGATAAAAAAGAAACATTATATACTGAGGAATAATGAAAAGAGTGGTAGCAGAGTTCTTTGTGCATACCCCACTACCAAGTCAATGAGGGACAGCTTTAAATTAAAGTAAAAAAAACCTATAAATCCAGAATTTTATACTATCTGCATATATCTTCCAGAAACATTGGCAAAATAAAGGCATTATCTCACAGACAAATCATGAGATAATTAATTTTATTTAAACTTTATTATAAGAAATATTAAGGAAATTTTCATAGGCAGAAGGAAAATGATATCAGATAGAAATTAGGACTTCCACACAGAAACAGAGAGGGCCACGAACAAAACATATGCTGACAAATGTAAAGTACATTTTTTGTTACGTTTAAACTTTTAAATGAACATTAATTTTTTTAAGTAAAAATAATAACTTTGAAAATTTGTTAAGTATGTAGAAGTAAACTATGTAACAATATTAACAGAAAAAACGAGAGAGGTAAAATGGAAGTATAACGTAAGAAACTCAGAGACTGTATTAAATGTGTAATAGTGTCTAGTGCCAGAATTAAGAGAATTCAATGAAGTAAAAACCTTTTTTTTTTTCAAGAAATCATGTTGGAACAATTGAATATAATTTGGAAAAAAATGTGAATATCAACTCTTACCTCTAATCATGTTCAAAAATCAATGTTATATGGATCACAGACCTAAATTTCTTTATGTATATTTGTAATCTGAATTAGACAAAGATTTAACAGAGAGGAAAGAAAAAGCACACAGCATAAGAGAAAATCAATAAATTTGATTTCAATTTTTTTTTATAATCCCCCCTTTTTTTCCATGTAAGACTTTATTAACAAAATGAAAATAGAAACAATCAGGTATGTTAAACTTAATGGTGTTAATACTAGCATTCAACAACATAAATTTCAGATTTATGCTTTCAATGAGTGAGGATCATTTTACAAAAAAAGTCTTTGCTAAGCTTAGAAATAGAATTCTGAAGAAAACATTTAACAACTTTTTAATCAAATGACAACATAGAAAAATAGAAATTGAAAACTCTTCCTTCAGAAACTAGAAGTCCACTACTATGAAAACAGAATACCTGAATTATCCTGAGAATGGACTTATTTTCTTACAATTTTAAAAAGTAATTTCATTGCTAAAAAGTAAGAAAAAAACTTCAATGAAACTTTTAGTTGGAAGAAAAGATGCCACAGCTACTCATACAATATTTCACCCTGTCAGAGTACCAGAAACGGAGGTGATAGGAAGGCGATGAGCAGCATTAGGACACCTCTTAGAACCTAATGCTGAAATACTTTTATGCCATTTCTGTCTTAACTCTGAAATGGAATGAGCAGTATTTTAAGAAATATGTTAATTATTTATAAGTTCTGAACAACGAGTTAATTCATAAGTAGCTTAATGTGTCATTCTGAAAGAGTTTTATTAAGGTCAAAGTCTCTGTGTTTTATACAACACTTTCTTATTTCCACTGCTACCTCCTAATGCCATATCTCTGATGTTCTAATGAAACTCATTTGGCCCCTCAATTCCATCTATTTTCGTGCCAGCTTTTTTTTTTATTAATTTAATCTCTTCTGGACACAAGTGTCTTATACTCATACTGAACACTGCCATTATTATATTTTAATGGTCTTGCTTAGTCACAGTGCTTAAGCTCTATACGTTATCAGGTCTTTGTTTAATTATTCACTACTGCTGCTCCTGTGAAATGGTGAAACATACAGTTTGCAGAAATAGCATGTAACAGTTCTTGCATCTATGCCCTCATCTATTTCATTCAACAGATTAGCATTCCTGTTGTTTTCACTGCTGCTTCTGGTTTTATTTTCCTCCAAAGTCTTATATATATTTTATACCACATTAATTGGTCTCTTCTCTGCACTTTTAAAGTGATATTTGTGCTATAAAAATAATTTAACACAATTCTATAAACTTTTCTCTAATTTGAATAAATGTAGGTGTCTTCTAGGTAAACAAATTTTGTGAACTCATTGAGGTCAAGAATTTTTTTTTCATATACCTATGTTTAACATACAGAAGATATTTTATAAATTGTGTTTTCTTTGTTTAAATTGCTTATAAATTATTTTTTATCTGCTTTCTTTTTATTATTTAAATATTTATCTTGTATCTTCTACATGCAATCCTTTAATGTGAAAACTATGCAGTTGAAAATATGAAAAATTATTTTTAGGACAATAAAATTAGAGGAATGAGGTAGCTATAAGAATGCTTCAAAAATAGACATATAATCTCAAAATGTAAGTAAATACTTTTATTTTACAATAGCATCAAAAACAATAAATTATATAGGAATAAATTTAACAAGTGAAGTGTAAAGATGCACTGAAAACTATCAAAAATTGTTGAAATAAATTAAAGAAGATAGAAATAAATTTAAAAATATCTACATTTTAAAAAGTCATGCTTCTATAAATCAAACTTTAAGTTGTTAAGATGGCAATATTCTGCAAACTGATTATATTTAATAAACTTGGCACAAACACTATCAGAATCCAAACTGAAGTGTAACTAAAAGCTAATTCTAAAATTTGTATGGAATGGAAAGGGACCCAGAATAGCCAAAACAATCTAAAAAGAAGAGGTAAGGAGATCTCACAATTCCTGATGTCAAAACTTACCACAAAGAAACCGAATTGACACAAGATTAGCCTTGCAGATCAGTGGGGTAAAAATGAAGAGCCTGGAAATAAACAAAATTACATTTATGCTTAAATGTAAATATTTATGTCCAAAGAGTACTAAGACCATTCAGGGTGCCAGGAATAACCTTTTCAGTAAATGGTGCTGACAATTGGAAAGCTATATGCAAAAGAATAAAGCTGGATGCTTACTTTATTCTATATTAACTCATAATTAACTCAAATTGGAATAAAGACCTAAATATCAGAGCAAAAACTATAAAACTTTTAGGAGAAACAATTAGTGTAAATTTTGATGACATTGGATTTGACAAAGAATTCTTTAACATGACACCAAAAGATTGAGCAAGAAAAAAAAAAAAGAAAAAACCATAAATTGGACATCATTTAAATTAAAAGCTTTAGTGTTTCAAAAGATAGCACCAAGATAATGAAAAGACAGCTTATAGAACGGGAGAAAATGTTTGCAAACCTGTATCTAATAAGGGAACTGTGTCTAGAACATATTTAAAAAACATATTTCAACTCAATAATAAAAAGAAAAAAATTAAAAATGGACAACGTATCTGAATAGATAATTCCTTAAGGAAGAGATAAAACTGTCAAAAAGTATATAAAAAGATGTTAATATTCGGCCAGGCGCGGTGGCTCACGCCTGTAATCCCAGCACTTGGGAGGCCGAGGCAGGTGGATTACCTGAGGTCAGGAGTTTGGGACTAGCCTGACCGACATGGAGAAATCCTGTCTCTACTAAAAAAATACAAAATTAGCCGGGTGTGGTGGTGCATGACTGTAATCCCAGCTACTTGGGAGGCTGAGGCAGGAGAATCGCTTGAACCCAGGGGACAGAGGTTGCGGTGAGCCGAGATCGTGCCCGGGCAACAAGAGGGAAACTCCGTCTCAAAAAAAAAAAAAAAAAAAAGATGTTAATATTCGTTAGTCAGCAGGGGAATGCCGCTTAAGATCACAATGAGATACTATTTTATAAGCATTAGGGTGACTAGAATCAAAAAGTCGGAAAGCAAGTGTTGAAAACAGTACAACTGCTTTGTAAAACAATGTGAGTTCCTTAAACTATCAAATAGAATACCATGTGACCCCACATTTTCATTCATATATATATGTATGTGTGTATATATAGGTATGTGTGTATATATATGTATATGTGTAGACATACATATACATATAACATATATATATGTATATGTTGTATACATATGTATATATGCATATATACATATATGTTATATACATATATACATATGTATATGTGTATGTATATATATGTGTGTATGTGTGTGTGTGTGTGTGTGTATATAGATATATACAAGGGAAATTACAATTCTGCTCACACAAAAACTTGTACATGAATGTTTATGGTAGCATTATTCATAATAGCCAAAAGGTATATTAAACCCAGATGATTGTCTGTAGACAAATGGATAAACGAAGTGTGCTATAAACACACCCCGAAAGAGTATTTGACCATAAAAAATAAATGAAGTATTGATACATGCTACAGGTGGCTAAACATTGAAAGCCTGATGCTAAGTGAAAGAAGCCAGTTCTACCACATCTTTCTGTTCATGTGGAAGTCCAGAACAGGGAAATCTATAGAGGCAGAATGTAGATTAGCATTAGTTTGGGTGAGAAGGTGAAGAAAATGTTCAAAAATTGTCTGACGTGATGGTTACACATATCTGTGATCGCAGCAAAACTATTGAATTGTAGATTTTAAATGAATCAACTGTAAGGTATGTGAACTATATCTCAATAAAGCTGCTAACATAAATTAAAAGATAAGAAATTTATATTGATTAAATGTTTCGAAAGTATAAAATATTAACCAATAAAAATAAGCTTAAAAGTTTTAAATACTATTCTTCACTCTCTTCCCCAGAGGTTTCTAAATAAATATTATGAAGATATATTCTGCCATGCAGCTTCATATTTAATATCTGCTAATTTCGTAGAGAGGAAAACACGCAACAGTTGAGAAGGCATAAGTGTTTAATATAGGAAATTCAAAATTCGTCGAGTTCTGAATTCAAGTCCTCATTTTAAATTGTTGAAAATTCTCAAATTTATTTGAAAAAGGCATTATACAAAATAAAAAAAATAGGAGTTTGTTAATAGTTCCTTGCTGATTTTTATTTTGATAATCACTTATTTTTCTGCCTCTAATTTGGTATTAAAATACAAGAAATGATTTTCTGGGTTAGTGTAAAAAGGACAAGTATTTGAAAGTATATTTCAATGAGCAAGCCACTTGAGAGATTATACAAAGCAAAATAGGCCAAGTTTGTTTTGTTTTGTTTTGTTTTCATCTCTCAAGTCCTTCACTTGGGGTCTGCTCATCTCTCCTTTACTCATGATAAGAATGGCTTCTCCTCATATATCAGGTCTGAGGTTACATATCATTAATATGAAAACCCTCACTGATCACACAATGCTTTTTCCCTGAGCGTCCCTCTGATAGAATTCTGATGATTTCTACATGGCTTATATAAGCTCTAGTGAACATGTTTATTCCTTGTTAAATTCCTTTCTTCCTGATTACTTTTGAATTTCATTTTGCTATTCATGTGAATTATGACCTTGAGTAAATTATTTAACCTACCTATGCCACAGCCTTCATCAGAAAAGTGAGAAGTAAATATTATTTGTTTCTGAAAATACCTTTGAAGGGAAATGGATTAATGTAGGTAAACTGGTTAAATCATTGTTTGGTTCATTTAATAAGTCAATAAATATTAGATGGTGTCACTATAGTTAGAATTATAAGACAATAATTTCCATGAGAAAAAATACTATGTTCAAGAGTTATAACCTGTGCCCATCTGACTGGCACAAATATTTGATACTTAGGTGAATTAATTATGTATAGGTTACCTTCACTTTCCATGAGAAATATTCAATTGAACATCAGATTACTTTCAGTGATTCTATTAACAGAGTGAAAAATAGATATAAATATTTTGTAAAGCTGCAGTAAAATAGTAGTTCAAATACTAATGCTACTTTTATAAATTGCACCAATCTCTCGGAAAAAAATATTGCCATATGTGTTCAACCTATTTAAAGAATTCTTTTAACTGTGTTATTTGATTTTTACTGTTGAGAGTTCCTGATACATTTTATGTATGAACCTCTTATCAGACACAGACTCATAGAAGCAGAGAGTAGTACACTGATTACCAGGAGCTAGGAGCTGGGGGAAATAGAGAGATGTTGGTCAAAGGGTACAAATATTCAGTTATGAGTGAGTTCTGGAGATCTAATGTAGAACATGGTGACTGTAGTTAATAATGCTGTATTGTCTACTTGGAATTTGTTAAGGGAGTAGATCATAAGTATCCTAACCATACACCTTCACAGAAAATGGAAATAGGTGTGGGAGCTATGGATGTGTTAATTAAATTAATTGGGGCAATCATTTTATAATACATATGTCTATTAAATTATCATGTTGTAAACATTGAATTTATAAAAATCTTACTTATCAATTATACCCCAGTAAAGCTAGAAACAATTAAAAATAAAATTATTTATTTATTTATAAATATTTAAATATTTTAAAATATAAATACTTATATTTATGTATCTGGTATCTAAAATAAAATCTGAAATCTGAAAAACATATACCTAATTATAAATTATAAATATAAATATATGAAAGCATATACCTAATTATAAATATAAATATCTTGGCAGATATAAACATATATGTTCCATTTATAACATAAAAACTGCATAGTAGATACAATAAGAAATATAGAAGAATAAATCATTTGGAAGATTATTCACCACTATTCCATATGATGGTTATCAAGGCTACAAAATGTCACATATGTTAAATAAATATTATAATACTAAGTTTGAAAAGAAAGGGAATATGAACCTTCAGTAACTGGACAATTAAAATTAATTTAAAACTGATGAAAACATCATTTCAAAAGGGTGTAAAGAAATACTTTAAAATTACTAAAATAATTCAAAATAGAGTGTTGTAAATTTGTGTAATTTTATTCTTCCTTTAATTCTTTTTAGAATATATGTACTTTTTCAATATAGAAATGAATAAGCATATTATACTTGAATTTATTTTAGTTAAACAATCTAACATTTTTCAAAATTAAAAATTATTTTACAATATGTAACTAATTTGTTGTTTTATACATGAAGCACACTTCAAACACACTGGGCTAATTATAACTCCTTAATTTGACTCACTATTTTCCACATGTGGAAGAAATAAAAATAAGCCTTCTGTTTAAAACAACAGCAGCCTCATGAGAAAAATCAGTTCTTTTTTGGTGTATTTTGTCTGTTCTACTCAGTTGTCTTGATTCTTGATTAATAGCTATGACTTGCATTTTCTTGATTTTTTTTAACTACTTTGCACCTGATTTGGCCTCATTGCTCTATTTTGATGGTTAAATTTGTATACTTCCTGACCAGTGACTGCTGATTTGTTTTAGGCTGGCTGCTGCATTTAAATTCTCGAGGTTCTTTTACAAGGACACTGCAATTATGAATGTGGAATACCTTTATTATAGAAAAAATATGATTTTTGACTGTAAAGAAATTTATATCCCAACTAAACACATGTATACTTTTATAATTTTTTCCAGTTTCTTTTTCTATACACACACACATACACTTTTTTTTTTCTTTTTTCTTGAGACAGAGTTTTGCTCTTGTCACCCAGGCTGGAGTGCAATGGCGGGATCTCGGCTCACTGCAAACTCTGCCTCCTGGGTTCAAGTGATTCTCCTACCTCAGCCTCCCAAGTAGCTGAAATTACAGTGGCCCACCACCACACCCAGCTAATTTTTGTATTTTTACTAGATATGGGGTTTCACCACATTGGCCAGGCTGGTCTTGAACTCCTGCCACCAGCCTTGGCCTCCCAAAGTGCTGTAATTACAGGCGTGAGCCACCACGCCCGGCCCACACCCACTTTTTGTATAGTTAATACCTTAATATTATTTTCTATTCAGTATGTTCTACCTATCATGGAAATAAAACTGCTTTCTAGTGAAGTTACAATATCTTGTATGAAAAAGTTAATGAATAATATAATCTAAATAAATAAATTATTGAGTTGCTCTTCTATTTATATTATTTTGTTCATTAATTTTTATACAATACATTGTAATTAGTGAACATCATGGCACAGGAAGTTTTGAAATAATCTATAACTATGTTAGTAGAGGATAATTTAAGAGGGGATTTCCTGATGATCCTCTTGTCCAAAGTACTTAATAGATATGACCAAATTGAGATTTTTTCCAGAAAATTTATATCTATATATTATCTTCTTCAAAACATTTCCCAAAGCAGAATATTTTTTATGGTATATTTTTAATTTAATCTTCATTTCTTGGTTTACTAGTGATGTTATAAAGACATTCACGAGTCACTTGCTTTTTGAAGTTAATTACCCACAAACATAACTCATTTTTAAGTGTAACTTTCATAACACTTATTTTGATTTGTAAAAAATAATTTTATGTTTGGAATATCAAGGCCAGGTGTGGTGGCTCATGCCTGTAATCCCTGCACTTTGGGACACTGAAGCAGGAGGATTGCTGGAGGCCAGGAGTTTGAGATCAGCCTGCACAACATTGTGAGAACCTGTCTCTTCAAAATATGTATATTTTAAAAAAAATCTGAGTATGGTGGCACACGCCTGTATTCCCAGCTACTCAGGAGGCTGAGGTGAGAGGATTACTTGAGACCAGGAGGCCAAAGATGCAGTAAGCCATGATCATGCCACTATACTCAGTCTGAGTGACCGAACAAGATCCTGACTCAAAAAAAAAAAAAAAAAAGGTTAGAAAAAGACCGTAAGCAAAATCAAGAAAATAGAATGTCAAATTTTCAAATCTCAAATTTTAGTTAAGTTTTTCTAACTCATGTGTTACATTTTATACTATGCTTATTAATTTGACATAAAGATGTTTCTATTGAGCCAATTATAAAGCTAATCTTAGTGATCTTATTGCAGTTGCACATAAAAATCTTCTCTATCCAAGGAATAATTATTTATCAACATGTTGTCTACAAAATTATGACTTCATTTTATATAATTATGACTTTAAGTAATTTTTTTTTTTTTAGTTGAGATGGAGTCTTGCTCTGTCACCCAGGCTGGAGTGGAGTTGCGCCACCTCGGCTCACTGCAACTTCCACCTCCTGGGTTCAAGCGATTCTCCTGCCTCAGCCTCCCAAGTAGCTAGGACTGCAGGCACATGCCACCACGCCCAGCTAATTTTTCTATTTTTAGTCAGATGGGGTTTCACCATGTTGGCCAGGATGGTCTTGATTTCTTGACCTCGTGATCCGCCCGACTCAGCCTCCCAAAATGCTGGTATTACAGGTGTGAGCCACCATGCCCGGCTGACTTTAAGTAATATTTATTTGAATATATTATTGGATAAAATAAAACAATTGTACTTCTAAATATTTTACCAAATATTACAATGATTTTATTGAGAAAATAAAACTTGGATTCTTCCATGATTTTCTTCTATATTTTTCCCTTCAAGTTTATCTGCTCAGATCCATTTACTTTGTCCTAGTGTAATATTTTAACAAACACAATTTAAAAATGAATTTTAATTACATTACAAATTTCTCCCCAAGGCTTCCACTTTCTGAAATTTTCTTACCTATTAATTCTTCAATTTGAAATGATGTTATTATTTTCCAATTAAAATAATTATTCTAATTTTTTAGAAACTTAGACATATATAAAAATGTATATAACCTATTTCCCCAATGTTATTATTATTTTGTGCCCTTTATTTCCTTAGTATTAGCAAGTTTTGAAGATATTCCCTTAATTGATCTGTTTTTGAACATGTTATTCCAATTGCATTCAGGATTGTTGGTAAATGACTGCATTTTAGCTGCTATTGCCAAAAACAATGGGTGAGTGGGTAATTCTGTGGGACAATGGGTATGTTATACTTCACTCTAGTACCCAATTTACATTTTTGTCTCATAATGTTATTTTGTATACTTTAAATATATATAATAACTAATTAAAAATAAATACATATATAAAAATAAATTGTGGGGAGGGGGAGCCAATATCGCTGACTAGATTCTGTCAGAAAGAGCTTCTACCACTGAGAGACCAGACCATCAACTCTACCAGTAAACTCTGAGCAGATCTTCAGAAGGAGGGTGGATGAAGAGTGGATGGAGGGAGGACACAGATTCTGAGTCAGGAACCTGAGAACCCTGCACGAGGTTGCTGAGCACCAGGACTCATTCCTGTTCCTGAGTGGCTCCCGGGGAAGGGGTGAGTTAAAAAGGTGTGGAGTGATCCACTATCATCATGAACCTCTGGAGTCCTAGCTGCAGGGGACAGCATAACCCACATAGATATTTGAGCCGGCAGGAAGAGCTGCTTGGAGTTTTAGCAGGAACTGGACTCCAGCCTGTGCAGAGCCAAAGGGTTTGGTGTGGGAACAGCTACAGTGGAGCATTGCCAAGTACTCTCAGACTCCGAGGCTCACCATGCTCCTCTAGGTGCCTTTGGCTTTTGTTGACAGTCAGACCTGTACAGACCAGGGCTATCTTGCCCATGGGGTGGAGCCAGTCTTATCTGAACACCTCTCTCTCTGCCAGCCTCTCCCAGGATCCCTGCCTGGCCATACTGTTTTACAGTGCAGCCTCAGATGCCCAACCAAGGCACTTCAGAGTGGCCACTACCATAACTCATTGGCAAACTCCATGTAATAATCAGAGAGCTTTTGCAATATGCCCTGGCCAGCTGAACATGCCCCAGCCTCCCTCTACCACTTTGCTGATATGCACTCACCTGCAGCTTCTACCTACTGCTTTGTGAGTGCACAGACGACTCCACCACTCCACCTACACTGGAGCATGTGACAGAGAACAAACCCAACTACCACTACCCTGATGAAGTGCTTTTGCCAGCATGCCCCAACAGAGTGTTGTTTCCAGTGGACTGGGAACACCTTGGCCCTTGCAACACAAGAGGTGCTTAACTTTGAGGAGCCAGAGAAAAAAGCTGTGAACCTGGAGCCTTCCCACAGAGTTACAGCATGCAGCCCAGGAGTGCTGAGTTGAGTCTTGGCCCCCTGAAATCATGCAGAATTGAATAAACCCAACATATATGACAGTCAAACTTTCAAGGTCATCAAAGAATATAAAAGCAATAGCATCATTTAAAAGACAGCAATTTCAAAGATTAAAGGAACATCAGCCTAAATAGATGAGAAAGAACCAGCACAAAGTCTCTAGCAACTCTCAAAGCTAAAGTGCCTTCTTACCACCTAATGACCACACTATCTCCCCAGCAATGGTTCTCAAATATACTGAAATAACATAAAAGGAAATCAGAGTGTTGATGGCAATGAAGATCATCAAGATTCAGGAGGAAGTTGAAATTTATCTAAGCAGTCTAAGGAATCCAGTAAAACTATTCAAGAGTTGAAAGGCAAAATACCCATTTTAAGAAAGAACAAAACTGATGTTAGACCTGCAAAAATGACTACAAGAATTTCATAATACAATCAGAAGTATTAATAGAATAATAGATCAAGTTTAGGAAAGAATATTAGAGCTTGAAGACCAGTTCTTTGAACCAACACAGACAGACAAAAATAAATAAAAACAAATTGAAAAAATGAACAACATCTCAGAGAAATATGAGATTATGTAAAGACATGAAATGTATGACTATCTGGCATCCTTGAAAGACAGAGAGAGAGCAAACAACTCATGTTAGACAATATTTTCCATAAAAATTCCCCCAACCTTGATAGAGAGGTCAACATTCAAATTCAAAACATGCAGAGAACCCTTAGGAGAAATTATACAAGACAACCATCCCAAAAGACACACAGTCATTAGATTCTCCAAGGTAAGCATGAAAGAAAAAAATATATTTTTTTCTTTTTTTTATTTTATTATTATTATACTTCAAGTTTTAGGGTACATGTGTACAACGTGCAGGTTTGTTACATATATATACATGTGCCATGTTCGTGTGCTGCACCCATTAACTGGTCATTTAGCATTAGGTATATCTCCTAATGCTATCCCTTCCCCCTCTCCCCACACATATACAACATGGAATACTATGCAGCCATAAAAAATGAGTTCATGTCCTTTGTAAGAAAAAAAAAATATTAAAGGCAATTAGGGAGATGGGTAGGTCCATCCAGCTAACAGTGGATTTTTCAGCAGAAACTCTAGAATCCAGAAGAGACTTAGAGCCTATACTTAGCATCCTTAAAGAAAAGAAATTCCAACCAAGAATCTCACATTCAGTCAAACTAAGCTACATAAGTGAAAGAGAAATAAAATATTTCTCAGGCAAGCAAATGTTAAGGAAGGTTGTTGCCATTAGACCTGTCTAATGACAGAGCTCCTTAAGGGAGTCCTAAACATGGAAATGAAAGACCATCACAGGCCACAACAAAACACTTAAGTACATAGACCATTGACAAGAGAAAGTAACTACACAATCAAGTCTACATAACAACAAGCCAACAACACAGAGACAGGATAAAATCTGCACATATAACTATTAACTTGAATGTAAATGGGCTAAATGCCTTGCATAAAACGTGTACAGTGGAAAGTTGAATAAAAAAGCAAGACCCAACTGTATCCTGTCTTCAAGAGACCCATGCTGCATGCAATGATACCCATAAGCTCAAAGTACAGAGACAGAGAAAGATCTATTAAACAAATTTAACAAAAAAGGAATAGGGGTTGCTATTTTTACTTCAGACCAAACAGACTTTAAACCCACAAATATTAAAAAGGACAAATAAGGATATTACATAATGATAAATGTTTTGATTCAACAGAAGACTTAGCCATCTTAAATATATATTCACCCAAACTGGAGCAGATTTATGAAACAAGACATTAGAGACTGTATTAGTCTGTTTTTGCACTGCTATAAAGAACCATCTGAGACTTGGTAATCCCTAAAGACAAGAGGTTTAATTAAATCACAGTTCCACATGGCTGAGGAAACCTCAGGACACTTACAAGGAGAAGGAAGCACTTTCTTCACAAGGTGGCAGGAGAGAGAGAGAGCAAAACCAAAGGAAGAAGTTCCACTTTTAAACCATCAGATCTCATGAGAACTCACTCTGTATCATGAGAACAGCATGAAGGAATCATCCCAATGATCCAGTCACCTCCCAGCAGATCCTTCCCTTGAATCATAGGGATTACAATTAGAGATGAGATTTGGGTGGGGACACAGAGACAAACCATATCAAAGACCTATTAAGGGACTTAGATAACCAAACAATGATAGTGGTAATCCCAGCTACTGAAGGCTGAAGCAGTGTTAGACAGATAATTGAGGAAGATAATTGAGGCAGATAACTAACAAAGACATTTGAGACCTAAACTCAACACTTGATCAAATAAACTTAACAGGTATCTACAGAACACCCCACCCAACAACAGAATATACATTATTCTGCAAATGGCACATATGATAAAATGAACCACACACTCAGCCATAAAGCGATTCTTAACAAGTTCAAAAACACTGAAATCACACTAACCAAACTCTCAGACAATAGCACATACAATTACATGAAAATTAAACAATCTGCTCCTGAATGACTTTTGGGTGAAAAATGAAGTTCGGGCAGAAATCAAGAAACCTTTTGAAACTACTAAAAACAAAGATACAACATTCCAGAATCTCTGGGACAAAGCTAAAGCAGTGATAAGAGGAAAGTTTTTAGTCCTAAACATCCACATCAGAAAGTTAGAAAGACCTCAAATTAACAACCTAACGTCACACCTAGAGGAAATAGAAAATGAATAACCAACCAACCCCAATGCTAGCAGAAGAAAAGAAATAACCAATATCAGAGCTGAATTGACTGAAGCAGAGACATGAAAAACTACACAAAAAATCAATGAAACCAAAAGTTGGTTATTTGAAATAACAAATAAGATTGAACATAGATGCAAAAATCCTCAACAAAATACTAGCAAACTAAATCTAGCAGCATGTTAAAAAGCTATTCCAGCACAATCAAGCAGGCTTTATTCCTAGGATGCAAGGTTGTTTCAACATACACAAATCAATAAATACAATTCAAAACATTAACAGAAATAAAAGCAAAAAACACATTATAATCTCAATAAATACTGAAAAGGCTTTCAATAAATCCCAATACCTCTTCATGTTATATTCCTTCAACAAACAAGGATCAAAGGAACATAGCTTAAAATAATAAAAACCGTCTGTGACAAAATCAAAGCTAACCTCATATTTAATGGATAAAACCTGGAAGCATTCCTCCTGAGAATCAAAACAAGACAAGGATGTCCACTCTCATCACTCATATTCAACATAGTTCTGGAAGTTCCAGCCAGAGTAATCAGACAAGAGAAAAAAACAAAGGGTATCCAAGCAGGAAGAGAAGAAGTCAAAATGACTCTCTTCACAGAGGATATGATTCCATACCTAGAAAACCTTACAGTCTGTGCCCAAGTCTCCGAGATATTATAAACAACTTCAGCCAAGTTTCAAGATACAAAAACAATGTACAAACATTAGTGCCATTTCTTTAAACTGATAACATTCAAGCTGAGAGCCAAATCAATGTTCATCAAGGATATTGGTCTAAAATTCTCTTTTTTTGTTGTGTCTCTGCCAGCCTTTGGTATCAGGATGATGCTGGCCTCATAAAATGAGTTAGGGAGGATTCCCTCTTTTTCTATTGATTGGAATAGTTTCAGAAGGAATGGTACCAGCTCCTCCTTGTACCTCTGGTAGAATTCGGCTGTGAACCCATCTGGTCCTGGACTTTTTTTGGTTGGTAAGCTATTGATTATTGCCACAATTTCAGCTCCTGTTATTGGTCTATTCAGAGATTCAACTTCTTCCTGGTTCAGTCTTGGGAGGGTGTATGTGTTGAGGAATTTATCCATTTCTTCTAGATTTTCTAGTTTATTTGCATAGAGGTGTTTTTAATATTCTCTGATGGTAGTTTGTATTTCTGTGGGATCGGTGGTGATATCCCCTTTATCATTTTTTATTGCATCTATTTGATTCTTCTCTCTTTTTTTCTTTATTAATCTTGCTAGCGGTCTATCAATTTTGTTGATCCTTTCAAAAAACCAGCTCCTGGATTCATTTATTTTTTGAAGGGTTTTTTGTGTCTCTATTTCCTTCAGTTCTGCTCTGATTTTAGTTATTTCTTGCCTTCTGCTAGCTTTTGAATGTGTTTGCCCTTGCTTTTCTAGTTCTTTTAATTGTGATGTTAGGGTGTCAATTTTGGATCTTTCCTGCTTTCTCTTGTGGGCATTTAGTGCTATAATTTTCCCTCTACACACTGCTTTGAATGCATCCCAGAGATTCTGGTATGTTGTGTCTTGGTTCTCGTTGGTTTCAAAGAACATCTTTATTTCTGCCTTCATTTCGTTATGTACCCAGTAGTCATTCAGGAGCAGGTTGTTCAATTTCCACGTAGTTGAGCGGTTTTGAGTGAGATTCTTAATCCTGAGTTCTAGCTTGATTGCACTGTGATCTGAGAGACAGTTTGTTACAATTTCTGTTCTTTTACATTTATTGAGGAGAGCTTTACTTCCAAGTATATGGTCAATTTTGGAATAGGTGTGGTGTGGTGCTGAAAAAAATGTATATTCTGTTGATTTGGGGTGGAGAGTTCTGTAGATGTCTATTAGGTCTGCTTGGTGCAGAGCTGAGTTCAATTCCTGGGTATCCTTGTTGACTTTCTGTCTCGTTGATCTGTCTAATGTTGACAGTGGGGTGTTAAAGTCTCCCATTATTAATGTGTGGGAGTCTAAGTCTCTTTGTAGGTCACTCAGGACTTGCTTTATGAATCTGGGTGCTCCTGTATTGGGTGCATATATATTTAGGATAGTTAGCTCTTCTTGTTGAATTAATCCCTTTACCATTATGTAATGGCCTTCTTTGTCTCTTTTGATCTTTGTTGGTTTAAAGTCTGTTTTATCAGAGACTAGGATTGCAACCCCTGCCTTTTTTTGTTTTCCATTTGCTTGGTAGATCTTCCTCCATCCTTTTATTTTGAGCATATGTGTGTCTCTGCACGTGAGATGGGTTTCCTGAATACAGCACACTGATGGGTCTTGAGTCTTTATCCAATTTGCCAGTCTGTGTCTTTTAATTGGGCCATTTAGTCCATTTACATTTAAAGTTAATATTGTTATGTGTGAATCTGATCCTGTCATTATGATGTTAGCTGGATATTTTTCTCGTTAGTTGATGCAGTCTCTTCCTAGTCTCGATGGTCTTTACATTTCGGTATGATTTTGCAGTGGCTGGTACCACTTGTGCCTTTCCATGTTTAGCGCTTCCTTCAGGAGCTCTTTTAGGGCAGGCCTGGTGGTGACAAAATCTCTCAGCATTTGCTTGTCTGTAAAGTATTTTATTTCTCCTTCACTTATGAAGCTTAGTTTGGCAGGATATGAAATTCTGGGTTGAAAATTCTTTTCTTTAAGAATGTTGAATATTGGCCCCCACTCTCTTCTGGCTTGTAGGGTTTCTGCCGAGAGATCCGCTGTTAGTCTAATGGGCTTCCCTTTGATGGTAACCCGACCTTTCTCTCTGGCTGCCCTTAACATTTTTTCCTTCATTTCAACTTTGGTGAATCTGACAATTATGTGTCTTGGAGTTGCTCTTCTCGAGGAGTATCTTTGTGGCGTTCTCTGTATTTCCTGAATCTGAATGTTGGCCTGCCTTGCTAGAGAGCCATATCAAATACACAATTCTATTCACAATTGCCGCAAAAACAACCAAATAAATAAATAAAATACCAAGGAATGCAGCTAACTAGGGAGGTGAAAGATTTTTACAATGAAAATTACAAAACACTGATGAAAGAAATCAGAGACAACACAAACAAATGGAAAACGCTTCCATGCTCATGGATAGGAATAATCAATATTGTTAAAATGGCCATACTGCCCAAAGCAATTTTCTGAGTCAATGCCATTTTTATTACACTATCAATGACATTCTTCACAGAATTAGAAAAATCTAATCTAAAATTCATAAGGAATCAGAAAAGAGTGTGAATAACCAAAGCTATGCTATGCAAATCAACAAAGTCAAAGGAATTACACTGCCAAACTTCAAATTATACTACAAAGTTACCATAACCAAAACAGCATGGTACTGGTACAAAATCAGATGTATTGACCAATGGAATAGAATAGAGGACCTAGAAATAAAGTCACACCTACAATCATTGGATCTTCTGTATGCTGACAATATCAATTTGACAATATCAAGCAATGGGGAAGGGATCCTCTTTTTAATAAATGGTGCTACAATAAGTTGCTAGCCATATGCCAAACATTGAAAATGGAGCTCTTTCTTTCACCATATGCAAAAATCACCTCAGGTGGACTAAGGACTTAAATGTAAAACCCAAAACTATAAAAACTCTAGAAGAAAACCCAGGAAATACCATTCTGGGCTTAGGCCCTGACAAAAATTTTATCATGAAGACTCCAAAAGCAATTGCAACAAAGACAAAAATTGACAAGTGGAATCTAATTAAACTAAAGAGCTTCTAAACTGCAAAATAAATTATCAACAGGGTAAACAGACAACCTACAGGATGGGAGAAAATATTTACAAACTATGTATCTGATGAACGTCTAATATCCACATTCTATAAGGAACTTAAACAAATCAACAAGAAACAAACAACCCCATTAAAAAATGGGCAAAGGACATGAACAGACACTGGTCAAAAGAAGATATACATGTGCAAACAAACATGAAAAATTCTCATTGTCACTAATCATTAGAGAAATGCAAATAAAAACCACAATGAGATACCATCTCACACCAGTCAGAATGTCTATTATTATAAAGTCAAAGGATAACAGATGCTGGTAAGGTTGCCGATAAAAGGGAACATTTTTACCCTGCTGGTGAAAATTAGTTCAGCCACTGTGGAAAGCAGCTTAGAGATTTCTCCAAGAACTTCAAACAGAGTACCACTTGACCCAACAATCCCATTACTGCGTGTGTAACTAAAACAATATCAATTTTTCTACCACAAAGACACATGCATGCACATGTTAATTGCAGCACTATTCACAACTGCAAAGACATGGAATCAGTCTAGATGCCCATCAGTGGTAGAATGGATAATGAGAATGTGGTATATATACACCATGAAATACTATGAAACAAAATGAATGAAAACATGATGTTTGCATTAACATGAATGGAGCTGGAGGCCATTATCCTATGCAAAATAATGCAGGAACAGAAAACCAAGCACTGCATGTTCTCACTTATAAGTGGGAGCTAAACACTGAGTATACATGGATAAAAAGAGTATACATGGATACAAAGAGTATACATGGATACAAAGTATACGTGGGTACAAAGTATACATGGATACAAAGAAGAAAACAATACACAGTAGGGCCTACTTGAGGTTGGAGGATGGGAGGAGGGTGAGGATCAAAAAACTACCTATCGGGTGCTGTGATCTCCACTTGGGTGACAAAATAATCTGTACACCAAACTCCAGTGACACATAATTTACCCATGTAATAAATCCATACGTGTATCCCCTGAAATTGAAAGAAAAGTTGGAACAAAGGTACAATAAAATAAAATAAAGTAAAATAAAATAAAATAAAATATGATTTTCTTTGTTAAATTGACAAAGTGTTTCTCAGATTACCCAGAACTACACATTATTAGAGAAAACATTTTGGAAAAAATATAATTTAGTATATTTTAATGCAATATTAAATTAAATGTTTTGGTAAAGTGCAAGAGAAGACAGACTAATAAACATTAGACACTACAGAAATAAGAATTGCTATATCGGTGTTTTAATTATTGTAATGTATGTGATAAAATGGCCAGTACACAGAAGATGCCTGTTTACAACTAGTCATTCGGTAACACAATCTGAAGTAGATTGGTCTGCTATTTGTTTATTTGTGAGTAAAAAATCGTCTTGTAATTCATTACTGTGAATGTAATCAAACTCTTTTTTTCCTAAAAAGTCTTGAGGGAGATTAAGATTGCAAAAGACGTAAAGTGTCTAGAATATATTACATCTTAAAGTACCTATCATTTTCATTGAAATCCTTAGTGAAGTCTATTAATGTCTTCTAATTATTTAGATAATCCAATATTAAATTTAAGATGCCAATTTTGAGCACCACAGTAAGTAAAGGTGAAAATGAAAAAAAGAAAGCATTTAAAATAAAATATTTAACCATGTTTACATTCTTTTTTCTTTGTTTTATATGTGCTGAAGGTTAGGCTGGCACCTAATTAAGCAAATTAATAAAAATTGTTAGTGCCTTAGAAAATTAAAGAGGTATGTCAAAGAACTGAGAAACTTATCATAAAAGTAGTACTCCTGGATAAACATACCGCACAAAAGTTGAGTAAGAAAACAAATGAAGAGGAAATTATTGGAGAAGCAAGGGAAGCCAGTAGTTCCTGACACATGCACCTGTGAATTAAGAAACTATTAACCTTAATTCTGGGAATATGTGCTTTTGGTCTTTCTGAGGCTTTCACCATGCCTAAGTGCCACCAGCGCAAGGTAGTTGTATGTGGAGCAGATGTTGAGAGACCGTGGTAATTTCTTCTTAGCCCACTGGCTCATTAGTGAGACTGAAGAATCCTAGATAAGGAAATAACAATCCACGTAACACAAAGACAAATACTTGCATGATTCTACTTAAATGTGGCATCTAAAATAGTCAAACACAGCACAGAAAGGAGAGTGCTCGTGCTCAGAGGCTGGCAAAAGTGGGAAATGAGTAGTTACTGTTCAGTGGGTACCAAGATTCGGTTATGTAAGATAAAAAAGTTCTAGATCTGCTGCCCAGCATTATGCTTATAGTTAAAAATTCTTTTTTCAGTTTACAAAATTCAAAAAATGTATAAATGATTGTTCTTTTTAAAATCAGAATGCAAGGATGTATCCTAAATTACTTCTCTGTTTATAAAAGAATAAAACTATAAAGTTTAATACATCAGCAAGTAAAAGTAAAAAAAATCTATATTGTCATATTTTTAAATGAGAAAACTAAGATCCAAGGTCAGGATTTTGTTCAAAGTCATAAAGATGGTGTCTAACATCACGCAATTATAAGTGTCTTGATTCTAGGAGTCTTCTGGGACTTGTGAATGTGATCAGGCAAATAAGAATGAATTCTTAAGAGGATATCATAAAAGTAACTACTTACATGTGACATATTTATATTTAATTTGAAAAATAAGAATTGTGTAACTCTATATTTATTTTTTAAAAGTGAGGCTAGAGATATAGAGATAGTTTCACAATCAATCCCAAATTTGTCATAAATCAAATTTAGTATCTAACTGTGAAATCAGGTGCCAAATTTTACCCATGCTGTGCTGCTTCTCCTTTTCACCCCTTTACAAAGCAGAAGACAAATCTCTATATACACATAGTTCTGAATTTCTTCTTCTAGAATTACTATTTTGTTCAGAGTAAAGGATAGATTTCCTCTTTTAAAATAATTGGAATATACTTCAAGTATCCATATTGGTTTAAAAACAATATGATGAGAATTCATATATCTAGCAACCATCTAAACAAGTAAATACTTAAAACATAGTCGAAGGTGTGATGTAATTCTTCATAATCCTGACCCTTCCCTCTTACTCAGAGGTAAAGACTTGTCTTTTGTCTTGTCTTTTGTGTCTATTGTTCCTACACATTATTTGCTTCTTACTAAATGCATCTCTAAGCAATATAAAATGTAGTTCCTCTGTGTTCCCAATTTATTTAACTAGTATTCTGTTGTGTGTATCTTCTTCACTTTTCTCTTTTAAATTTAATTTTGTATTCGTAAATGCTTTCCATGTTAGTACTTGGAGCAATAAACATTAAGTTATATGAACATACCATAAATTACTTATTCATTTTTATTTTGATGGAAATGTAGGGTACTTAGAATTTTCCACTTTTAAAAATAATGCTACCATGAGTAATTTTATTGGTGTATTTTTATTTGGTCATATATGCAATAATTATTTCAACATTCGACCTAGAAATGAAATTGCTGGATGACTGAATATGCACATTCTCAAGTTTAGTAGTGATTATTAAGTAGCTATTAATGGTTTTACCAATTTACACAATACTCACACATGCTTGACCACTGAGGAATTGAGATAAATCTTACTGTTAGCTGATCTGACATGTGTGACAGGATCTGGCATGTCTTTTTCTTGTTTAATTTGTACTAATCTGATCATTAATGTGGTTGTAATCTTTTAATGTTTTTAATCTACCTTGTGAATTTCTTTTTCTCATATATTTTGCTCATTTTTCTTTGGAGTTGTCTTCTACTTACTTTTTAAAGTATTCTATCTATCTATCTATCTATCTATCTATCTATCTATCTATCTATCTATGTATCTATCTATCTATCTACCTATCTACCTACCTACCTACATCATCTTTTTGACATTATTTTAAATATTATAGTTATTATAAATTTACTTTAGTTTATTGTGATATTTTCAATATTAGTAAACCATTGTTTTAACTTTAATTTGGAGCATTCACCTGTCTTATTTTAGAACATAATCTTTAGGAGCAGACCTTATAAAACGACTTTAGTTCAAGTAGTTAACTTGGTAGTGATCTAAGGAAATAATATTAAACAAATGAAAATGTAAGAGAAGGGAAGAAAACCAATAAAAGGACTTTTGCTGGCACATGGTTTCTGGGGATAACTTGAGCTGAGTTCTCTCAGCGGACAACGGAAACAGTATAGAACATGCAAGAGAGTTATTTGATACAAGGCTGAAGAATATTCATTTTATTTACAAGTTCCATGGATGAGGGTTGATTCTTGGGGTAATAACTTTTCAGCAGATTTAGTTATCCTTGCACACTGGTTAGGCATGTACTTTTAGTCAGAATTAAAGCCCCACACAAAGAGGTGTAAATAGTTGCTGTAGACAGCCTTTGGCACATACTGGATAGTATTTTAACACAGAGAAAATATGGACAGCACAAACAACATCTACTTAAGTCTACCCTTCACAATGCTGAGAAAATTTGAAAGCTTGGTTAAATCTTGGTCTTTTCTTTTCAAACTTTTCAAGGTAATGGCCAGTTGCAATTACAGCAGGAGAAGCTGAAATTGGTTCCCAAACCATAACTTATTTCTCTCATCTCACTCTTCTACTACCTTTCTAGATCCTCTCATACTCGACCAACCACTACTATTAGTTTACGTTGCTTTCCTCATAGAGTCATTTGGACACCTGCTCCATGAGAGGTCTGATCCTCCAGTCATCAGGCACTGGTCAGGTAGTGGTTGCTTAATTGACTAATTGTATTGCGCCTCAGTGAATTCCTTGAATTTGAGATATACTTGTATTGAACTCCAACATGTAGCAGTAACCTTATGTTCTCATTAGAAACATAGTCAATTACCCTTGATAAAAGAGTAATTCCTTTTTTCTTTTTTTTTGCCTTATGCTCTACACACAGGAGGAACAAAACATGACCCAGCGGCAACTATACTTTGGGTTTAATTAAAGATATACTGTATTAAATTTTGATAAATTGCCCACAGCCACCACCACCACCACCACCTCCACCACTCTAGGACCTAGAACTTCTTAATCTACCAGGCCATTAGAAAGTGCACAAGAAGCAAAAATTTTCAAAATGAGGAAATGGATGTGATGTTAAGAGGAATGTCTCCTAATTTTATCCCTTGGATTTTAAAACCATCTATCCTAGCTATTAAGGTTGCATCCGTATGTAACAGTAAATTTTCCAAAATATATAGCACATTCTTAAGGACAATGTTTTAGTCTCTGTTAAAAGATGTTTAACATAACATGTTTAGATGACGTCTTGGATGAGTTCACAAGAGATGGTGCAGAATTTCATTTTCTGTGTAGGAGGTAGTAAACTGAGTAAGTTTCACGTTCTCTGGTGACAATTACAAAAGATACATGAATTCCAAAAACACGTTTCTAAAAATGTAAAATTGGGTGAAAATAATTAGGTTTTTTAAAATAGAAATGAGCTCTTCTGATACTCTCATAGGTTAGAAGAATTAGATAATTCTGACTTTTGGTCAAGAGCAGAATACAGTCCCATCCAAGCAAGAGAGACAACCTAGAGGTAGAATAAGTCATACTAAAACTGCAGCCAAGCTCCAAATCAAACCAATCTCTTCCTGCATGGAAACATTAAGCCTCTCATCCTAAATAAAAGAGTAAAAATGATCAATCACTGCTGATAGCATTTGAATTTTCTATGGTGTTTTTATATATGAATCCTGACAGAAATATTATATATATAGTCACACATAAATATGTATATTTTTATATCATATATACATCATGTATACATATCATACCTCAATGTATATTTATATGTCATACATCAATTTACATTTACATGTCATACATCTCTGTATATTTCTATTTCATACATCAATATGTATATATTTATATGTCATACATCTATATATATACATTTATATTTGTCAGAATTTATGTTTGTTCATATTTGTTCTTTTTGTATATCATATGTATATTTCTGTCTGGATTCATATTTGTTCATATTTGTTCTTTTTGTATGTCATAAAAATATGCATATAAATATTTATATATAACACATAAAAGAAGAAATATGCACAAACATGAATCCTGACATATATATAGTTATATATGTATTTTATACATACACATTTTGTACATTTCATATTTTTGTATGTCATTTATGTGCATATTTATATATGACATACACAAAGAACTATTATGATAGATAAAAATAAACAGTAGATGCAGTTAAACAGTCAAGATTTTAAATCTTAATATACTTAATATGTTGAAGAAAACAGAAAAAAGGTAGAGAACGCATAAAATATGGAGAGTTTTAACAAATAACATAATCTAAATGTAAACATTAAATTGATAATCTAGGACTGCAAAATAAAGTATCTGAAATTGAGAATTTATTAGGTATGTTTAACAGTGTAATGGACAAATCAAAAGGCCATTTTTTCAGCCTCCTCTATTAGTTTCCTCACCTTCTGAAACCCTGTCCCAAAGTAAATGTCTCATTTTTCAATTTTCTTATTATTGTTTTTTCTTTTTAGCACATATACCTCTTGGTAGCAAATTCTGTATTATTTAGCTTTCTTCAGCAGTCCTGAATAAAAAATAGCAACACCTCACCCCAACACTCAATGGTTTCTAACAACAATCATATTACATTCTAATTTGTGCATGTGTACATTGGTAGGTTGAGCTGACCTCCACCCTGGTAAGTTGAATGGATCTGTTACCCACTGTCAGTTCATGGGTAATCTAGGTGGCTCTGCTTCAGAAGCCAGAAGCTAGAGTGTCTCTGGGCCATGTGCTTTTAATCCTTCTTGTTGAACAGGTGGAGATGTGTGGCGTGTTTCTGTTATGGTTATGACAGAGACAAAAATAGTAAACATGCATATGGCTTCTTATAGGCTAATATTTGGTATTGTCATGATATTGTAATTTCTGTGCATGTGATGTTGGCCAAAACAAATCACATGGCGGGGCCTAAAGTCAAGCAAAGGAAAGTATATTCAGCCCGTGATGAAGCCATAGATGGAGGAAGGAGTGAAACACTGTGAATCCTAATGAACAATCCTACTCCCCAGAGTGCGAGTAGAGCAGTGAAAATGAAAAGATATGGGACTTACGTATGTGACAAATGCGACTTTACAAATGTGTGTATGCATACGTGTGCATGCGTGCGGAGAGGGGGTGATAATTAAATAATTGGATAAATTAGGCTTAGAAAATTGACTATTTATGTCTGGGCGCCGTTGGCTCACACCTGTAATCCCAGCGCTTTGGGAGGCCGAGGTGGGCGGATCACGAAGTCAAGAGATCGAGACCATCCTGGCCAACACTGTGAAACCCCATCTCTACTAAAAATACAAAAATTAGCTGGGCGTCGTGGCACACGTCTGTAGTCCCAGCTACTCAGGAAGCTGAGACAGGAGAATCTCTTGAACCAGAGAGGCGAAGGTTGCAGTAAGCTGAGATCGCGCCACTGCACTCCAGCCTGGGTGACAGTGCGAGACTCTGTCTCCAAAAAAAAAAAAAAGAAAAAAAAGAAAAAAAAGAAAGTTGACTATTTATGGAAAAAGACAGATTATACCTTAAGTGAATTAAAAAACTTCATAAGTTGTAAAGACTAAATATGTAAAAGAAAATTGTACATTAAAAGAAATGAATAATATTTCTATTATCTTAGAGGAGTAACATTTTCTTATAGAAACAAAAATCAATCAACCAGTAAATTTGAACACATTAAGATTTGCAAATACATATTGTCGATAGCACCGTATGTGAAATAAAAAGAGATATGGAAGACTGTGGGTTGATTTTTACCACAACTATATTAGATATGACTTCCTTTCATCCTAAGACTTTCATCTCCTCTTCACTTCATTGTCTGCACCTATGGCCACATTCTCAGGAGAGCTTTTGTTCAAAGACAATCCTTTTTCATCCACTTTATCACTACTTCATTTCGGCCAAATATGTGTCTTAACATTAAGTACTGTATCAATTCATCTCTTGGCTCTATCAGTTGTTTCCTTTCAATTTCCTTTCAGGCTGCATCTTTTAGTCCAGTATTTTAAGGATCCTTGGCCAATATCTTCAAACCTCTTAACATTGTTTTTCTTTTTCTTTGCACTAGTAATAACATTGTATCTTTGTATCAGTATGAATATCCACCTTAAAATCACTTATTTAGCTTCTTGCTATAAACTCAGAAAACAGTGCCTCATGTTTAACAGAAAATGCACAAACTAACAATGAGAGACACACACAAAAGTGAGAGTGAGAGGACTAGAGAGAGATTTCCATTCATTCAATTTCTTGCCAATATTTAGTATGCATTCATATTATTCTCTTCTGCTCTTCATCTCCTTATATTCGTCACAGTTATCACCTAGCAGACAAGCAAAAGGCAGAAGTTTTGAACCAATCTGTCTACATATAAAAAGTGACTCCACCTCACACCTGCTACATTACCATTATATTGTTTTTCCATACTGTGATGGTTAATACTGAGTGTCAACTTGATTGGATTGAAGGATGCAAAGTATTACTCCTGGATGTGTCTGTGGGGATGTTGCCAAAAGAGATTAACATTTCAGTCAGTCTACTAAGAAAGGCAGACCCACCCTTAATCTGGGTGGGCACCATGTAATAAACTGCCAGCAAATATAAAGCAGGCAGAAAAAGTGTGTACTTAATAAACTCTCTCTCTCTCTCTTCCCCCATAGATATATTCTATTAGTTCTGTCCCTTAGAGAACCCTGACTAATACACACACATTAGTTTCTTCATTTATAAAATAAAATTAGGATAATGTTAATATAAGCAGCAAATTAATACAGCTAAGCTGGAGTTGGAACACTTTCTATAAACAGTAAGAGCTATATCAATATTTTCTTTTTCTTACTATGATTGAGTTCTGTACTAATATTTTGTATGAGAGCATCTCTTATGCTTTAATCTGTATCTCAATCTATAGTTTAATTCCTAGAAATCTGTATAAATTATACTTTCTCCCTTTTATTGTCTTTTCTTTCTCTCTTTATATTTTCTCATCAGAGTTGAAATTCCTCCATTATACAGGTCCTTCCATTACGAAAATAAAAGTGTCAATCACACATCACTTTCCAGTTTCCTACTTGTTGTTATTTCCTTCACCAACAGTTTACATGTATACTTTTTACATCCTAGCTTTCCAAAACTCACTTCAATTTTCCTTTTTATCCAACTACTTTATTAAAATTACTCTCATACTGTCATCAAGAAACCCTTGATAAGTAAAGTTGCCATAATATTCAACATAACCATCCAACAATGATGGTCCACTTTGTCATTGGTACAATGTAGTAAAGGTGGAATTAGTCAAACTGAGAAACACTTAGAGGGATATCACACAAATCTTCCCATGTGTGGCTCAGAGAAAACGGCTTTACCAAATGTGAAGTGGTCCAGTACTACTCCCCTCAATTACCATAACAACATCTATCTTTTTATTATCTCTGACATAACGATTAACCTCTTAATTCTGGCTGTACCTTTGGGAACATGGTTTGGAAAGATATGGGGAAATCTGGCACAGTCTCTGGCAGTAATAAACTTCAGTCACCTCTGGTCATTGTATTCCTTCCAATGTGTTCTGGTGTGCTATGATAGGAGTCAACAGTATTAACATTTAACAATACAATGCATATTTTATTGTGTGTCCTCAAATTACAAGTCATACGAAGTAATATTTTCACATTACCAGCAAAAAATAGAAATAAAAATTCTCCAATCTCAGCAACAGATCCAAAGAACAAAAACAAAGCAATAAATTTAGATAATAACAGCAAATACATAACATCTATTATTGACTAGGTACTGCTGTGAATACTGTTATTTATATAAACTAGTTAGTTCCTGACTGAAAAGAATCCATTCAGTAGGTGAACTATTTTTACGCTAATTTTACAAACAATGAATCTGAAAAACAAATAATTTTCCCAGACCAAAAAGAACTTGTCTGTGGATAGCAAGATGTCCTACAATTCTCACTCGCCATCTTTAAAAGCAATCTTGGAATATTCAATGCTCTTTCTTCATTGTGCTCTTCCTTCTGTTGATGCTGAGTTTTCTTTTCACGGAAACATTTCTTTTTCTTTCATGATATTGCACTCCCCTAATCTTTCTCTGCCTCTATGACTGCTCTTTCTCAGAGTCCTTTTCAAGTCTTCTAATTTTGTGAGCATATCTGAAATCCTGGTATTCCTTAGCATCTTTTCCTTGGCAGGCTTCTCACAAACCCCCTAAGGAATCTCATCATTCCAAAGACCTTTGTTACTGTGATATAGGCTCCAACATATATTTCTGCTATCCAGATGGCTTTCCTGATCTTCGTATCTGCATATAAAACTGCCTAATGAACAGGAACTCAGGTTGCATTGGCCCTAACTGAACTCATTGTCCTTCTTCTCCTGTCCTTGGTGCATTTCATCTATTTGCCCTTCCGCATGGCCATTGCTAAAGGCTACAAAAGTGGGCACCATTCTAGACTTATCTCCCTCTATCTCTCTCACTGATCCCTATATCCAGTCAATGATGATGTTAAACGAATTTTACATCTCCAAGTTTATCCACAATCTTCACAATTTGTGTTGTGTTTCAAACTTTCATCACTTCTGCTCAGATTACACCAATTTTCCTCAGTGCAATCCCTTTCTTGAGTTTGGCTGCTTTAAATTTGTGTTTTAGTCAGCCACTCACAAAATCTTTTCAAAATGTAAACATAACATATTCAAACCCCATGCTTAAAATTCTTTAATGAATGCTGTCGGTACTTAGGTGAGAATGTAAAGTCTTTAGCATACATAACAGACACATCTCTTGCTGTTGTTCCTCTTGAACTTTATACTGCAGCCAAACTGAGCATTTCTCTGACCATGTTCTTGTTGTTGTTTTTCCCCTTCACTTAAGTGCCTTGGAAATCTTTGCTACTTATATAAAAATATCTATTGGAGACTTCCATTTCTGGTCAGGTTTTTCCCTAGAAGTTTCTTCAGTTATTAATCTATCAGGAAAGATATTCTAGGTGCTCCTAATGCTATTTAAAAGACTACATGGTGTATTACCCATATAAGGAAAGTTAGTATGTGTATATTTCACTTACTAAATATACTGTAATTGTCTGTTTACTGATCTATTGTTACCAGTTTATTCTACAATATTAACAACTTTAGTAGGATATTAAAGAAACAATATGATCCAAAACTCTATATAAATTCTACTTCAAAATGAAGGTAAAATAAAGATGTTTTCAGATAACAAAAGTTCAGAGAAGTTTCCACAGCAGAGTACTACTAAAATAAATTTTAAAAGTTCTTCAGGCTGAAGGAAAATATGCCATGCAAGACCACTATCTAAAGAATAGAACGCAGGTTACTGGAAACAGTAATATTTGGCAAACAAAATAAACAATTTACCCTTCTTTAAATTAGTTGTACATAAATATCTAAAGTAGAAAATAAAATATAGTAACTTTTTTTCTCTAGGAGCTAAATTTTATATATATATATATATATATATATTTATTTATTTATTTATTTATTTTTTGAGACGGAGTCTCGCCCTGTCCCCCAGGCTGGAGTGCAGTGGCGCGATCTTGGTTCAAGGCAAGCTCTGCCTCCCGGGTTCACGCCACTCTCCTGCCTCAGCCTCCCAAGTAGCTGGGACTACAGGCGCCCCCCACCACGCCCGGCTAATTTTTTGTATTTTTAGTAGAGACGGGGTTTCACCGTGTTAGCCAGGATGGTCTCGATCTCTAGGAGCTAAATATTAAAATATTTTTCTTATGAATACATTTGTACACTTTTTAATGTATCCATCTCTTATAAAAAGAATGAAATTTCTTAAAAATTTCAACAACCTCTACATTGCATTTGTAATATTCATCTTTGTGAATTTCATTCTAAATGTGCACACGATATAGTCTGGGCTGATTTCTTATTAATTATATTACAGTAAATAATTAGCATTTCTCTTTGCCCCAGACCTTACCCCTGATGTGATATGATGTGATAAGAGCCAATGGGATTTTTTTTTTTCTACATGAGTGTCTTAGATGTCACATGTGAGAGAGACAAAACAAATATATTTATTTTTTTCTGTTCATTAAGGAGAAGGGGGCATCTGTCCCTGCCCTTTCTCAGAAGGTCTCCTTCTTCCAACCCTTTGGCAGGCAAATAGAATCTCTCCATGAGCCAGACAGTCTCCAGGTTCCTTAGGTTTCATTCTTCCTTGAAATTAAATACCTAGGAAGATAAAGCACCGGCCTCTCGGCTACCTTGGGAGCATATCCTGGAAACCTAGCCCTTGTTGTGTCCTAAACAATGGGCCATCTTGATGAGCTATAAGATGTGATGTTTTCAAATTTTGGGGGGATTAAACATTTAGCTACATAAATGGATACAAACATAATTCTCATGGTAGGTGAAGGGTCTCAGAAGACTAGAGTTATTACAGGAGCACTGATGAATCTGTGGAAGTTTTATTGGTCCACACTCTAAAAGAATATTATTTTATTATCAGGAAATAATTTTAGTACATTAAAAACAATAAATAATATCCACAAGTTATGAATTCCTAAATGACTAGAATATACTAAAATTAATAGTATAGTATATAAACCGAATTCATACATACTTTTTTATTAATGCAATAATTTATAGAATTTGTCATCCTCAAAAATATTATCTTAGTGTTGTATTTCATGCTTGGTATTCCATATGAATAAACAATCAAATTTTTACCTGAATGAATTTTGTTCCCCAGAAATACAGCTCTTTTTGGAATAGATTTATTCATAGTCAAGTTTATAGTTATATTTTTCTGTTATTCTACATTGTTCGTTGATTAGGTTGTAGAAAATAGAATGTGTTTATGTGTATATATATACACATATATACACATAGATATATATACATGTATACATATATACATGTATACATATATATGTGTACACATATATATACGTGTATACATATATATACGTGTATACATACATATATATATACACACAGACACACAAACACAAGAATATTCTGGAAAATTTCTAAATCCTGTAATAGTATCTTTTATAGTTCATTTTCTATCTCCTGTTGTTTGTTTTTGCTTTATCATTAATAGTAAGGACCAATCAAAATATATTTAGAACTGCAATGATTAAAATTTAAGATGGAGAATTGAGTTGTGCCAAAATCTTGTGGAAAATCCAGTTTTAATAGTAAGTCAGACACACACAGGATGATGAAGGAAGCTGAAAGGAGTGAGACAATAATACTACTAGATATATTTATTGTACATCATATTAAACAAATATTTTATAGCTTCAGAAATATAACATAAATTATTTGAATATCAACATGCAGATTGGACAAGGACATAATTTATACAATGTATCTAGCATTTCTTTAAAATTTAATATCTTTAATAAAATATTTTTTGTGCTACTGAACAAGTAAAAAAACAAAACAGAAAATTTTAGTGCCAGGAATAATCCCACATTTCTAGATTATAACTACTTTTATTTCCTGCAATATAGAGGATTCACTTATCACCCTATTATAAGGAACCATATTCTCTGTGATAGAAAAATTTCGACAAAAGCATGAGTACATATGTTGGGAGATGAAAAAAATGTTTCAAATATATACATATAAAGAAAATGTAAAAATGCTGAGCTCAAATCAGGGGTCAATAAACATTTTTTTCTAAAAAGGGCAAGTTAGAAAATATTTTAGTCTTTGTAGGTCACTTGAGCTCTGTTGCAACTACTCAACTTTGCCGTAATAGCAGAAAGGGAACCATATAAAACATACATCTATGAGTGTGGCTGTGCTCTAACAAGAATGTATTTACAAACCGGAGGTAGATCAAATTCGACCCAAGTGTCTTAGTTGGCTAACTTCTCATTTAAATAGTCAAATTGGCTTTTATATATCTTAATTTGTTATTTGTTTTTGTAAAAGTTGTGGTAGCGTTTTTTTCTCTAATAAAAATGGATTTATCAATAGATTTCTAAATCTAAATTCTAAATTAAAATTTAAATTGGTAAACTCTAGCCAGAGAAATTGGAAAATTGACAATATTATTTATAAACTATAAAATAAAGATGGTAATAGTGCACGGCACTTGAAATCTTTCAATACCTGTATGCTTCGAAAATTTGAATCATTTCTAATAATAATATATTCAAAACCAATATGTTAAAGCATTTTATTACATTTTAAATATAATTATTGCTTTTTCATAAATTAATAGCAAAACACATTTGGGTAGTCCTTTAATATATTATTAAATTCATTTATATTTATGTATTAAATCACCAGTAAAACTTAAATGTAAATGTTAATTTATACATATATGTGGATTATGATATTTTAAACATAACAATTTTAGCCAGTAATTAGAGGAAAATCTGTAGACAGAAAAAAAGCCTACAATTTACCTTAGAATTCTAACATATCTGAATAAAAATAAAAAAGTAGTTAAGATATTTATCTTAAATTCTGTTTTACTCATTTTGTATGGGCAGATGTTTATTTAATTAAATTCTGTTATCTGAAATAACTCAAATTAAGAAAAAATTATAGTTGCAATATCTAAAGTATTAATAAAAGTACAATTTCCACAATTTTTAAAAGGGTTGAATTTAATTTAAGATATTTTATAATGGTCCAAAATAAGTTAATTGGCATCCCACTGCTTAATTGGATATAGTTTTTTTAAATTTATAATTTTACCATAAAGAGAGGAAAATTAAGAAAGCAGATTTCCAAGAAAATTATGCAGCTATGGAAACAGGGAAGTTAACATGAACTCAGTTTCACTAAAGGGCCAGCCTTTCTTAGTTTGTCAGATGCTATTACCTACCTTTATCGCTGAAGGATAGAGCGTTGCCTCAGATGGGTTGACAGAGTAACAGATTTGTCATAGAGGTAGGAACTTTGCTGAGATGACAAGAAATGAACCAAATTCTAGTGACATTTTTCTTGGCATGACAAATTCGTATCTGAAAGGAAACAAAACAGAACTAGTCTAGTTTTTCCCTATAGGACTTTTTGCTCATCAATTATTCCCCACAGGATTTGGTGAGTAAGTGGGACTAGATACATCTGGGAACTGGGCTGAAGAGCAGAAGTAAATTACTTGGATGTTTCATGATAAGATTCACAACATCATGATCAAATCAGGAGACAGATTTGCTCTCAACACATTCGAAATGAAGTGTAACTGCTATTGATTAAATTAGTAATCAAAAATCCTGACTCACCACTCAAGTTAAAGACATCAAACCCTCATTTTAACTTCAGGACAGAAAACAGCAAGTTCTTTGTGAGAAAACATTGTCTAATTCAGTACTCACTGTACTATTATACCCAACAGCTAACAAAATATTTTTCAAAAAGGTTTAAAATGTAAGAAGGAAAACGTCACCCACAATGAAAAGATAAAATCATATATAGAAGCACATGCAATTAGTAGATATTGTAAATACTAAGAAAGGGCTTTATAATATATATTAAAATATGTTAATAAGTACACATACATATAAACACTATATATATATAAAATCACACACACATAATGGCTAAAATGATAACATATCTCAAGAAGGGTTATTACAAGAGAAAAATAGATTTTATAAAAAAAGAGCTGACTATAAATTCTAGAACTGAAAAATATAATATCTGGAATAAAGAATACCTTGGAATAAGTTTAGACATGATACAAAAGCGAAGTATTCAAAAATACTGAATCTAATTTAAGATAGAAAAATAGAAAAAATACAAAAAAGGTGAAATAAATAGAAAAGCAAAAATGAGAGGATGGGCTTAAACTCAATCATACTGATAATTAAATTGAATGTAAATGGCCAAAATGTTCCACTTAAAAGGCAGATATTGTTAGATTGGATGAAAGATCAAGATGCAATAGCATGTTGTATACAAGAAACATATATTACATATAAAATAAAAATGTTAAAATTATGCATACAATGCCAAAACAGATAATAACAAAGCTCTAGTGGATATATAATTTCTGACAAGTTAGATTTGTAAATAAGCAATATTTTCAGCACTAAATGGGTTATTTATTATACTAAAATGTCAATAAATCAAGAAGAGACAAAATATTTAAACAAAAATAAATGTAATAGCATAACTTTAAAATGTATGAAATAGAAACTGAAAGAAAAAACTGAAAGTAGGAATATAATCTGTAATTTTAATTGTAAATTTAAATTTTTGTACTTTAGAATTTGTAGAGAAATTAAATGAAAATATCTGTAAACATATCAAAGCCTTTTATAATATTATTAACCAAATTATTAATTTAATTGACTTTTGCTCTCCATAGCAGGAGAAAATCACATTATGTTCAAGAGCATAGGAAGTTTTTATTAACAGATACCATTTGGTAGAGAATTAAAGAATGTGAGTAAAGTTAAGTTTCTCCCTTTAGAAGGTAGTTTTGACCCATTTTTTATACTGTATCCCTTGATTGATGCTCCACTTCCTTAAGGCTGGGGTGTTTATGTAAATTATTTGGAATTCTTTTGCATAAATTTTTTTTTTTTTTTTGAGGTAGAGTCCTGCTCTGTCTCCCAAGCTGGAGTGCGGTGGCACGATTTTGGCTCACTTCAACCTCCACCTTCTGGGTTCAAGTGACTCTCCTGCCTCAGCTTCCTGAGCGGCTGGGAATACGCTCTCGCGACCATTCCCAGCTATTTTTGTATTTTTTTTTTTTTTTTTTTTTTTTTTTAGTAGAGATGGGGTCTCACCATGTTGGCCAGGCTGGCCTGAAACTCCTGGCCTCAGATGATCTGCTCGCCTCAGCCTCCCGAAGTGCTGGATTACAGGTGTGAGCCACTGTGCCTGGTATTTATCTTTTGCCGTTTATTAGTTTAGTCTTTCTTTGTATCAATGTAAGAGTATGGATATTTATTTTATACCTCATGTTATTATCCAATAATTATTTATTTTCTTTTTCAGATTATTTCCGCTTTGGCCATTGGAAGCTCTTTCATTTGGCTCTGCGGTTCATTCAGAATCTGCCATTCATTTCCTTAATTATTCATTTCAGTAAACCTGTTCAGCAGCATCAGTATTGTTAACCAGTACCCGGTGGGAAACAACTGTAACAAGTAAAGTATGTAGTGTCCCATTTGCTTCAGTCTTAGACACACTGCTAATTTTCAAAGTTACTTAGGTCGTCTACATTTTAGCATTCCATTCAGTAAGGTTGTTCACACATTTTCTGTAAAATTAACTTATTCTTTGTTACAGTCAACACTCCATTCACGAATTTCCTTGACCGCTCTTTTTTTATTGCAAATTATATAATTTACACTTTCAGCTATAAAGTTTAATGAGTTTTGACATTTGCATAGTGTCAGGTATCCACCACGACAATATCACATAAAATAGTTTTGTTATCCTGAAATATCCCGTGTTTCACCTATTTAACTCACCTCTCCAATAAACCGTGGCGAACACTAATTTATTTGCCGTCTCTATGGCTTTTACCTTTCTAAAATATCATATAAATGGAAACATACAGTGTGCAACACTTTCAGGCTGGCTTCTTTCCCTTAGCAATATGTGTTAACATTCAACCATAATTTTCATTGTTTGATAGATAGTTCCTTCTTAATCTCTGAATAGTATTCCATTGCATGATATACCACACTTAAAAAAAAATCAATTCACCTATTAAATGATATCTTGGCCAGGTGCAGTGAGTAGCGCCTGCAGTCCCAGCACTTTGGGAGGCCAAGGCAGGCGTATCACTTGAGGTCAGAAGTTCGAGACCAGCCAGGCCAACATGGTGCAACCCTGTCTCTACTAAAACTACAAAAATTAACTTAGCATGGTGGTGTGTGCCTGTAATCCCAGCTACTCGGGGAGCTGAGGCAGAAGAATCACTTGAACCCAGGAGGCGGAGGTTGCAGTGAGCCGGGATCGCACCACTGCACTCCAGCCTGGGTGACAGAGCGAGACTCTATCTCCAAAAAATAAAAATAAAAATAAATGATATCGTGATTGCTTCCAGTTTTTGGATATTCTGAACACTACTTCAATAAATAGTCACATGCAGGTTTTTGTGTAGACATACGTTTTCAAGTCAGTTGGATAGATACCTAATTATATTACTAGTAGATGCTATGATGAAGCCATGTCTACTTTTGTAGGAAATTACCAATCATCTGTAGCGCGGCTATACCAGTTTCCATTCCCACTAACAAAGAATGAGAATTCCTGTTGATCTGTATACTTACTAGCAATTAGCAGTATCGTTGTTTCATTATTATGGCCTTTTGTGATTGCTTTTTGAAATTTTAAATGTTAATTGAGAGATAATTCATATATCATATATCATAATATTCAAGATAAATGAAAATATATGTCCACACAAAATCTGGTACGTAAATCCCCATTTTCTCTTTTCCTTTTGTTATTCCTATAACACAAATTTTTGGAATTTTGCCACAGTTCTTGTATACTTTTTTAAAAACTCATTACTTGTTCTCTTTGCATTTCAATATGTGGTAGTCTTTGTGAATGTCTTCTGTAGTCATTTATGCCAGAGACTTCCAACTCTACTAGTGTTCTTACTTTGACTTTCCTCTTCATTTTGAGCTTTTATAAGTAAGCCTCCCTAAAAAGAGTTGTGTCTCACAGGTCTTATGGTTGTAGTCCACTGTTATTATTCTATAGGTGGTGAGGCTGAAGGACATCACATTAGGTGAAATAAGCCAATCACAGAAGTACAAACACTGTGTGATCTCACTCGTATGTGGAATCTAAACAAAAGTTGAGTTCATAGAAGTAGAGAGTAGAAGAGTGGTTACAAGAGATTGGGGAGGGTAGAGGGAAGGAGGAATTGGGAGAAATTGATCCGTGAGTACAATGTTACAGATAGACAAGAACAATAAGCTCTGGTGTTTTATTAAACAGTAGTGTGACTATAGCTAATAACAATGCACTGTATATTTCGAAATAGCTAGAGGAGAAGGTTTTTGTATCACTTCAAAGAAATGATAAATGTTTAAAGTGATGGATATGGTAATTACCCTGAGTAGATTATTACGCAATGTATAAATGCATTGAAACATCACACTATACCCCTTGAATATGTACAATTATGTGTCAATTTTAAATAAAAAATGATTTCAAAATTAATTAAACTCAACATTTAAAAATACTATTTTCAGTTTGTCCAGCTTTCCCTTGTTGTAAGGATGAGAGCGACAACTTCTAGGCTCTTTACATATCACAGCTGAAACCTCAATTCCCGATATAGTCATGCATTACTTAACGAGGTGGATGCACTCTGAGAAGTGCAATGTTAGGCAAGTCATTGTGCAAACATCATAGATGTACTTACAAAAACCTATATGGTATCACCTACTATACACCTACACTATATAGCATAGCCTATGGCTCCTGGGCTGCAAACCTATACAGATTTTTACTATATTGAATACTATAGTCCATTGTAACACAGTCATAAGTATTTATGTATCTAAACAGAGAAAATGTACATTACAAATACTGTATTATAATCGTATGAGAGCGCAGTTATATATGTGGACTGAGATTGACAGGGAAATGTTACATGGCACATGACTGTACCAGAATTTTTGTTTTGAATTATCACATGCACTTTGAATAAGAGGCAAACAGATAAAATTTGTATTTACCCAGATATTAGCCATTTTGTATTCTTTTACTTTTTCTCAAAGATCCACTTAACTATATATAAACAAATGATTAATTTGGCTTCAAGGACTAGAGGTTGTTATTATAAAAAGAACTTAAATATTAATTTTGTAAGTCAAGAAAAATCAAAAGCTAACGAAATTGGGGAAAAAGATCCAGCAGAAACAATAAAATGACCTAATAAAATACATGTTGTTTGAATGTTGTTCTCCAAGTCTTTTAACTGATTATAATTTGTCTGCTGTGCATTCCAATTAATACTTTTTCTGAAATAATTATGAATTGTCTAATATTCTGAAAATGTTATCTTCTTTCTTAACATTCTATTCTAACCTGTTTTTAACCTACAGGGTTTCTTTCAGCTTTACTTAGATTACATTATTAACATATGACCCACTGCACTTCTATTTTGGGAAAGCATCCTTTTAGAGACTTTCTACTAGGATATTTTAAAATTCTTTATGATAAGGCCACCACCAGAAGAAATTATTCAGAAACAGTTTAGAGATGTGAAACCCTTGCCTAATGCTATCTTAGAGTGCCAAGGGAGAAAAGCATATCTTAATATGTGCTTGGCATATATTCAGAGAAACCATGTCAAACAAGCTTAATTTTGTGTGAATCTCAAGACTTTTTCTGTGAAACAGCATTCTCTCTACTACTCACTAGAAAAAAAAACCTTTCCCTTACTTTCAGACATTACCCACCTTGCCTTTCCCTTTGCATTTGAAGTGTTTGGAAATACAGTCATAGACCGCATAATGACGGTCTGCATATGCAACGGTGATCCCATAAGATTATAATGGAGCTTTTATTGTCCCTGAAGACCTTCCAGTGACACAAAATGTGGCGGTGGAAGACACTGATATTGATGATCTTGACCCCGGGTAAGCCTGTGATAATGTGTGTGCTTGTGTCTTAGTTTTTTTAAATAAAGAGTTAAAGAAGTAAAATAGAGAATTTAAAAATAAGAAAAAATATATAGAATAAAAATATTTTAAAAATATATTTGTACAGCTTACAATGTGTTTGCATTTTAGTTAAATGTTATTATGAGTCAAAAGTTTAAAAAATTAAAAAGTTTATAAACTAAAAAGATTATAGTAACATAGGTTAATTTATTATTGCAGAAAGAAAACTATTTTGAAATAAATTTGGCGTAGTCTAAGTGTGCAGTGTTTATAAAGCCTACAGTGGTGTGTAGTAATGTCCTAGGCCCTCAGATTGACTTGTCACCCACTCACTGACTCACCCAGAGAAACTTCCAGTCCTGCAAGCTCTATTCCTAGCAAATGACCTAGACAGGTATACCATTTTTTTTTCTTTTGTACCACATTTTTGTTGTGCCTTTTCCATTTAGATGTGTTTATATACACAAATACTTACCATTGTGTTACAATGGCCTTTAGTATTCATGAGACTAATATGCTGTATGTTCTAGGTTTGTAGCCTAGAATTAATAGGCAACATCATATAGCTTAGATGTGTAGTAGGCTATATATACCATGTAGGTTTGTGTAAGCACACTCCATGATGTTTGCACGATGACAAAAATCACCTAGATTAATTAATTGGAATGTATGCTCATCATTAAGTGTTATGTGGCTGTATTTCATTTCTTCACCATTAAAATAAGTTACTAAACTCTGTAAAGTTTACCTGAAGATGCAGAATGTATTGTTCACGTTCTGCTGATAAGAAATTATTTGCTGAAAGTATTATAGGTTTTTAGTAAGCAAAGTCAGCTTAATTCATGTAGCTGAATGAAGTATGTGGTCGCTGTTCAATTTAGCCAATTAGTAGACAACATCATTATGGAAAACACTAAATTATTAAATTTTGTTTATAACAAGTACGGGGGAGAAAATATTATGAAACACTCTACTGCATAAATCTTACACATCCGAAATGCTTCAAACATCATGCTGTCTTATTGGTTCTTACAGGGATAGTGTTTTTTAGATTAGTGTATAATAACACACATGGCACAAGTTGATACTAGATTTATGTGTATATATTTTTTGCGGTTTATAAAGCCTCATAGGTGAATTTATTAGTATATTTTGGCCAAATGTGTTTGTTACAGAATGTCACCCAATACATAGGATTTGGTGATCATAGAAATAATTTTCTCTTTACATATTTACTTTGTATTTAATCATTAGCTTAATAAGAATATATGAAATATTTATTCTATGTTAAGCCATGATACAAACAAAAATGATAAACACACAGTTTCTGACTACAAAAGAAGCTCAAAGTCTAGAATTTAAAGCTGCCACTAAGAAGATAGAAGTGTGAAAGACTATGCCTCTTATATTACATCTCAATAAGGAGAAAATGCACTTAGAGTTTAATTTCTGAATATATGGCAAAATGTATAACATTTTGATGAATTATTTTGAGAAAGAGACATATAATTTAGGAAGGAATTAAATTCCTATTTCTGATACAGAGTTCCATATGGAGAACTCGGTATTAGAATAATCCTTCTGCTATTTGTAACCTCTTTCATTTCTCTACAGGACTGGTGTGGTGACTTAAAGAATTTGTGAGTTGTACAAATTAAAAAAAAAACAAAAACAAAAAACAACAAGCTGGATTGAGTTTCTCAACTTTTCCTTGTCTTGGATGACAGCTGTCTGAAGGAAATAAATAGGCTTCTCCACATCAAAAGGAATAAATAAATAGGATCTCCACACCAAAAGTTTTCCAAGGATAAACCATGGGATGAAGGCATTTTCAGTGCTGCTTGTAGCTTGGTGACTAATTTGTCTCTCAATTGTTCCAATCTCAGTCAGAGAACAAGCAGGGAAATAATTCATTGAGCCCCAGTTTCTCAAAACACTGTCTGTCAATGTGTCTGATATGTCTAGATTTACTTCCTGGTCCCTATTTCCCTGAGATCAGATTAATAAATTGGCTCTTGTTCACAATTGCAGACTGGGACCAAATGGGAAAGAGATTCACATCTCTCACCTCTCTCACAAAAGATATGCATGAATTTTATCCAGTCCATGATTGGCATGGAGCTGGAGATCAAGCTCATTCTAGAAATTTCTTCTTTCGTTCTTCCCTCTCTCACTGCTGCTGCTGCTCCTTAATGTAATTCTTATACTTTGCCCTAGCACCAAGAGTTGAATCTCTATAAAGGCAAATTTGCTGTGCTTCATTCTGCTGAAGAAGTTTCCCCTAAGACTAAAGCATTCTGCTACAATAGTTAAGAAGATATGAGTTTTAACAGTTTTTGTTCTCATTATATAGACACAATTGAAATTCTAAAACAGCCGAATTTATTATTAGATTATTATAAAAATATAATTTTCAGTAAACAATTTGGATGGATTTGATTTCAAACCATTGTAATGTAGTCTCATCTGTCTATATATATAGCACTTTTGTACATTTTAACTTCAATGTCTTTAGAAATATATATGATTTGATGGGAAACTAAGGTATAGTGAAGTCAATCAAGTTCATTGTCAATTCAGTCCATTTTAGTGCTATGGTTGAATGTTTGTGTACCCCCAAAATTCATATATTGAAACAGAATTCACAACTTGGCGTTATTACGAAATGGACCTTTTGGGAAGTGATTAAGTATTAAGGATTCTACTCTTATTAATGAGATGGGCATCTTTATAAAAGTGGCTAAATGAATCATGCTTGTCTCTTCTGCCACATGAAGACACAACTACATGGTGCCATCGGTAAAGAATGGGCCCTCACCAGATCAAAACTGCCAGCATGTTTGTCTGGAACACCCCGGTATCCACAACTGTCAGCAGTAAATTTCTGTGACTTATTAACTACCCAGTCTAAAGCATTTTGCTATCGCAGCAAGAATGAATTAAGACATCTAGTCTTTTTTTTTTTTTCATGGTACTGTATTCTTGCACCAGATATCCATGTTGTTATTTGTCAAGTCTTAATTTGGAGTTAGAATAGCAGGGAAAAGCATACAAATATACCTTTATGAAATGAAGGAAAGACAGATTTGCCTTCACCATGGTGAAAAATTAAGAACAAAAGTTTAAGCTGGAGGGTAGGCAAGACCTTTGATGACACAAGGGTTGTCATAATCTAAGTATTTTGTTGTTGTTGTTGTTTTCATCTCTGTAGCAATTGGAAAGCAATAAAGTCCTTTAAGCAGAGGGAGAGACTGGTGGTGAAGACATCAGCAATAAAATAATTTTTGTTGGTGAATTATCATAGTTTGCAGGGTAAATAATTCATTTGATTTTTATATCTTTAAAAACTCATCTAAATAGATAAAATAACATGACAGCAAAATGTTTTTAGTACTGTTTATACTGCCTATCCTACATTTATATAAATATTAAATTCCTATATTTATATAAATATTAAGATATGATAAGACAAATGTAAAATAGAGTTCTGTTTATTTTATCACTATGGATCAGGGAATGTGCACTTGTTAGAATGAGTGCTACTTTTTGACCTAATGTTTGAAGACAGTAAGAAGTAAAATAAAGACACTTTTTTTTTATTATAAAACTGTTAGACAAATGCATCAACTCTGCTTCCAATTATTTTTATGATACTTTATTATAACTAATATATTTACAAGACATACACAGGTATATGTGTAAATACACAATAATGTTAGAGATTAAGAAGATACAAACATTCAACTTATCTTCTGTAGAGAGTCCTCCCAATTCAGTGCCCTTTATTCCTTTATCTTTCTTAAAAGCTAAGATTCTTGGAGACAAGTAAATATTATTAGTAGCAAAAACAAGCAACAGCTGTTTTTTTATTTTTTATTTTTTGAGATTCACAAAAAAACCCATTTACCAAACATTTACAAATCAGTAGGAAAGTACAACCAAATAAAAATTTAAAACTTAATAACAATTAAATATGGTGAACTAATTTTAAAAAGTTGTTATTGTTTTTGTTAGTCTAGAAGTAAGTTTAAAATAGTCTAATTAATAGAATAGGTTATCACTTTTCTTTAACTTCGGGAGATTCTATTTGCAAGCCAGATTCTGCATGTGAGTTTTTAATATCATGTTCCTTTTTTATCAGAAGCTGTGGAGCCACTCAAATTTTGTTAGCATAGCTGAAAACCTGCAGTAAGCAACTCCGCTTCTGAGTGACATTCATTCAGGGAGCATGCGCTGAGCATCTATTACATGCCAAGCACATTCTACAATCCAGAGGGATGAATCAATGAACAAAGACATGTATCTCCTGTAGTTTACATCTTAGATGGAGAAGGCAAGTAAAGATACCCGTCAGTATTTGCTGACAGTTATGAAGAAAAATAATGTGGGAAAAAGGGAATCAAAAAGCACAGAATGTAAGAAAGGATCCGATCTAGAGAGAATTATAAAAGTTCTTACTGACAAGGTGGTACTAGAGCAGAGACCTCCGAATAAAAATGATGGACTTTAGAAGGGCAGGACAAAAGGTAAGAAGAACAGGCATGGTTGCCAGCGAGTAATGTAAAACAGTGTAAAATAGGCCATTGTTATATTTTTGAAAAAAGGAGACAGTTTTTAAGATACAAAATATGTAGTTGTTTTTGAAAAAATAGACTACAAACTTTTCATTGTAATAATGCTACTTATTTAAATATCCTGTATTTGTCATTTCAATATAAGTGTATGTTTCACATACATTTATACTATGTACTTAAATATGTGGGCTTAAATTTCCTTTTGGGCACACTTTTTCTATCTTTTTTTTTTTTTTTCGAGATGGAGCTCACTCTGTCGCCCAGGCTGGAGTGCAGTGGTATGATCTCAACTCACTGCATCCTCCACCTCCTGGGTTCAGGCAATTCTCTTCCCTCAGCCTCCCAAGTGGCTGGGATCACAGGCGCCTGGCACCGCAGCTGGCTAATTTTTGTATTTTTAGTAGAGACGGGGTTTCGCCATAGTGTCCAGGCTGGTCTCGAACTCCTGACCTCACGTGATCCACCCGCCTTGACCTCCCAAAGTGCTGGGATTACAGGCGTAAGCCACAGCGCCTGATTTCCATCATATTTATTAATTGAATTGCTAATTGAGAGGTAATTGCAGCTGTGAAAAATATTGCAGAAAAGTTCCATGTACTCTATATTTAAATTCCTTCAATGGAAACATCTCGCAAAATTATAGTACAATATTACAACTAAGATATTAAGAACCATAGAGTTAAGATGTGGAATATTTACATGAGCCACACTCACTTACCTTCCACTTCCATTCATTCTTTGGCCCCTAACATTCATTAATCTGTTCTCCATTTCCATAATTTACTCATTGAAGAATGTTATTCAATTGCAATAGTATAGTATGTAACTTTCTGGATTTTTTTTTTTCAATTAGCATAGTTCTCTGGAGGCTCACTTAGGTTTTTGTATGTGTCAGTTGCTTCTTTGTATTACTGAGAAGTGTTTCATGATATGGATAGACCACAGTTTGTTTACACATTCACCTTTTGAAGGACATCTAGGTTGTTTCCAGTTTAGTGCTATTATGAAAAAATCTGCTATACATATTCATGTACAGATGGGTCTTTTTTATTTTTATTGAGGTAGAATTGATATTAGATAAAGTTAGCCACTTTAAAGTGTAAACATCAGTGGCATTTAGTACATTTACAATGTTGTACGACCTCCAACTTTATCTGTTTGAAAATAATTTTACCACTCCAAAAGCAAACCCCATACACCTTAAGCATTCAGTCCTCATTACCTCTCCCTACGTTTTCAGGCAAACACCAATTCGTATTCTGACTATAGATTTACCTATTCTGAATGTGTCATATAAGTAGAAGAATGCAATATGTGGCCTTTTCTGTCTGGCTTCTTTCACTTAACATAATGTTTTAAAATTCATCCCCAAAGCACTTGTTTCTTTTAATGGCTGAATATTATTTTGTATGGCTATACCACATGCTGTTGGTTTTAAGTCTAAGAACTTTTTTCCTCACCTGAGATTCTGAAGATGTTACCCTGTTTTATTAAAGATTTTTATGATTTATATTTTCAATTTAAATTCACAATCCATTTTGAGTTAACTTTTCTATAGGGTGTGAGACAGGTCATTTTTTGTTTGTTTGTTTTTACTTACTGATGTCCAATTGCCCCAGATTTATTTGTTGAAAAGGCTATCTTTTCTCCACTGAATTGCTTTTACACCTGTGGCAAAACTCAGTTTGGCTTATTTGTGTGGATTTATTTCCAGGTTCTGTATGCCATCCCATTGATCTATTTGCCTATATTTCTGCCATTACCACACACTGTTGATTATTATAGCTATATATTCAGCTTTAAAATTTGGTACCCTGATTCATTCTACTTTATTCTTCTTTTTACAAGATTGTTTTAGGTATTAGCTATATGAAAAGGCTATATGAAAAAGCATTTGTCCTATAAAGTTTAGAATAATAATGAAAACATACAAAAAAATCTTACAGAGACTTTAATAGGAATTTTGTTAAACTTGTATATCAATTAGGGGAGAATTGACACCTCTATTACGTTGTCTTTTAATTCATAAAATAGTATGTATCTCCTTTTATTCAGATTTTCTTTGACCTCTTTTATCAGCAAAGAGTGATTGATGAGGAAGTATGCAACACACCAAAAGTACTGCCTGTTTTTTTCCGGTTTATATAGGTATAAATATGAAGAATATATGTGGGAATGGATATTAAGGGAGTGAGAAAATGATGAAAGGAACGTAAAGTTAGATCAGGGCAAATGTATTGAGATAGACCCACTAGGCAAAGATTATTTATTTTAGCTTGAGGGGTTAGCAAGGATTTGGGTGTTTGATTGGTTGACATGGGCTGAAGGATGGCCCACACAAAATGAAGTTCAAATGCCAGAAATACCTTGGAATACTGTCTAGGAAGGTATCTATTGGCTTAGGGCAGTTGAAACATTAGTGTGGGTTACCATGTAGGATGTGCTCACACGCCCTGGGAAGGTCCAGAAAAGACAGGTTTTATCACAACTGAGATAAACAGATTTCTTTGGAGAGCCCCCAGCATCCTTAAAGAGCTCTGTGGTCCCTCTTCTCTGTAGTTCAGAATTTGCAGCGGGAACTGCTACCATGAAACTAAATGTTAATGGGGATAATGGAATCTCTGGTGACAGGGAATAAATGACAGCACTTGATCACCGAAGACAAAATTGCTATGGTTCCTGTTACTTGTGTAAGAGCCAAAGTGGTGTCTAGAATAATCTGACTTGCAGAGGTCTATGGCTTTGGCTAGTTCATCATGATATTTCAGGAAAAGAAATAGATAAGCAGGTTACTAAGTTCTTAATTCATTGGTATAAGCAGAAGAGTCTTAGGTCTATTGAACAGAATTCTAAGTTGAATCTCCAAAACAGAGAGTCACGCATAGTCCCACAAAAATTCTCAGTGCCAGTTTACAATACCAGAGTCTTGAAATGAAGGAAGGTGAGGTACCTTCAGAAAGAAACAGGCTGCATGGTCTAAAACTTGCTATTCATCTGTTATCATCATTTTACAAACATCACTATGGCTATGATCAATAAAAGCCAAGTGGAAGACACTAGAACTGCCGTGGCTAGAAAAATAGTAAGTCAAAAGCAATAAAGCATTCTCCGAGGGATTGCAGAGATGAGTGCCACCAGCAAGGGATGAAGAGATGCACACTAATGATTCCCACCACATGTCCTTTCGACTTCTCTATTTAGCCTGTGCAGAAACAAATGGATCTTGGAAAATGGCACTGAAACGTTGTCAACTTAATCAGGCAGTTTATCCAATTCCAGATGCACTGTCATATGTAGTTTCATTGCTTGAGAAAATTAACACATGCCCTAGGAACTGGTATGGAGCTATTAATTTGGCTTTTTAAAATCTATACTTCTGAGTAATGACCAACAGAAGCAGTTTGTTTTCAGCTGGCAAGGTCAGAAATACACATTCACTGTCTTATCTTAGGAGTATGTCAACTCTCTTTTCCATAATTTAGTTCATAGGGACCTTGATTACCTTTCTCCTCCATAAAACATTATGATGGTTCATTACATTGATGATATTGTGCTGATTAGACCTGGTGAGAAGAAAGTTACAACTATTCTAGAAAACTGGCAAGACATTTGCATGTCAGAGGGTGGAAAATAAATCTGACGAAAATTCAGGGACCTTTCATATCAGTGGAATTTTGGTCATATGTGGCATGTTGAAATGTCCCTTCAAAGGTAAGGAATAAGTTACTGTTTTTAGCCCCTCATATCACCAATAAAGAGGTAGAAGGATTAGTGGTCCTCTTTGGATTTGGAGGCAACATATTCCTTATTTGGGTGTGATAGTAGGGCCCATTATTGGAGTGACCTATAAAGATACTAGCTTGAGTGGAACCCCAAACAACAGAATGCTTTGCAATTCTGCTGCTGTGCAAGCTGCTCTGCCATCCATTAATTGAAGAAGAGAAAAATTAGGCCTAGTTTACAGATGATTCTGTGTGATATTAGAGTGACACCAGAAAGTGCTCCAGCACTACAATGTCTTTCTGGAACATTCCTAATGAACAATGGCAAACAAAATTCATCCAGTTGGCAGAAATTTTAGCAGTGCACCTGGTTGTTCATTTTGCCTGGGAGGAGAAATGGCCAGAAGTAAAAGTCTATAGCAATTCACCCCAGCATCACATGCAACCAATCTGCATGTGTGTCCCAACTATCTAAAGTAAAAGTTAATTTTTAAAAAAGCAATTCAATGGCTGTGACCAATGATTTGGCTGGATTACCATTGAATAGTAAGGAACATGATTGAAAATTGGAGACAAGGAGTTCTGGGAACAAGGTATGTGGATACTCTTATATGAGTGGACAAAAAATGTAGATATTTGTGTCCTATGTGAATGCTTGCTGAAGGGTGATCTAGAAGAAGAAGATGTAAACAAGCAAGTGAATAGGATGACCTGTTCTGTGGAGACCAGTCATTCCCTTTCCCAGTAATTGCTGTCATTGTGCCATAGGTTCATTAAAAAATGGCCATGGTAACAGGGATGGAGATTATGCATGGCTCAAGAACACGGACATCCACTCATCAAGGGCAATTTGGCGATAGCCAGTGATGCATGTCACATCTATCAGCAGCAGAGACCAGCACTGAGTCCCTGATATGGCACCATTCCCTTGGGCGATACGTTAGCTACCTCTTGGCAGGTTGATTACATTGGAACACTTCCATCATGGAAGGGGATGTGTTTTATTCTTACTGGAATAGACACTCAAATATGTATTTGGATTCTCTGCATGCAATGCTTCTGCCAAAACTACCATCTGTACAGTTACAGAATGCCTTATCCATTTTCATGGAATCCCCCACAGCATTGTTTGCAATTAAAGAACTGACTTCACAAGTGAAGTGTTCCAATGAGCCAATGCTCATGTAATTCCGTGGTTTAACCATGGCCACCATCATCTTTAAGCACATGGTTTGACAGAATGATCTCCAAACCTATTGCCTTTTAGACCACCCCAGTACGGGGGTTACACCCAAGACCCGTGACTGCTGCTGCCTGACTGCTGCTGATGTTTATTCAAGGCTCAAGACCACTATAATTAGCAGGTGGTGAAGCCAGCCATAACTTGGGTCTATCCCACTAGGGTGGGAAATTCCCTTCTGGCCCAGAGTGGGTCTAGAAGTGCTATTTGGGAGCAATGGCCTGGAATCAGAGGCTTTGGGATTTTGCCTGGTGCTGTTTTACTGTGGTAAGGCTGGTACCAGATTGCAAGACAAGGTCCTCTATTCACTTTCCTCTCCTTCCCCCGGGAAGAAGATTTTCTGCATACTGCACTGCCTGGAGCTGTAGGAGAGGTGACACAGGCAGCCTCGTGGCTGCCATGGCTGATGTTGTGCTGGTGTGCATCCTGAGCCCACAGCCTCTGAGACCAGTGCAGCACTGTGGTTTGCCAGGGAAATCAGCTGTTACAAGCTCGTTACCATTCAAACTTATTTGGGGCCCAAGACCACATTAGTCAGCTGGCGATGAAGTAGGCCAGGACTTGAGTTTACCCTGCTGGGGCAGCAGATTCCCTTCCGGACCAGGGCAGGTCTAGGAGCTCTGTTCAGGGGCCGTGGAGATCTGTCCAGTGCTCTTTTACTGTGACGGGTCTAGTACAGGGTTCCAAGGTAACACTCTCTGCACTCTTCCCTCTCCCTCCATCACACAGACAGATCCTCTCTCTGCACTGCACTGCCTGGAGTTGAGGGAAGGGTGGTGCAAGCAATGCCAGACTGTCCTTAGCCTCTTCAATAGGTCTTTTATGATTATTCTGCTAAAGTACTGTAACATCTCACCTGTTTTTTTAATTTTGTGAAGGAGTTTGAGGGCATGGATAGTTGTTCAATTTGATATCCCTTTAGGCGTGGTGGTGATCACTAGGGGATTCTATTAGACCATCTTCAAGATTGAGTATTTGGGAGATTTTTATATTATAAACTTAGTTTTCTTCAGAATTATACAGATATTCAAGTTATCTATTTCATATTGCATAACATATGGTAGATTTTTAAAAATAGTTCCTTTTATGTACCTTATCAAAATTCTAAGTCCAAAAGTTGTAGGGTTTTCTTATTTTTTTGATGCTTATAGTATGTGTAGTAAAATCTCCTGTCTCATTCCTGATATTATTGCTTTGTGTTTTCTCTTTTTTATTTCTTTGCCGATCTTACTCAAAGATTAAAGTATTATGAATGATTTAAGAAATCACAATTTTAAATAATTTGTCTTCTTTTTTAATAAAAATTTCATTTCATTTTGCACTTGTATTTATTATTTGCTTTCTTCTTGCTTTTGGTTTCTAATTTTCTTATTTTCTAGATTCTTGAGCTTGGGGTTTTGATTATTGATTTAAGACTTTCACTTTTCTAATTAATACATTTAGTGTTATGAGTTATCCTCTTAACTTTATATTTCCATTTAGTTCAATGTGTGTTTTAATTTTCATTTCTTTTGAACTTTGGGTTATTTATAAGTGTGTTACTTAGTTTCCAAGTGTTCAGATTTTTCTCTTTTTTTGCTCCCTTTGCGTTACTGATTAGTGCATTTCATATACTAACAATGATGCTCATTGGTAGTACTAACTCTCTTTAATTCCATCATGGGTGAAGAACACTCTATGTATGATTTTAATTCCTAAAAACTTGTTAATTTTGTTTTATGGGCCATAATATAATCTATATTGATAAATCCTTTATGAACCCTTCAAAAAATGTGTATTCCAATGTTGTTTGGGAGAGTATTTTATAAATGTTGACTACAGCCTGTTGACTCATGATATTGTTAAGATCTTCGGTATTCTCTCTGACTTTGTCTGGTTGTTTTCTCATTTGTTGACACGTGGGGTTTTTGTTGTTGTTGTTGTAGTTGTTGTTTTGTGACAGTGTATTGCTCTGTCATCCAGGCTGGAGTGTAGTCGTGCCATCTCGACTCACTGTAACCTCTGCCTCTCGGGTTCATGCGATTCTCCTGCCTCAGCCTCCCGAGTAGCTGGGACTACAGGCACGCACCACGATGCCTAGCTATTTTTTGTATTTTTAGTAGAGACGGTTTCGCCATGTTGGCCAGGCTGGTCTTGAACTCCTGACCTCAAGTGATACACCTGTCTGGGCTTCCCAAAGTGCTGGGGTTACAGGCGTGAGCCACCCTTTCCAGCTGACATGTGGGTTTTAAAATGTCCACCTATAATTGTAGATTTATTTATCTACTTTCTTTCTTAATTCTGTCTGTTTTTGTCTTACACATTTTGCAGCACTGATGTTTGATTTATAACCACGTAAAACTGCTGTGTGTTCTTGGTAGATTGACATCATTTTATTATCACACAATGTCTCTATCTCTGATAATTTTTAGTGCTCTGAAATCTGGTTTTTTTAATATTAGCATAGAGACATCTGCTTTCCTTTGATTAATGTTTGTGTGATATATCTTTTTCCATTTATTTTACTCTAACCTGCCTAGATTATTATATTTGAAGTGAGTTTCTTATAGGCAGCATACAGTTTTATCATTTTTTAAAATTCACTGCCAATTTCCATTATTTAATTGTTGTGGTTAGACCATTTATATTTAAAGTTTTTGGTAATATACTCGTGCTTAACATTGAAAAAAATTCTCTGTTTTGTTTTTCATTTATCTGTTTTCTTTTTTTCCTGCCTTATCATTTTTAAAAATAATTCAATTTTGATTTTTCTATGGTGATTTTGGGCATACTCCTTTGAGTGGGGCAGAAATCTTATCTTTCTTGCATTTCTTTATTTCTTTATCCTTCCCTACTTATAATTTTCTTAAATATTTTCTCCATGTACATTTAGAATCACATCTAAAAATGTTATAATTTTGGCTTCACATATTAAGCACACTAACAATTTAGATAAGTGAAGATGGGAAGAAAGACCTATTATATTTACCATATTTTTACTATGTTCTTTCTGATGTTCAAAGGTTAATTCTATTGTTTCCTTTCTGCTTATAAAAAGTACTTTACTCATTTTTCTATGGAGCATTTACTGTGACTTATAATCCTAGTTTACTTTTATCTGAGAATATCTTTGGGCTTCTTTCACTTCTGAGGGATATTCTCACTGAATATAAGATTCTAGATTGGCAGTTCTTTTTTATTTCAACATTTGAGAAATATTATGCCATTTTTTTCTGGCCTCCATATCCACTATTACTCATTTTGTTTTGCCCCTATAGTCAAAGGGTAATATTTCTGTGATTGCTTTCAGGATTTTTTTTTCATCTTTAGTTTTTAGAAATTTAATTATGATGTGTATTAAAAGGGTTTTACTTGGGTTAATCTTTTAAAGAATTTACTTAGTTCTTTCCATCAGTGGAGTTATATTTGTTGCTGAAATTAGAACATATTTCATATCTTTAAGTACTTTTTTGCCCTGTTTTCCTTATCCACCCTAATACTTCAATAACACAAATGTTAGAATTATTTTCATAGAACCGGCCGGGTGCGGTGGCTCACGCCTGTAATCCCAGCACTTTGGGAGCCTGAGGCAGACAGATCGCGAGGTCAGGAGATCGAGACCATCCTGACTAACATGGCGAAACCCCGTCTCTATTGAAAATACAAAAAATTAGCCGGGCGTGGTGGCGGACGCCTGTAGTCCCAGCTACTCGGGAGGCTGAGGCAGGAGAATGGATTGAACCCGGGAGGTGTAGTTTGCAGTGAGCCGAGATAGCACCACTGCACTCCAGCCTGGGTGACAGAGCGAGACTCCGTCTCAAAAAAAAAAAAAAAAAAAAAAAAATTATTTTCATAGACCCACAGGGTCTGAGGCTCTCTTTCATTTGTTTTTTGTTTTATTTTCTCTCTGTTGTTCAGATTAAATATATATATTTTTTTAGTTTACTAATTATTTCCTCCGTTCTCTGATGATGTCCTCTTTACTCTGCCGAAGAGTCCAAATACAGAGGCTTTATTTGGGTTGTTGATTTTTTATTTATAACATTTCTATTTTATTTCGTGCTGAAACTTTCTATGCCTTTGCTGATGCTTTCGGTTCTTTTCATTTCATTTGTCTCAAGCATATTCATGATAGTTTGCTGATACATTCTTACTCTTACTGCTTTACCATCTTTGTCAGATAATTATCCATCATCTTAGTGATGGTATCTATTGCATTTTTAAAAAGTTATTTTGAGATGTTTCTGATTCTTGGTATGAACGTGATTTTCAAATAAAAACTTGACATTCTTATATTATTTTATGTGACTCCAGATCTTATTTCAATGTTCTCGGCCAGTTTGTTTTGCCGGATAAAGGAAGAGATGGGATATGGAACGATTTTGCCTCAGTACTGCCAAGTAAAGGATTCCTGTCTTCCCACGTATTCTCTATTGACACTTAGGAGGGGAGGCTCTTCACTGCTGCTGAATTGGATGAGAGTTCTGCCCTCATGCAGTCATTACTGACATGTCGGAGGTGGGAGGGTGTACTACCGGTCAGTGGTGATGAATGCACTGAATTCCTATTTGACCTTCAGTGACATAAACCAGGCAGATGCCTTATTGCATCCTCCTAAGGGCGGAAGTTCAGGTACTCCCCTGGGGCTTTGCTGGCATGGATTGGAGTAGAGCCACAGTAGTTTTCTGTAGTTTTTGTCTGAATTAGAACAGTTATTATCTAAAAATATTCTGTGTCAGTGGGGTCCCCCTTTCTTCCTCATGTGGTTAGAGATGGCAAGTTTTTATGGCTTCTCTGTACCTGTTGGCATTTCTGGGGTGAAATCTTTTTTTTTCTTTTATTATTATTATTATTATTTTTTATATATATATATATTTATTATCCTTTAAGTTCTAGGGTACATGTCCACAACGTGCAGGTTTGTTACAATGTATACATGTGCCATGTTGGTGTGCTGCACCTGTTAACTCGTCATTTACGTTAGGTATATCTCCTAATGCTATCCCTCCCCACTCCCCTCACCCCACAACAGTCCCTGGTGTGTAATGTTCCCCTTCCTGTGTCCAAGTGTTCTCATTGTTCAATTCCCACCTATGAGTGAGAACATGCGGTGTTTGGTTTTCTGTCCTTGTGATAGTTTGCTGAGAATGATGGTTTCCAGCTTCATTCATGTCCCTTCAAAGGACATGAACTCATCCTTTTTATGGCTGCATAGTATTCCACAGTGTATATATGCCACATTTTCTTACTCCATTCTATCCTTGTTGGAAATTTGGCTTGGTTCCAAGTCTTTGCTATTGTAAAAAGTGCCACAATAAACATACATGTGCATATGTCTTTATAGCAGCATGATTTATAATCCTTTGGGTATATGCCCAGTAATGGGATGGCTGGGTCAAATGGTATTTCTAGTTCTAGATCCCTGAGGAATCGCTACACTGTCTTCCACAATGGTTGAACTAGTTTACAGTCCCACCAACAGTGTAAAATTGTTCCTATTTCTCCACATCCTCTCCAGCACCTGTTGTTTCCTGACTTTTTAAATGATCGCCATTCTAACTGGTGTGAGATGGTATCTCATTGTGGTTTTGATTTGCATTTCTCTGATGGACAGTGATGATGAGCATTTTTTCATGTGTCTGTTGGCTGCGTAAATGTCTTCTTTTGAGAAGTGTCTGTTCATATGCTTTGCCCACTTTTTGATGGGGTTGTTTGATTTTTTCTTGTAAATTTGTTTAAGTTCTTTGTAGATTCTGGATATTAGCCCTTTGTCAGATGAGTAGATTGTAAAAAATTTCTCCCATTCTGTAGGTTGCCTGTTCACTCTGATGGTAGTTTCTTTTGCTGTGCAGAAGCTCTTTAGTTTAATTAGATCCCATTGGTCAATTTGGCTTTTGTTGCCATTGCTTTTGGTGTTTTAGACATGAAGTCCTTGCCCATGCCTATGTCCTGAATGATATTCCTAGGTTTTCTTCTAGGGTTTTTATGGTTCTAGGTCTAACGTTTAAGTCTTTAATCCATCTTGAATTAATTTTTGTATAAGATGTAAGGAAAGGATACAGTTTCAGTTTTCTACATCTAGTTTTCCCAGCACCATTTATTATATAGGGAATCCTTTCTTCTGGGATGGTATCTTCTTAAGCTCCAAATCCAGAACAAATGAGACAAGAGGGAAACTCAAAGCCTCACACTATATTGTTCCCTGGTTTTGGCTAATCTGTGGGTCTGCCTTCTTCTCTCCAGCCTTAAAAGTCTTCCTATGAGTGTTTTCTATATAATATTCAGGGCTTCTAATTGAACTTAATAAGCAGGAATAGGAAAATGTGTGTCTGCTCCATATTAGAAACATCTAACATTTTCATCACATTTGAAGGTTTATATAAGGTTTTAATATATCACATTGTATGGCACAAAATCTATTCTTTGAAAAAAGGGGAGAAGTAGATGAAAGAATAGCAGAACTTCAAATGAAATTTTATACTTTCGTAAAGTCTTCCATAACATACTTTTTTAGTTTCTGATTCCTGAAAAGTAGGACCCATTTGGCAAATTGTGAAACAAATACATTGTTTAAATTTATCCTTTTTAATATATAAATGCCTCACTGCTATAGATACCTGTTAATAAATAAGAAAAAAATTCTAGAACATTTTTCCCATGGACCATCATGTTAGAGTTTATAATTTTGATGTAAATTTACTTTTCATGATTGACTTCAATTATTGGAACAGCAAAAGTTTCTCAGTGGGAAATTGTGATAAAGTTTAGTAAATATAGCAATTGTGACAAGATAGATGCAAGTTTTATCCTCTAAGATTGCCGTGATTAAAAAGTGATTTAACAAAATTCAATATTATAGAAAACTAGTATAATCATCTCCTAAAACGAATGAAGCTCAGGCTACAGTGGCTTGTGATATGCAAAGACGATTCCATATACTAAGAATGATGCCTGCTGGTATTCTTAACTTTCTTTTCATCTCCCTCCCCCATACACAATCTTATTAGTGAGATCATTTATCAATTTTTTATATCACCTTCTATAGTCTATGTTTGAAAGACATAATCTTTCAAATATTCAAAATTTATATGATTTATCTATGTTCTTCTTGATTCCTGAATATTTTTTACACTAAATTATTTTTAGCAGAATAATAACCCAAATCCCTTCAAAACAGCTAGCTAAAGCTTTAACCTTAGACATGTTGTTTAACCTCTCTGGGTCTCAGATATCTTTTCTGTAAAATGAGAAAGTCAGAACAGGATTATATCTAATAGTTTTGTGCTTTAAAGTTTTTTTTTTGTCTGTTTGAATATGCTAATTTATTCTAAAACTTCCCATCTAGAGAAAGTTAGTTCTATTTGAAAGTTTTCTTTAAAAAAATTATTGTATTTATGAAACATCTTAAGAATTCCAATTTTCAGATTTTTATCTAATTGCTCAAATGGTTGTTTCCTGTGTTTATTATTTTTTTTTTCAAATAACGTTTTAACTCAGTTTCCCTACATCACTCTTGGTTCCTTTGCTTTTTGAACTCTTCTAATTTTGAGAAGATTTTTTGTTTTGTTTTTTAGTCCAGAGTAATGTCACATGTTTTTAGGCTCATGTGTGCATGTGTGTGCACAAGAGAAGGTGGGGAGACAGAAAGAGAGAGGAGAGAGAGAGAGAAAGGAGACTATAGGGAGCAACTATTCGGTTTTACCAACTTATGCGGCAAAGCAGGTTGACCAGTGGTGGAAGCTGTTACAAACATTGGGGAAGCAGAAGTGTGATACAAAAATTGATAGTAAAAAACAGACAAAACAAAACAAAATAAACATTTTAAGTCCTCTCTTCTTCTATACTGTGACTGGCACTCTAGCAATATGATTTACATTTAAAAGGTACACCAGATATAAGGGAGGCAGCTGATAATTACACTTAGTCTCGCCTTTTCGATGTGAGCTGTTGGCTGTGATTCTTCTCTGCCTCAGTGCTCAGGTGAGCATAAGAATGTGCATGCATATTCTCAAAAAATTATTTTCTATCACTGAGTAGAAAAATAATGTGGTAAAAGTCAGGTATTGACTTATATTGCACATAGTGGGGACTCAATGAATATTTATTGAATGAGTTGGTGAGTACTCAACTCATTATAGCATTGTCAGACCATGTATTTTTATTATCACAAAGGAAACTATATTCGTGCTAAAAAGGAACCTATCTCAAGTTGCTGTGTTTTAAAACTGTGTGTCCCCCTAAAATTCATACTGAAACCTATTCCCCATTGAACTACTTTTAAAAGGTAGAGTCTTTTGGGTAGTGATTAAGTCATGTGGACTCTGCTTTCATGGATGGGATTAATTCCCTTATAAAGAGGCTTCAGTAAGCTACCTGGCCCTTCCGCCGCTTCTGCCACACGATAGCACAGCCTTTGTCTGTTTTTCCCTCTCTGACAGGTGAAGATGCAATGAAAAGGCACAGTCTTTGAAGCAAGAGAGAGCCCTCACGAGATGCTGAATCCACTAGTGCCTTGGCATGGGACTTTCCAACCTTCAAAACTGTGAGAAACAAATTTCTATTGTTTATAAATTACCCTATGGGAAGTATTTTGTTATAGTAGCACTAATAGACTAAGACAGAACTCAAGCATACAATTATATTTCAGAGTACATCAAAGTTGAAGTTGACAGCTTATCAAATTAGCCACCCGTTGAAGTGCAAAAAAGAACATTAAAATAATCTTTATTATCTTTGAATTCTCAGAAGCCTCTGATCTCATACTTACATTTCTTGAAATATATCTTTTTTTCTTTTTTCCTTTGAGACGGGTTTTCAGTCTGTCACCCAGGCTGGAGTGCAGTGGCATGATCATGACTCACTGCAACCTTGGCGGCTTCCCAGGCTCAAGGGATCTTCCCACTTCAGCCTCCCGAGCAGCTGGAACTACAGGTGCATGCCACCATGCCCAGATAATATTTGTATTTTTTGTAGAGACAAGGTTTTATCCTATTTCCCAGGCTGGTCTCAAACTCCTGGGGTTAAGCAATTCACCCACTTCGGCTTCCCAAAGTGCTGGGATTACAGGGGTGAAGCACTGCACCTGGCTAAAATATATCATTCTAGGTGCGGAAATATGAGGAAAGTGTTGAGGTAGAATCATCCCACAGGAAGGGCATTTTGAATTTGTTACAGTTGTCAAATAACTTTCCCCAAGGTGAATTTAACAGTCAAGAGCCTGTTAAACATTGGTTTCCAATGTATCTGTCTCAACAGACACACATATGCGCACAGATAAAATAAATTAAAAATGTAAAAATCTATAGAATGTATAAAATATTATAACTATTAAATTAGTTTAGCAATATTACTGAGTACACAATTAATGTAGAAAAATAGATGCATGTTTATATGTTAGTAATAAAGAATAAGAAAAGTGAGAAAAATACATAGTATTTAAATTTCCAATGTATCTAAATATCTAAACACCATACTATCTAAGGATAAATTTTTAAAATATGTAATACCTATGCACTTAAAGCTACAAAACATTACAGAAATAATGTTAGATAAAGAGTATATAAATAAGTGAGGAGATATACTCTCTTCATGGATCACTCAATATTTTTAAGATGCCTCTTGTCTCCAATTGAATCTCTACATCCAGTTGATCGTAGTCAAAATCCCTGCAGACTTTACTATAGCAATAGACAAGCTGATTCTAAAAGTCACACAGAAATGCAAAGGATCTAGAATAGCTAACAATACTTTGAACAAGAAGAACATAGTGGAAGGATGGATAGGATCTGATTTCAAGACCTCTTTCCACGGAGACACACACTATTCTTCTCCGCCCTAGAAGATGGTATTGGGATTGCACAGTCTTCGACATTGTTTTGTGACCTCTCTGTTTCTTTTACTCTCTGTCTCTTTTTCTGTCATTAACAGAGGCAATGTTTACAAACTACAAAGCATAGACCGTACCTATATAGTTTGATGAGCTTTAACAAGTGAATACACTTATTTAACCAACTACAAAAAATAAAAATAAAAATCGGAATATTTTAATGCCCTAAAAATTTTCTCTGCATTTGTTCTTTTTTTAGATATTTATTTTGGATATGATAGATCTTTTACATCTCCATATATGTCTAAGGATAAAATGGCTAGTCTTTACAAAAGCAAACAAAAAATCTGGGAATCTGATACAGATTGCAGTAATACAGAGATCAAATTAAAGACAAATAATAGTTTAAGAATGTAGTCATACAACCCATAAGTATGGTATATATCTGTTTATTGGTTTTGTTAAAGGCCTCTTCTGTTTGTAATCCGATATGTTTGTGATTACGGTATGTTTGTGATTACAGTATATTCTATATGGTGATTTATGTAGACAGGTGTTTTGCATTGTTGTGGTAAGATTCACTTGGTCTTGATTTGTGTAGAGATGTTTGCCTTCTTAGTTCAGGAATGACAGGCTTTTTCACTAAAAATCAGAAACAAAATATTTAAGTATTATGTGTCACATATTTTTTTCTGTCATAGGCAGATAGACCATTAGATGGAGATGTATAGACATCTCCTTAAAATTAAAAAAAAAAAATGTGCTTTGCTTGTGGACCACACTTAAACAGGCAATAGGCCAGATTGCTCTGCAGGCCATAGTTTGCCAACTCCTGATTTAGATCATTTTAAGTTACATTTTACAATATTTGTATTTTCAAGAAAACAGCCTTGCATGTCACTGATAATTGTATTTCTAAGATCACAATTTTGGCATTAGTCCAAAAGGCATTGTTTTGAATGTAATTTTCTATATTTCTGTTGCTAGTAAATTAAAAAAAAAAAACAAGTTGCTATATCGATTTTGTGTCCCATACCTTGCTGAATCACTTATCACTTATAGTAGAGTTTTGTTCTTTAGTTAGGTTTCTCTGCATACAAAATTAAGTTTTCCATGAATAATGGCAATATCAATTCTACTTTTGTGCCTTTTATGTCTTATTTCCAATTTATTTTATGGGATAGAATCATGAAGCTAATAGTAAATAGAAGTGGTAAACTAAACTACCTTTGTCCTACCCTGATCTAATGGAATATGTACTAAACTTTAACCATTTATTATGATTAATTGTAGGTTTCTTCATTGATTTTTTTGATCAAATTGAGGTTGATTTGTTCTATTCCCAAGTTATTGAGAGTTTTTTTTTTTCAAATCATAAATAGGTATTGGTTTTGTTAAAGGCCTCTTCTGTTTGTAATCAGATATATTTGTGATTACAATATATTCTATATGGTGATTTACGTAGACAGGTGTTTTGCATTGTTATGGTAAGATTCACTTGGTCTTGATTTGTGTAGAGATGAGTTTGCCTTCTTACTTCAGGAGTTATTGGCTGTAATTTATTAAACCTTGTAATGCCCCTGCAATTTTTAAAAATAATTGCTCAAATAAAAAATTGTAATAATCTTAAATAACGTTTATTTTGGCAACAAAAATGAATTAAGAAATATTTTTCTTTTTTTCCAGAAAGAGTATATATATATATTTTTTTCCTTTTCATAAATGTGCACTGCAATTTATAATTTAAGGCATCTGGGCATTGGGTTTTACTTGTGAGAATGTTTCAGGTTACAAATTACTTTTTCTAAATATATAGTTCATTATTTTGATTTTCAGTTTCTTCTTGACCCATTTTGGGAGTTATGTTTTTGCTAAACAAGTGCCTTGTCAGCCAGGTTGTCTGAGTCACTAGCATGAAGTTGCTACTCTTTATTAAGCTTTTATAGAAGTTCTTCAGTGATTTCATTTATGATATTTGTAATTTGTTTTTTCTCTCTTCTTTTCTTGGACTAGTTTACCTATAGATTGATCATTTTTCTTAATTGTTTGTGCTATTGTTCTTATGTACTTACTTCTACATACATTGGGATTAATATACTCAACATTTTTCTTTATTCTTAAAGGTGAAAATTTAGATTATTCATTTTACATATTTCTTTTTAAATATAATTTTTAAAGGTATAAACATTGCTGTATGGTTTAAACTGCATCTCAGAAGTTTTTGTATGCCATATTTCATTATTATTCAGTCTGAAATATTTCCTATTTTTTAATGTCTTCTATGTTAATTATTGTGCTATTTTGAAATGTGTTGATTATTTCCAAATATAGAGGAGTTTTCTAAATATATTTTTGCCAATTACTTTCCACACATATCTTAAATAAAAATGACCATACTTTGAAATTTAATAAGATATTTTCATATTTTTGGTGAATGCTTTATGTGTGCTAAAGAAAATATGTGTACACTGCAGTTTGGTTTTAGTCTTCTAGGCATGATAATTAGGTTTATTTAATTGATAGCTTTTTCTAATATCCTCCATTCTTAAATTTTCTATTTTGTCCTATCAATTATTTGGAGAAGAACGTTGAAACCTTCTAGCTTTGTGTATTGAGTTCTGAATTCTATCTCATTGTGCTCCATTTATTTTGTTAAATCAAGTTTAGTTTAAAGCTGCCTCCTTACATATTTTAAGTTTAGCCTAAAGGTTTCTCTGTACGTTTTGAACTATAACAAGTAGAGATGTAAATAGACCATAGCCTATAGTAGGCTAGTAGTAGGAGGCTATGGCCTGTTTACATCTTCACTTGTTGTAGTTCAAAATGTACAGAGAAATCAAACACGGAGTTTTGGCCAATTAAATGTAGCAAGCGCCAACCTACAATCAATCCCGCTGTTTTTATATCTCACTTCATTTTCTGTATCTCGCTTTCCTTTTTGAGGCTGTCCGATTCACAAATCGTTCATTGCTCAATTAAAGGTTTTTTTTTTTTTTTTCTTTTCTTTTTTTTTTTTTTTTGACGGAGTCTCGCTCTGTCACCCAGGCTGGAGTGCAGTGGCACGATCTCGGCTCACTGCAACCTCCACCTCCCTGTTCAAGTGAAGCGATTTTCCTGTCTCAGTCTCTCGAGTAGCTGGGATTACAGAAGCGCGCCACCACGCCTGGCTAATTTTTGTTTTTTTCAGTAGAGACGGGTTTTTACCATGTTGGCCAGACTGCTGTCCAACTCCTGACCTCAGGTGATCCGCCCGACTCACCCTCTCAAAGTGCTGGCATTACAGGTGTGAGCCACAATTAAAGGCTTTTAAATTTAATTCGGCTCAGGTTTTTCTTTTATCAGATTTGAAACTCTCTTATAGGCATTCACATATAACATTGTAGTATTCTTCGTGAATGGATCTCTTTCCATTAAAAAATGTTCCTTTTGTTGTTGTTGTTGTTGGTTAGTACTCCCCATCTTGAAATCTACTTCGCATGATATTAGGGATGCTTTATTATGACTTTCATTTGCATGCAATATATTTCTACGGCACTTTTTTCTATCTGTCTTTATTTTTAAATTGTGTCTTTTTTTAAAAAATGTAGAATTGTGTTTCAAATTTTAAATTTTTTAATTTACTTAAAAATTGTGCTTATATTAAACAACATAGTATTCTTTCTTTTCCTCTAATTTGACAATTTCTGCTTTAAAATCAAGGGCAGGGTTTATTTAGACTTAATGAGTTATATTTTTGTGTCTTTGGAAATTTATGTTGGTTAATCAATATTTTAGTTATTTTAGTTATTAACATATTTCTGCCTTATTGGACTTTTAGCTATGTGGTTTTTTTTGTTGTTGTTTTGTTTTTTTATTTTACATTCAACAAATTACTTATGGATGGCTGGGCACTATGGCTCATTCCTGTAACCCTAGCACTTTGGGAGGCCAAGGCAAGAGGACTACTTGAGCTCAGGAGTTTGAGACCAGCCTGAGCAATATTGTGAGACCGTGTCTCTATATAAAATTTTTAAAGTATTTAAAAAAATTATTTATGGATTACATTATATATTAGGAAAAAGTTACAGTACACTTCACTTCTAGTGTAAGAAATCTGTAACAGTACAAATTTTTTTACACTCCCTCAAGTTTTTGTATTATTATTGTCAAATATTAATTTATAAAATTTTTGTCTTACTAAATATTATTTTTGCTTTATAGGACTATAACTTAAATAAATTTTAAGACATAGTCTTTTGCATTTAGTAACACATTTAACATTCCTATTAATCTATGATGTTTAACGTATAATGAATTATCCTTTTGGTATCATTTCTCTTTATCCTAAAGAACTTTATTTAATATTCTCGTAGTGCATCTCTATTAACAATAAATTCTCTTGACATTCATTTATATGAATTTTTTTGTCTTCAATTTTAAAGGATATTTTGCTAGATATATAACTTTAAGATAACAATATTGTTATGTATTCTTTCTCTATTTTAGAGAATTTTCCTCCATATTTTTGGGTTTCATGGTTTCTGAGATTCATGATTTCATTTAAAAATGCAATTTGGAATAATTCAACTATTTTCATCATCACATCCATATCATTTTCCCATTTTTTTTTTCACCTGATCTTTTGGAACTTCAATCACCCATGTGGGAGATGACATAATATTGTCTCACAGTCCACAATATTATGCTTCTTTTTTCAGTCTTTTCATTTTTATAGTTCATATTTTTCTTATTTTTCTATTAACCTGTCTTCAGATTTATTAATTTTTTTGTACAGTATTCACTTTTCCTTTGACCAATTTATTTAATTTTTAAATTTGGCATTTTTGTATTTCAGTTCTATAATTTTATTTTGTTGTTCTGTTTTCAAATTTCTTCTGAAATATATTATCTCTTCAGCCGTTGTAGTAGTAACCATATTGTCTAAATTTTGTATTTATAGTAGTTGTTTTAAGCTACATTTTTACAAATTTTATTATCTACATAATCAATGAATAACCATCTATAAAACTATTTTATTTTCTTGATTTTAGGTCAAAATTTTCTGCTTTCTACATATTTTGAAATTTATTAGTATATCCTGAACAGTCTCTTTTAGGGATATCTCCTCCTCCTTCTCTTCCTCTTCCTCCTCCTCCTCCTCCTCTTCCTTTTTCTTCTCCTCCTCCTCTTCCTTTTCCTTCTCCTCCTCCTCCTCTTCCTTTTCCTTCTCCTCCTCCTCTTCCTTTTCCTTCTCCTCATCCTCCTCTTCCTTTTCCTTCTCCTCATCCTCCTCTTCCTTTTCCTTCTCCTCCTCCTCCTCTTCCTTTTCCTCCTCTTCCTCCTCCTCCTTCTTCTTCTTCTTTCTTCTTCTTTCCTAAATCAAGCTTACTTTTAAACTTTATTCTAATAAACTTGTTTCACTGGAAATGAGAAAAAAATGCATATCTTGCCACTGCCTCCGACTTTTGACAGAATGAACAATTTCTAAATTTGATTCAAACTTAATTGACAGATCTGTCAGATGTATTCTATAGGAAATCAAGGAACCCTCACCTAAAATATAATTTTTTTATAGTTGTTAGAATAGAAAAACTCATCACTGTATTTCCCCTGTAATCACCCTGAAGTTATCCTTGAATTATGGTTCCTATGATACAAATTGATGGTGTGTATGCTTCTTGCATTGGAAAAACTGTGAAGACCAATGAAAACCTAGTGTTACTTGCACCAAGAATAGTAACCACGGCTCTTGCAGAATTTGAAGGTAAGTCATTAATTACTTAATTGCTACACAGTACATGGGTCCAGGCACTAGGAGTCAATCAGAAAGTGCTGTCCTTTGGATTTGTAATTGTTAATGGCACCTGCCTCCTCCATCATTCATTTTCTCAGTTGAGACACAGTAAGAATATTTTAGTTCATAGGATCTCATAATACAGAGACTAATTGAGTCTTCTTCGTTGGACTAGAAAATCATAAAAATCAAAATATCTGAGAAGATTGTTAACTGAATAGGATGGCAGAATTTTGTGAGGCAGGAAAGAGGATATGAATAAGTCACCAAAACAAGCAGGAAAGGAAGAAGACAATTCAAAAAGCCAAACTACAATGTCAAGACATTGGAAAACTCCCAAGTAAATTAAAACAGAGAGTATAACAGTTTAGATAGACAAATGGAGAAGCAATTTTGGATGACTATAAAAGACAGTGTACTGACTCTGGTGAGATTTTTTTCTGTAGTACTTTAAATGATGAATTGCCAAGCCAGCTCTGATGAAAGAACTGTAGACAGAGGGTACAAAAATGAGTTGACATTGCAATAAAAAGCATTAAAATATTTCCTTGTTGTCTTTGCTGAACAAATTTGTTGTACATAATTAAATTACAGTAGGCCATCAGAAAATGATTCTAAAAAGTATATGTGGTGCTAAGAACTCATTAAGGACTTTTGGTGTGAGTGTAAGTTGAAAGCACTTAAAAGTATTAACATTTTCCATGTTTTTGTTCTTGGTCTTAGAGGAAAATCTGAAATGTGAGAATAGTCAAAAACCATAACAAAGAGGATTATTGTTTTCTGCTATTACCTTCCCAGTGTCTTTTCTCTGAGCACAATATATTCATCTGTAGATCTAAAAGAAATAGGAAAAATGCTTATTTCAGAGCCTTAGGTAAGGATAGCAAGGTATCACTGAGGCAAATAAATTAGTATTGCGTGTTTGTGAGAGTTTTGTATTTTATTCAGAATTCCACTTTTATATGGAATTCCTCAACTATTTCTTTCCCTTTTATTTCTTTTCTTTGCTTTTTCTTTTTTTCCTTCTGTTTATTTTCAAATGAAACTTGAGACAGGATATAAGTTTAAAAGTAAATGTTCTGATTGACACAGAGGTTTATACTGTTATCAGTCACCCATTATATGATAGTTTATAAGGTATTTTAATGGAAGCTTAGGGCTCTTTGGAACACCATTTGAGAATCATTGCATTTAAGAACGATCATAATTGAAACTTAGATGTAGGTGGCAGACAACTGACGATAGCCATGTTTTTATGGTCAGATACAACACCCACACAAGAAAAATATCTAAGAGAATCTAAGACCAACAGAGCCTAATAAAATTCAAGTTATTAGGCAGTGTTAACAGCAGTAATAAACCTTTCCATTAAGGCCATTGAATACTAAGCAAATCCAGTTTCAAGTTGAGAGCTCTTATGTAGTATTTTGTATGGGCATGGCTGCAGAAGACCAAACTGATAAATCATATGAATTTAGAGAAATTATTGTAATTACGAATGACCAGAAATTATATGAGGACACATCATTGAAAACACATGAAATTTGATGTGTCTTATATCAATATAAATATCTATTATATGACACTATGTAGTATTGTTTTGATTCTTCCCTACCATATCTTGGGGTATTTTCCAATTTCTTCCAAGAAGTCCAACTTCAGGGCTTTCTTGTTTTGGTTCGTTTGTTTGTTTTTATTTATGTTATTTGTGGAGTTTGTAAAAGGTTTTTTTGATGGTTATGTTTATTTTGTTTAACAGGGGTCAAACGACTTTTAGTAATAAAGTCATGTTTATTCCTACACAATGGTATAGAACTCCTACACTGACAAGATTTAATATGTATATATTTATTGCACACAGATTACTAAGTATAAATAAGCATGTGAAGAAAAAAAAAGATCTCGGTGTTCAAGTGTGGAAATCAAAGTAAGTTATGAAAATAATTTGAGTGGCCTCAGGACTCAATTGTCCTTACAACAAAATATTTACTTTCTTAACTGGTCTTATACTGGTTGTCAGTTTCCAAAAACAACCAATTTATTGTCATAAGCAGGCAGAAAGCAACAATTTTCAAAGCAATTTCAAACATGTAGTTAGCTTCCTGGATAATTATGTGTCATTATACTTCTAAATAATCCATTGAATGTCTTAGTGATATATTTTCTATCAAGTTTAATTTATAAATTGAAAAAAATGCCTTGGTATGGAGAGGAAAACAAGATCTTCTCACTCTTCAGTTACAACACTTGGACTTTTACTTTAAATGATTGAATATAAATGCATATTACAATATTTAGTGCTATCAAGTACCCCTATCGTTCTCATACATTTTTATGCTCTAATACAACAATATTATTTTGTTTAATTTTAGGGAGGTAAAAGGATAGTTGGCATACCTCCCCACCCCCCAGAGGAAGTTAAATGACTTTTGATAAGAAACATGGTCTTTCCTCTTAATATGAAAACATGCTTCATATGAAACAGAGTGCCGGCAAATGAGGTTTTTAGTTTAGAAAGTCATTGTACATATAGAATGTCTTGTGGTTCAAAGGCTGAAACCACAACTAGAAAGGAGGACAGTGAGAAGTAATTTTAAATTTCTTAATATTGAAATAAGCATCCTGGAAAAATTATTGGCGTCTTTGATATGGTTTAAAATAAGTGGCTAGGGTGGTACCTCTGAGATTACAGAGTGAGAACCTCCATAAATCTGTTTCCCATTAAAAAATGGTAAAATTGTCAAAATTAGTATTTTTGGAGCCCTAGAAATTAACCAAAACCTTGCAACTATTTCAGAGAAGCTTAAAGAAAACTACTGAACCTCAGTACAGAAGGTTTGTGTGGATTTTTACCAAGTCACATCCTCCTACTTCATATCACCCTCTCTAGATCCACAGAAACGTTGAAAACCAGCAGCCTGGAAAACATGAGCTGCAAATGTACCAACTTCGCAGCCATTGAGGGGCAGACCCAGTTTCAAGCTTCTCAAAAAAAATCCAATAACTAGAGGCTTGTCACTATTTGACCTGTCTTGCAGTTCCCTGAAAAAACCCAATTACAACTGTCACTGACCAGCTTAGAGCTCACTCTGGAGGGAAAGTCCTATCTTCAGGGCATTTTCCAAAAACAATCAGTAACAGTAATCCAATTTTATGACTGCCTGAGGGCAGGATACCAGTTGGGGTAAAGCACTTGGCCAGTCTTAGAAAAGGAAGATATTGGGAGCAAGATGTATATTAGGACTTCTGAAAAACACTTATATATTCACACATTACTTGGGATCTAGAAAATGAAGTATGCATGTAGGGCTGGTTGAATGTCCAGGAGAGATGAGTGGGTCCCATCTGTCATCCTTAGCTAACACTTGGGACCTGTTTTAACCATTAAGGGAAGGCTAAGGCAAGAACATGAAATGTTGTGAACTGCTAACTATTGAAAATTATTTCAACCTTCACCCAGAGCTTCTTGGCAAAGAGTAAAAGAACAGTGATTCAAGGCATTTAATGAAATCACTGACCAATAATTAATTGAGCACTAATCTAACTAAAAAGAGATATCATTTGACTAATACTATAGAAAATACAGATTTCACCCATTAGTCCAGACAAGTCACTGAATGAATAAATAGTGGCAACAACAGCAAATAAACAATAACAATTAGCCCTGAAAGGAGAGGAAATATAGTTTTCAGAGTTGAACATAATATTATCCATTATTTATTTATTTATTTATTTATTTATTATTATTATACTTTAGGTTTTAGGGTACATGTGCGCAATGTGCAGGTTAGTTACATATGTATACATGTGCCATGCTGGTGCGCTGCACCCACTAACTCGTCATCTAGCATTAGGTATATCTCCCAACGCTATCCCTCCCCCATCCCCTCACCCCACAACAGTCCCCAGAGTGTGATGTTCCCCTTCCTGTGTCCATGTGTTCTCATTGTTCAATTCCCACCTATGAGTGAGAATATGCGGTGTTTGGTTTTTTGTTCTTGCAATAGTTTACTGAGAATGATGATTTCCAATTTCATCCATGTCCCTACTTGATTTAAAGCCCGGAAAGGAGAGGAAATATAATTTTCAGAGTTGGACATTATATTATCCATTTTCAATCTTAATTTAAAAATCAAATTTTCACTAATATATCATTAAGCGTAGACAGAAATAGAAAGTGTGTGTGGAGACTGAAGCAACTCCCTCGGAGACACTAATCCACCATGTTGACTTCTGATTAACTATAGTTGCGGGAAGACTTGTGATTTCCAGTTTATCTATTGTTCCTTGTGTAAAAGTCCATACTTACCATAAATCCTTAGGCCCAAACAACCTAGATATAATCGCTCTTCAATTGTCCCAAACATTTCTTCTGAATCATGTATACCATTTCCTATGGTCATATAAGCCCTGGGTCTGGAGGGTAATGGTGAGGGGATCACTGTCTTGCCTTGCGTCTGCCAAAGACACAGATGCCGCTTGTAGTCGGAATTCCTTATTAAATGTTTCTTTCTGAGAAAATGGATATGACGGCTTCTTTTTTCAGCCTCTCCACTTCCTTGGACCTTCAGGAGTAGGTTTCCATAGACTTGCCCACAAATGGAACAGTGTAACACCTATGAACCTATGAAAAATGTCAAGAAAAATTGTCCCTGAGAGAGCTCAGGTATTGGCCAGATTTCAAATCAGCTCTTATAAATATTTTCAAAGAACTGTAGGGAACTGTATCTAAATAGTTAAAGCAAATTATGACCTTATTGTCTTACCAGATAAAAATTATCAATAAAGATATAGAAAGTGTGTGTGTGTGTATATATATATACATATATATATAAAGATCACCAATAAAGCTATAGAAAGTATATTTTCGTTTTATTCCATTTCTGTGGTTTATATATATATAGTAAACTGTATATATGTATATATACACACATATATATATATAAGTTCCTGTGGTTATATATATAATCTATGTTATTTCACATGATCCTGTCATGTGCAACATGTATGAACCTGGATGTCATTATATATATATATATATATATATATATATATATATATATATATATATATATATATATAAAGAATTGCAGACATTAGAAAGTGAAATAAATGAAAATTTTACAAGAGGAACACAACAGTGAATTTGAGGTACAAAAAAATTAGCAAATCTGAAGTTAGGTCATTTGATATTATTTAGTCTCAGAAACAGAAAGAAAAAATAAGAAAAATGGATCGAGCCTTAGGGGTTTGTGAGATATCATCAAGGGTATCAGCATATGCATAACTGAAACCCCAGAAAAAGAGTGGAAAGAAAAAGGAGCAGAAAGAGTATTAGAAGAAAAAATAGCCAAAAATTTCCCAAGTGTGATGAAAACTTTAATATAAACATTTAAGAAATTCAAAGAACTCCAAGTATGATGATCTCAAAGAGATTAATGCCTAGACACACTGTACTCAAATTCTAAAAAGTCACAAAAAAGGTATCTTGAAAGCAGCATGAAAGAAATGACACATATAAAATTCCCAATAATATTTGAGCTTAGTTTTTATAGGTTGTAAACAAAGGACCTAATTCTATTCTTCTGTATGTGTATATGCAGTTTTGCCAATGCCATATATTGAAACTGTCCTTTTCCTATGATGTATTTTTGGCATCTTTGTCAAGAATCAATTGCTGGCTAGGTGTTGGTGGCTCATTCCTGTAATCCCAGCACTTTGGGAGGCTGAGGTGGGAGGATTACTTGAAGCCAGGTGTTTGAACCAGCATAGGCCACGTGATGAGGCCCCATCTCTACACACACACAAAAAAATTTAGTTGGGTCTGGTGCTGTGGGCCTGTAGTTGTAGCTACTTGTGAGGCTGAGGCAGGAGAATCACTTGAGCCTAGGGATTCAAGCCTGCAGTGAATAAAGAAAATGTCGTACATATACACAATAGAATACTATCAGCCATGAAAAAAAAAATGAAATCTAGTCATGTGCAATAACACGCATGAACCTGGGTGTCACTATGTTAAGTGAAATAAGCCAAGCACAGAGAGACAAACATATGTTCTCACCTATTCCCGAGATCTAAACATCAAAACATTTGAACTCATGGAGATAGAGAGTGGAAGGATGGCTTTCAGAGGCTGGTAAGTTTAGTCCGTGGAATCGAGGGTGGGGCGGGGGAGGGTGTTTTTCCCTCTTTTTTTTGTTAATCAGGCTAAATGTTTGCCAACTGTTTTTTTTTTTTAACTTCAAATAACCAACTTTTTCTTTCATCGATCTTTTGTATTTTTAAAAAAATTTCAATTTCATTTATTTCTGCTCTGATCTTTATTATTTCTTTTCTTCTACTAATTTTGGGTTTCGTTTGTTCTTCTTTCCTAGTTCTTTAAGATGCATTGTTAGAATGTCTATTTGAAGTTCTTCCTCTTTTTTAAGGTTGGTAGTTATAGCTATGAACTTCCCTCTTAGTACTGCTTTTGCTGTATCCCTCAAGTTTGGTATGTTTTATTTCCATTATAGTTTGTTTCAAGAAATTTTTCAATTTCCTTTTCAATTTTTTTATTGACCAACTGATCATTCAGGAGCATATTGTTTAATTTCCATGTGTTCATATAATTTCCAAGATTCGTATTTTTGTTGATTTCTAGTTTTATCTTTTGTGGTCAGAGAAGGTGCTTGACATTATTTCAATATTTTGAATGTTTTAAGCCTTGTTTTGTGACCTAACATATGGTCTACTGTTGAGAATGATCCATATGCTGAGGAAAAGAATGTGTATTTTGCAGTCATTGGGTGAAATGTCCTATAAATATTTATTAGATTCATTTGGTCTAGACTGCAGGATTAAGTCTGATTTTTTTTGTTGATTCTCTCTCTGGAATACCTGTCTACTGCTGAAAGGGCAGTGTTGAAAACTAACGAGTAAATTTTTAAAATAGACATTTCTACCTAATATGTTGAACATTTTTATTTTAATTTTTGTCTTTGGAGAAAATAGTTGTGTTTTTAGAGGCTAGCCAGAAGAATTATTGTTGTAACGTAAATTTCAGGCCAAGGAAGTGAGGAAATCTGTTGCAATAGAAGGCTATGAAGGAATATTTGAAACTTTGAACATATATCAAGGTGTGATAAACCCTTCAGAGGCAGCCTGTGGAATTTTATATGAAAGATGTTTGAGAACTTTCTTATTTGATAAGTAGACTAATTTAACTGTCTTGCTAAATTTATGAAGCCATTACTTTTTTGTTATTTTTAGTTCATTGAAATTAATAGGATATTGATATTTTATAAAGTAAATTAGTATTTGTCTTAATGATATCTTGATAATACATCAACATTTAGAGAAGTGGTAGAGACTGAGATATTATTGAGTTGAACAATGATATATTTTATTGTCTCCCAATGTCCACTTTTGTAAACTAGCTTTGAAGTTTATTTACAATAAAATTAATGTAGGTCTTCTGAGCCACATACATTGTTATGGGTCTATATATTACATTCTATATAGTATATATTCCATCCCTTTGCAACTAGCAGGTAGATTACTTTGTCAAGGATATAAAATATCATGAATGTAGGGAGTTTTCATAATTTATATTTTAAGACTTGTGGAAATTTTTTTAAAATACAAATTTGAATACAAAATTAGAATAAAAATAGTAACATGGGAAAATATTATATAATATAGTGAATATTGTCATTGCTATATGTCTTTTTGGTGAATAATCTTTTAGTATGTGATGTTCCAAGAGAAAAATTACTTAATCTCCCCTACAACGAACCAATGAAAACTATGTCAGTGTTAATGGAGAAATTTCTTCTTCTACCATGAGGGATTTTTAAGCCAGCAGTCAAAACAAGAATTATATGTATTGTTTATTGAAAGAGAGTTGTTTTCTTCCTACCTAGAAGGTCTATTCTCTTTATGCAAACTTGCATTATTTGAGTGCATGCTCTAATTCTATCAACCTACATTATGTTTCTGAGCTAGTCTTTGAATCACTTTTGTTTGAGAATGTTTGGAAAGTTTGTTACCAAACAATAAAAAAGTACATTTCATAAATGCCATCCTCCACTCTGTATTATCCTACTACATAGCTATAAAATTAAAAACCCATGAAGTCTCAAAATATAAATATGAGGTCAAACCATTTCAAAAGAAAGAATAAAGAAAGAAATTCATCTACAAAACAACCACCAAATAAATCTGTTCACAGTGTTTATCTCCGGTGATGTTCCTTTCTGGTTAGAGTACTTTAAGATAGCAAGAAATGTAGGATGTTACAACATCAGGAACAAAGAATTTTTTTTAACCTTTAGCAATTTATTGATATTTATTCAGCTGAAACAGAAGTTTGGAAATCAATGTTTGCAGTTATCTGCAGCTAGACTATAGCAACAACTTGTAAAAAACAGAACGTCCATATACACCAAGATATTTGATAAGAGCTACTAAAAATGTTTTTTTATCACTGTCCTATGCAGTTTTTATTAATCAATTCTACTTTGTTTCTGGTTTTCATTAATTAGAAATCAATTTTATGTCATTGGAGGAATTCCCCATGAATCTGACAAGTCATACATATTAGTATTATGATTACTTTAAATACACACACACACACACATACAAGAACTTTTTTATGTGTTCTAAGTACTTTTTGACCTGGAATCATCCTTGCAAGGTAAACAGAGAACTGTCTCTAATATGCTCATACCATCATGAAAACACCTTAAGCACTATGAAGCTCTATTCTAAGCTACAGCACTGTTTCTCCTAATTCAAGTAATAAAATGAAATATATTAGAAGTTACATACATTTTTAAAAACTATACAAAGGAAAGATACGGCAGGGAGTATCTGAGCTACCCCTAAACCTATGCTTTTGACTCCTAGCTCCTAGGTTGTTTTCATACACAGAGGATGACCCTACACCCATCACCCTCACACAAGATCTTAAATAGGGAAAAGCACATCTATTATTTCCTTAGTACTTTACTCAGGCAAAGATAACTTTTAGAAAAACAGTGCTATAGGTAGAAGATATTACTAAGAATTTATTATGTGCTAGCCTCCTGAGGCTATTTGAATATTACTTCATGTGTAATGTGGGGATAATGTATTTCATTGCCTATGAACAGTACTTTGATTAATTAAATGCAGTTATTCAATTAAATGAACTCTTAATAGGAGGTTTATCATAAAAATTACAGTTCTGGGCAGCATTGAAGATTCAGCTAGGGTGAGCACACAGCATAGTGGGGATCATAGTTCTTATTAAGACCCTTGAAGTTACATCAGGAAAAATCTCAGGTAGCCCCTAACTGCACATTCCCATCATGCTTTGGCTAAAGCATAAGAGAGACTCAGCGTCTGTCCTGCAGCCTGGTTATGCAAAACCACTCTGATTTTAACTGACCGATTTCTTCCTTTTAGCATTTAGTTTTTCTGAATTTTTTGTATGTATAAAGCAAGTTTGCCTAATTTATCATTAGTTATGCTTTTACTTTTTAAAATGACTGTGATGTGTAATATCTTAATATTCCATGACAGAATATAGCAAATTATTTATCTTTTATTAATTGATAGGAGCATATGCCTCTAAGATATTACATATTAGTGTCACTTTGTGTATAGAAGAGGAACTCTTTAATGCATGATTGTTTCCTAATGACTAACACAGAGCCTAGCACTTTATAGATAACAACATCGATTATCAATGAATGCAAGAATAAATAAATGAGTAAGAGAACAAGCAAATGAATGAGTAAATGTCAGGGTTAATGAGAAAACTCCAGCTCAAATGACAAATGCGAAAGAGGTCATAATGAAAAAAAGTATACTGGAAATAGGACAGGATGCTAATTTTGCTACTCACCTATTTTCATATAAGGGTCAGCTTATACATTAACAAATATGTGTTCATATTTCTTTTATTTGAAAGGTATTGAATCCAAATGTTGAGAGACTTGAGCAAACATGAATGAATAGTGTTACATAGGATACGAGATAAAAACAGTAAAAAATGACGATTATTTCCTTGAGATCCACATAACCTAAAACTTCAACCAGATTTTTTTTTTGTATTCATCTCCAGATAGCCTAATGATGATTAGTCATCTCCAGTATCCCACTGGTAACCGAAACAAACAAACTGAAAGGTTGGGTTTGCCAAAAGCAGGTCTTGAGACAAGGATTCGTGTTGACTGTTAACAACGGACTTCTGGAAACACTAGTCTTGTGTTTAGAGAAAGCAAGTACTAGGAAGTGATGGAGGCTAAAAAAGGTGAAATATCAAGCAAAATATGATAAGGAATAACTTTGGCTCAATCCTGCAGGGAAGCTCCAGGGCTAGCACAGGTCACATCGGAGTTGCCCTGCTCAGGAGCAGAAGATCTGGAGCATTCCTCCACATATCCCTTTTGAGTGCTGCCTCAGAAACAAATGTAAGTTCCCAGGCAATGTCCCCACCCATGAGTGCCAGCAGGCAGGATATCACAACCTGAGGGAAGACTTCTAGAAAGAGACAGGTGTTGACTGTTGGGAGTCAATGTGTTAAAAAATGTAAAGGCATCCAATGGTGATATGAGCCCAAGCATTGAAACAAAGTGTTTGGTATATGGCTCAGTCCAAATATCTTTAGGCCATTTTCAATTTAATGTTTCTTCTTATAAAACTTATACTAAGAAGTAGTCATTTATTGTAAGTGATGAAAAACTGTAAAGATTGAATTGACAAAAAAGTGGAAAACATCAGCCAAAGTCATTATTTAGTTAGAGTGTTGCAAGATTGATACCCACAAATTAAAAAAAGAAAAGATTGGAACCTAGAACCAGTTTATAAACACACACACACACACAGATGCTCGCACATTAAATATACATAATAGGCAATTATTTTAAATAAATATAAATATAATTATGTTCATTATGAACCAAAAATTGAGTTTAATATATTTTCCCAGTTACACTCAATGGCAGATACTTCTCTTCCTTCTTCTCTGTATTTTTGCCTACATGCAGTCACATCCTTAACTTGTATATAACTGTCTCCCTTCAGTTTTTTTTTCTTCACACTGCAACCAATTTGCATTTCTCACCCTGAAATCTGATCAAATTACTTGCCTGTGAAAATGATCGCTATTTCCCCATCACAAACATGATTTTGTTTGCCAGTCTCTTAGAAAGGCTTCAGTGTCTGCTATGATCTAGCACCTACATAACAAACTGGTTTCTTTTCTGAACCTCCCCCATTCAGTGTGGAATGATGAATCAAGAATCCCCGTGATCCTTCAGGTCTTCATGTTTTACACAAGTTGTCTCCTTCCCTGCAATGGTCTCACCTCCTCCTGGCTGACTTGTGCACTATCCTAGTTATAGTTCAGGAGGCTGTTCAGAAAAAGCAGCGTGTGAATATGACTCTGACCCCTCCTTTCCTGCACTCCCCATGCACACCAGAATTCATCCTTTCATAATCTAGTTAAATTTTTATTTCTTAACACTTTGGTTTTTGCATTTATTACACTAGAGCAAAGGTTCTCACCTGGGGGTGATTTGCCACTAGGGAACATTTGCTGAAGTTTGAAGAAATCTTTGCTTCTGATCATTTAGAGGGGATGTGTGTAGATATTAGGATTCAATGGATAGATGCCAGGGATGCAGCTAAACATCCTACAGTGCACAGGGCAGACCCAACAACAAAGCATTATTTGGTCCCAAATTTCAATAGTGCTGAGGTGAGAAATCCTGCCCTAAAATGACTTTATTTATTTATTTATTTATTTGTATGTGTCTCTATTACACTTTAGGCTTCTTTAGGAAGAGTGTTATGACTTACTCATCTTTGAGTGCTTAGTCCTGAGTACACTTTCTGGAATGTGATGACCATGTTATAAAAGTTTAGTGTAATTAATCACATTGATGCTAACACCTTGGAAAATTAGTGGGGAAATATGTGCTGACATATTTAACTCTAAAACAATCACTTTTTTTTGGTCCTAGTTTTTGGTTTCAAACTAGTGTTTGGAAGCGAGAAGTCCAAGACCAAAGTGTCAGGAGATTCAGAGTCTCGTTCATAATAGGTGCCTCTAGCTGTGTCCTCACATGGTAGAAGGAACAAGGCAGTTTTCTGGGTCCTCTTTTACAAAAACACTAATCCCATTGATGAGGACTCCTCCCTCAAGATTTACTCACCTTCCAAAGGTCTACCTCTTAGAACCATTGTATTGGGAATTGGGTTTCAGCATATAAATTTGGGGGACATAAACATTCACACCAAAGCAGTGGCTTTCACAGTGAAATAAAATGAGTCCCCAAAATGTGTCGTCTATATAATTGCTTTATATTCAAGGAGAAAGCAAATATAATTCTTTGACAAATTTATTAAAGGTCCAACTCTACAAATTCTATAACTTTTTAAAGCTTTTTTCTGAATTTAAGATTCCTTCAGGATTCTGTTATGAAATTTATACTAAGAGGCAGTCATTTATTATAAGAGATGAAAAACTGCAAAGATTGAATTGACAAAAATAGAAAATATCAGCCAAAATTATTTTGTTGGAGCACTACAAGATTGTAACCTAGTCCCAGTTTATACACAACACACAAACATAATCACTCACTCACACACCATATATACATATATATGCAATTATTTTAAATAAATATACATTTGGCAGGAGAATTAATGTAGACAGCAGAGCATGGTGGCTCAAGCTTGAAATCCTAGCACTTTGAGAAGCTGAGGTGGGAGGATCCCTTGAGCCCAGGAGGTCAAGACCAGCCTGGGCAGCATGACAAAACCTCTTATCAACAGAAAAATACAATTTTTTTTTTCTGGGCTGCCATATACACGCATCTGTGTTTCCAGATACTCAGGAGGTTGAGGCAAGAGGATCTTCTGAGCCCAGGAGGTCTGCAGTGAGCTGTGATTGTACTACCACACTCCAGCCTGGGGGACAAAGTGAGACACTGTCTAAAAAAAAAAGTAATGTAGATAATGAGTATAGTGTATAGTGTTAGACAAATCAAAGGTTACAATGTAAGTGTATTAAAGACCATTTTAAGCATTTTAAGAATTAATTAACTTACTAACAACTTCTTTAGCTTCTGAATTTCTCTCCACTATAAGAAAGGGAAAAACAGCAGTGAATCAGTCCTAATTGTTTTTTGTTTGTTTGTTTATTTTTGTTTCCCTCAGTGTGAGAACTATCACAGAAACTGTTTATTATTATCCTGTATTTAAATTTGGGGTCCGCTATTGTTTGGATGTGTCCCCCAAAGTTCATGTGTTGGAAACACAGTCCCCATTGCAACAGTGTGGGAGGTAGGATCTCTAACATGTGACTAGGGCATGATGGTTCTGCCCTTGTGAATGAATGAATGCTGTCATGGGAAAAGGTTCCTGATAAGAAGATGAGTTTGGCCTCTCTCTCTCTCTGTCTCTGGCATGCTCTGTTGTCTTTCTGCCTTGTGCCATAGATGACACAGCAAGAAGACCCTGGCTCAATATGAGACCCCTGACTTTGGATTTCTTAGCCTCCAGAACTATAAGGAATAAATCTCTTTCCAATATAAATTACCTAGTCTCAGGTATTCTGTTATCACAGCACAAAACAAACTAAACAAACTAAGGACCACATTTTAAAATTTAGGGCACTTACTGTTGTGATGGAAAGTGCCTTCATTCTAGCCTGACAAAGGTGGGTTCAGTGGATGGCAGCAAACACAATTATTGAATAAATCAGAGAAAAATTTCACAATTTTCTCAGTCCTTAATTGCTTTAATATTTAAATCCTGGCCTTCTGGAAAGTCTCAGGTGGTGAAATCAAAATTCATATTAAAGTGCAAATGGGCAATTAAATAGTTGAAGTTATTTAAATAATGTATATTCTTTATTTTCATACCTGCTTGAATATATATTGTAAATGCGAGTTAATTTATGCTAAAAAATTACGAGACTTCTGAAAAATGTTCTCACTCAAACGTTAATCATTTCTTTCTCCACCTGTTCTTATTTGGACCCTTTATCATTTTCCCTTTTTTAAAATGACAAAATCATTCTTTGTAAATAACTAGTTGGAATAAAATTAATTACACAATTTTTAATTGAAAATTTACAAAAATTATGAAAATATGCAAATAATTAAGGTAAAACATATATATATATATATATATATGTCCACAATAAGAAAGACAAGTAATATGAGTGGTTATATGCATATATCATGTTAATATAATAGTTTGAATTGTAGTATATGCAATAAACGTCTAATCAAATCCTCTGTAATTTATTAGAACCATCTCAAAATCGTGGCATATAAAATATTGTTGCATTTGGATCAGTGAGATATTTAGATTCTCCATTAATAAAAATAATGAAGAATTTTGCTCACAATAAGGTAGCTGAGAATTTTTATTTTAAATAATAATTTGTATGCATGCAAACAAATACACACACATGTAACATGCTTATGGTATGAAAAAGGAAGGGCAAGTCTTCCGTTTTACAGTGGTTTGCTGTTGAGTTTTCTCTAAAATACATTTATATCTTTTAAAAAATAACTGAAAAAATACATACACAACTCCATTATGTTCTTTAAAATAAATAGTTTTCTTTATTTCCCAGAACTTGTGCCACAGCAAATACAGCAAAAACTACTCAGCACGTTACAGGAGTAGTGAGCTGTCTATCTTCTTCCGCAGAGAAGACACTGACTTTATTTTTTTATTTTATTTTTTATTTTAGTATCTGCCAATTCATGAAAGTGAGTTATATATTCCTTTCATTCTCCCATGAGCCAAAGGATAAGAATAGCATTCTTGGTGTCACTGATCCACCACACATGCTGGCTGTGCGACTGCGCTTGGAAGAGGATATTACTTGCTTGGTGACTTAAGCAACTACCTCTGCCTTTTAATGAACATTCATGAAAAAAATGCAAAGAGGTAGCCAAATTTGTGTTCACTAGATACATAATCAATCACAACTACACAGCTGGAAGAAGTAGTGATAGAGATGGGGGCCAGAAATCCACTCAGCTTTTTGTCCTGTTTAAAATATATTTTAAGGATTGGCCCAATTGACAGTGTCGGAGAAGGCATCACCTTGAGGGCCAGTTGTGGGGTCACTACAGCACCGTTATGAGAACGTTCATCTAGCCTCCATTGTGAATGGTTTTAAGAAATTTGGAAGACAGGCAGATCAGTTGAGGCCAGGAGTTTGAGACCAGCCTGGCTAACATGGTGAAACCCCGTATTTACTAAAAATACAAAAAAATTAGCCAGGTGTGGTGGCGGGCGCCTGTAATCCCAGTTACTTGGGAGGCTGAGGCAGGAGAGTCACTTGAACCCAGGAGGCAGAAGTTGCAGTGAGCCGAGACCGCCTGGGCAACAAGAATGAAACTCAGTCTCGAAAAAAAAAAATGAAATTTGTATATAGGGGATGAAAATGCTTATAGGTTTACTGAAAATCCTTTCATTTGAAATTAAAGTTATTTAGTAAATAATGGCTTGATATTTGGGGCAGGGTTTGAAGGGGAGGTAATTAAAAGCCTGTTGATTATGCAGAAATGTGCTGTTAGTGATGATAGAATGCCTTTATTTTGTACATCATTCAAAATATTGGACATCTGACATTTTCAACCAAAACTTCAATTATATACTGTGATTTTTCATTTGCTGCAATACATTAACATTTCAGAGCTTGTTGCAATACATTAACATTTCAGAGCTACATTGGGTTAAAAAGCTGGGATATCTAAGTCAGTATGTACATGTGCATTTCACATAAAAAGCTGTTAATGGTGTGCAGAGTATTATATACTAACAGGACTTTTCCACATCTGTATGTTATATGTATTTTGTGGTATTGAAATTAAAGAAAGTTTAGCATGTCAAACATGCATTTAATGCTTATTTTTAAACAAATTTATGACAATTAAAATATTTGGAAATAACGGTATCACATTTTAATTTTTAGAGAACTTTTTACTCTACTGGTCATTAAGATGCTTTTCATAATGCCAAACCATACCTGGAAAAGTTGAACAAATATCAAATAGATCTTTTAAAAAAGAATTGTCACTCTTTTGGTGGAAATGCAATTCTGAATTAGGAAGACAGACAGAACCCAGATTCCTCCTCCATGTTGAATTTTAAATAGTTGTTATCTGTTGATAAAAAAGTTATCCCAAGGAAAAGAGTTTCTTTACTCTGATTAATGCAGTGACATTTTACATTTACAATGCAGTAAATTGTAAGTAAACTAAACTAAATAATTGATCTTTTAACGATTTTAATGGCACACACACACACACACACACAAAACATAGCTATAAAACTTCAATTTTGTATACAAAACTAACCAGGCACCTGGGGTCTACCCTTAGGGAAAAACAGGGCTTCTCTCTGCTTCTTGCCTGCCCTCTTGTCAATATTCTACTCTCCAGATCCCTAGGCACGGGACTGAATTCTAATAATAATGTTTTGATTTTAAGAAGGTCTCTTCTGGAGTTTTTTAAAAAGTGTGTTTCTGAGCTTCGGTGGAGATGCTTGTCTACTTTTCATATATTTTCTTCCATGAACTGGTGCTAAGATTCTGTAAGGGAAATACGGCTGCATCCAATTTTGGGCCATTCTTTAAAAAAAAAAAAAAAATCCAGTAGGTGAAAATTTTAGAAGCAGACAGAGCTGGGTATATGACCGCTTATCTATTCACATATTTAAAGTGACCCTGGACAAGTTATCAATATTCCTAATAGCACATTGTTGAAATTAAACATTATACTTTGACTAAACTGTCTGGCACAAAGAAGGCTCATAATTAATTTTCTTTCTTCCCATCGAATCCTTTTCTTCCCTTTTTTCTCTGAATGAGAAATGCTACCAATAAATAATTGAGCAACATTGAGTTACAAAGCTTTCTTTCTCCTATTAGGTCCTCTTTCCCTTTCAGTGAGTGATCGTAGTGTCTACTCATTTTCTTATTTTTCTTTCTTTCTTTCGTTTCCTTCTATCATGTTTTTCATGATGCAAGTTAGACCTTACCACTATTTTCCAGAAAGTTCCTCTGACAACATTTGTTGCATTTTAAACAATTACCATATAGACACTTGGAACACAATCTGTTTGTAAATCAGTGATTTCCTTCTTTTGCCTATTTTCTGATACGTGTTACCTGGTAGAAGAAAGGAGAAATCCCTGTATAAAATATTTTTCTATCAAGATTAGAAATGGAGTAATTAAATGTCTCTTTCTATTATTGTACACAACATAATACAAGAACACACAAAAAGCCAAAGATGACACTATTCTAGTCAATAACAAAGAAAGGGAAGGAATGGATGAAGAATGTCATTATTCTCAGGAGTATACAATTATGTGTGCTTCTATGGTGATAGCACCCTTCCCCCTGCATTCCAAATTGCATTGTCTCCTTTGTATAGTAAGAATAGAGAGGCTATATCCTGAGTGTGAGTCATTTTTCCCCTGTAACAAGAAGAGATTCTTTCTATTCAAGGGGCACTCAGGGCTCATGGCACGCCATGAGGTACAGCAATCGGTAATAATTAGCTTCTCTTTCTCATTCAGCTATCCTAGTGTCTACTTCCTCAGTTCATCCTTTCATTCTTATACCATAATAGAGGTGCTACACATAATTATATTTTTTATAAACAAACATTTATGAAGATCACTACCTAAAATTAAATCTAAACTAGAGTTAAATAAAGTCACCAGATACCTCTTACTTTGGCAGATTTGTTTTTAAAGGAAAAGATATATATGTATATAAGTTTCAATTTTGAGTCAGTTCACAAGAATGTCCATGTAATTTGGAAATATCTTGTACAATCGTTTTCCTCCTTTTCTACTTCTTGTGTAGAATTTGACAACTGAAACTTTAAGAGTATCTACCATGTTGTAAAGATCATGCAAGCATATAATAAGGGCAAGCCTGAATCCAGATCAGAGTTCCACAATTAAAAGAGATGAATTGGTACTGATAATTTCTTTACTTAACCTAATTTTAGTTGTATAGCTACCTATGACCCTGAGGTGAAACACACTCATTTCTTCCCCTGCTTATATTGTAGCCATTGCTCTTTGCCAAGCTTCCTGCTTTTTGGAAATCTGACATCAGGCAAGCTCTCTAAATGTGTTTAGCTATGCCACGTACAAGAAGGAAAAATAAGGTATATATGATATTAAATTATTTGCTAAATATTTTTAAGTAGTCTGATATCTAGTGAGTTTGCAAACAAGTACACAATGGTAGACAGAAGCTAGGCCTCTAGTACTCAAGAGTGAGTGAAAATGCAATAAAATAGCTTGGACTTTGACAAAAATACATCTCCACTGATTAAAATGTTGCAGATATTAATACTCAGCAGTTTCAGATGATCTAATCAAGACCATCATATTGAAACAAACATATTTTACTCACATATAAGAAATTAAGATCTTCATAATTATTTGTTGGAATGAAAGATGGAAGAATATCAGAAATTAAAAAAATTAAACTGCTTATAGCCTGCATAGAAAAAAAGACAAAGAAAAATTCACTTATCAAGTGAGTAATAAAGTTGATAACCTCTGTGGGAAACTGGGCACTGCCCGTTATAGGAACCTAAGAGGAGGGCACTTACCAACTGGTCAAGATGTGAATGATCTTTACCTTCCAGTTGATTCTTATGCCAAAATGGATAAGTTGTCCACAGATGTGCCAAATACTGCTGTCATAGAAGGTCTGTGGCAAAAAGTGAAAGATAATACATTGCAGCTGAGATGAGCTGCCCTCAGTTTAAACCTTTGCTTCGAGGAGTGGTATTTGCTGGAATTCAGAGTTCAAAAAGGATTTATAATAGGGCATACAATATCCACACCCTACACCATTCAGAACATTTATAACCTACAAAAAGTCTAACCCATCACACAGCCATAAAATTGGTGGCCAGTTGAAATCCGTGGTCCGTGGAACTAGGACTTCTAATCCACCACACCATGGTGTATACTTACAAGTTTGAGAAGAACATATTTCACAAACACATCTCTAGGATTGATGGTGATGGAGCCAAAACCGACATCACTGGTACTCAGACCCACATTCTAGCTATTGCGGATATAGGACTCCTGTATTCACTGGCGTATAATGTATATACTGTGTTCTGCAGGGTGTTATCCCTGAGCTGTCATCTTAACCAAGAATTTAATATGTCATCTAAATGGACACTTCAAATTTACATGGCTTAACAGGACCAGTGAATCCTATGGTCTTGACCCAAATGTTGCATCTCTTTTAATGCAAAATGTGTCCCTTGATTTTAGATAATATTATGTGGGATCTCTTTTGGCAAATCAGATATTTTGTTAGTTTATGGATAGTGGTTATTTCAGGCTCATTTTATAAAAATTGGTCTGGCTATGAAGAGAGGGTAGGAAGAGAAGGTAGCTTACTTGCATTAGAAGAATTCTATCCTTCTGTTTTAGTCATTCCTTCTTGGTGATGGATGCTGTCTGGTCCTCATGAAAATGAGAAACAAAGATCACCATTCTTTTTCCCCAGTCTCATATATCCATACTAGTTTTCCACTTCCCAAACTCCTTTCGCTCCAATTCTCTAAACTTTCTTCTCCAACGTTCCTGACTAAACATCTGAGCTACTTGTTGAGGAATTTGTTTATATCTTTACTTCAGGCATCTCTCCATATAAGGTGAATGACCAAGTATACTACTAACTGCTCCATTCAGTGGGAAGATTTCTCCTGACTATTGCCTTGAAGGCCATCCTTGATAGGACTATTGTGTAGCAAAATAAATATAATGCACAGTCATTGTAGTGCAGCATGGTAATCTGATGAATTTGTAAACAAGGCTACTATTCTCTTTTACGGGGTTGTTATGGAGAACTTTTTACAAGGCTACATATATAAACTGAGTAAGAAACATTGAGGTAGCAGAGGTAGGTGACAAAGGAATCTAAGTCACCAACTCATTCAAACTATTTTTTGCCTTCTAAACCTTCTGAGGCTAGGTCTATAATGCATTATTTCCAATATAAATAAATTTCTGCTGCAGCTGCCCAAGTTGTCTAATGTATCTTACAATAAGCAGGTCAAGATGGGCAGCTCTGGTTGCAAAGTCATTGATGCTCTATTAGGGCTCAAGCCCAAATAGGGACAAGTACCACATCAACAGCTGTTTTTAAAATGCTGAGGAGTTCTCTTCCAGTCAAGTCAAGACCTGGCTTACATTTTTAAGAAATGGTCTCTGTAACTCTCCTTTTTTTGGCATGCCAGAGATTCCAAAATAGATGTTATCTTCTCGGATACCTTTGGAAGTGTCAGATCTGTGGAGTTATCCAGCATGAGTGAAAAGGCAGTTTGTACTCAGGCTAGACATGATGCGGAAGATGTTCTTGCTCAAATACTTCTGAGTTACCTGATGAATTCCATGGAATAGCATTCCAGATGTCATATATACCATGTTCAGAAATCAAAGAGGTCCAGCAAGTTTTAGTAATATGGTGCACAAAGTTCCAAAAATAGCCTTGTGCATTAGAGGAGATACAATGCCATGGATTATACTATTAGAGCCTCAAAAAAGTGATTGAGGGACAGGTCCTTTAACCTTTGTGGGCCTTATTTCCCACCATCTAGAGTGCATATATCTTGCTGTGGTACCCAGAGAACTACTGCCTAATTAGTGTGGTCGCCATGAGCACAGTTGCATCAGTGTGGTGCACCAGAGTGATGTTCGGCAGAATAACCAACAGGCAAAAACCCTGCAAAGTACATTGTAGCAGAGAACAGAAGAATAAACATAGCCCTGAGCAAGACAATGAATTTGTACTGCCGTGTTTTCCATTTAAGGTAATGTTTATTAAATTGTAAAATAAAGGTTTCAAAGAAAACAAATCAGATGCTTGCATATTGGTATCTTTTCAGACTGGACACACCCTTATAGCCATTCCCATAAAAAGACAGAGAATATCATCAGCTGTTTTCTAATCATCACTTTCTTCATGAAGAATAATCACTATCCTGACACCTAAAACCACATATAGCTTTTGCCTTTTTCAGTACTTTTTACTGTACTTCTTTTCAGTATTCCTTTATGTCTGTTGACTTTTGTTCGACATTATCTTTGTTAGATCTGTCCATGTTATTGTATGTAGTTGTAAATTATTTATTCTTCCTGCTCTATAGGATTCTGTTTATGAATATATTACAGTTTAATCAGCCAACTGTTTATGTACATTTGGGTTTTCAAATTTGGGATGTTATAAACAGCACTTCTAAAAGATTTGTTTACATATCCTTTGTTAAATATTCATATAAATTTTTCTCTGGAATAGACCTAGGAGAGAAACGATTAAGTGATAAAGTTCACAGATGTATGGCTTTAGTGTATACTACCAACCAGTTTTCAACCACTGTTCTCCCAGTTTCTACCTTATTAATAAGGATGAAAATTAATAAGCATGAAAATTGATGCACATCCCTCCGATGCCACTGTATTTCTTTTGCGTACTTTAGCAATTTGGGTGCATGTTTATCACATTGTGATAAATGGAGTTGTGTGTTATCACATTGTGAGGTATCACATTGTGATTTTAATTTCTATAACCTTGATAATGAATGATTTAAGTATATTTCAGTGTTTATTGCCAATTGGATATCTTATTTTGTGGAGAACTCACACAATTAGTTGTGCCCTTTTTCTGAGTATATTACCTGAATTTTTATTGATACACAGCACTTTTTAATATTTCAATATGAATAATTTGATGTTTATAATTATTACAAGTATCTGGAGCCTGACTTTTTAACTCTCTCACTGATATTTTTTAATGGCAGTTCTTAACTTTGATCAATAGCCACATACTCAGTGCCAGAGACGGTGTTAAATTATTTAAGTGTCAATACAACATGGGACTCAACAGCTGCAAATGAGGTACCATTTAACTCTATGATGCCTCGCCATTCTTTGGCACACACAATTTGTTGATTTTTGTAGTGACCAGACTGGAACTAAATGTGGATGTTTAGGGTCTACCACCAAAGAATACTTTAATTCTTTGATGGTTGTGTTAATCTTTTTAATTCATCCTAGTATGGAATTCGTTTATGTGGTGGTGGAGGAGGAAAGTTTCAGGGACTTCCGCTTGGCCTTCCCCAGCTGAATAGATTTTAATTCACGAGATGAAAACATTTATGTAAATGATTTCAGTTAAAGTTTATCCGTCCTAACTACACGATTAGAAAAATAATCACAGGATGAGTACATGGACATTCTGGAGTGACAGAAATATACATGTGCCTGAACTCCATTACTCTATTGATCACCTGAAGTATTAGTCAGGGTTCTCTAGAGGGACGGAAATAATAGCATATACGTATATATGAAAGTGGGTTTATTAAGGAGAATTGACTCACACGATCACAAGGTGAAGTCCCACGATAGGTCATCTTCAAGCTGAGGAGCAAGGAAGCCAGTAGTGGCTCAGTCTGAGTCCCAAAGCCTCAAAATAGGGAAGCCCACAGTGTAGCTTTCAGTCTGTGGCTGAAGGCCTGAGATCCCCTGGCATACCACTGGTGTAAGTCCAAGATTCAAAGGCTGAAGAACCTCGAGTCTGATGTTCAAAGGCAGGAAGCATCCAGCATGAGAGAAAGATGAAAATTGGAAGACTCAGCAAGCCAGCTTATTCCACTTTCTTTTGCCTGCTTTTTCTAGCCGTGCTGGCAGCCAATTGGATGGTGCCCACCCACCTTGAGGATGGGTCTTTCTCTCTCAGTCCACTGACTCAAATGTTAATCTCCTCTGGCAACACTCTCACAGACACACCCAGAAACAATCCTTTGCATCCTCAATCCAATCAGGTTGAACCTTAATACTAACCATCACACCAGACTTCCAAGACTTTTCACTCTAACCAGAAAGTATGATGCTTTGGTTCTGCTGGTATCAGACTCATCTCAAACCTGGTAATTGACAGCTTTTGGGTGATTTCAATTTTTTCAATAATGTGCGCAGTACACACACACACACACACACACACACACACACATATTTAGGAGTCCTGACTGCTCCTTCAATTAAAACATTCTGCATCTGATAACTGGCTTAGATTTAGAAAATCATAGGTCGTTATTTACAATTGCTGTGACTGACCTCCACATTTACTTCATTAGTTCTCCCTCTTTCTTCTGTTTTTCCAATCAAGTAATATCCAAGTTAGTTTGCCATATATTTTGTCCCTGAGATCACTATTACCTATTAGTCATTGCTTAAGATCCTTGCAGGTCAAAGCATCCTGGTTGTCTCTCCAGCTGATATGGTTTGGCTCTGTGTCCCCACCCAAACCTCATGTCGAACTGTAATCCCTACATGTGGAGGGAGGAACCTGATCCAAGGTGATTGGATCAGGGGGGCGTTTTCTCCCATCCTGTTCTTCTGAGAGTGAGTGAGTTCTCACAACATCTGATGGTTTTATAAGTGGCAGTCTCCCCTTCTTCTTTTCTCTCTCCTGCTGCCCTGTGAAGAAGGTGGTTACTTCCCCTTGGGCCATAATTGTAAGTTTCCTGAGACCTTTCCAGCCATGCAGAACTGTGAGTCTATCAAAACTCTTTCCTTTATAAATTACCCAGTCTCAGGTATTTCTTCATAGCAGTTCGAAAACAATCTAATACACCAGGCTTGCTGCCTTTTATGGCAATTACCTTCACCTTGTCTATATCGCTTAGTTACCATCACATGGCCTCTGATGTTCCAAAATCGTATTATCCACACTGACAGTGGAGAGCTTAGTTCTCTGTAGCAACATTACCTCCTGTCAACTCCAGCATAAAAAAGGCAATTATTTCTTCTCACAAGTGTTACTGTTTAACTTACCTAAGAACTTATATTTCTTGTGGCTTTAAAGAATGAAGTGACCTTGTATCACTCACAGGGAATATAAGTGATACATTCCCTGTGATCTTACATATTAAATCCATTCCAACATCCACATCTCCATATCCCTGAGGCTTTTGATACCTTTCTAAATATTTTGTCATTTACTGTAGTCATCACTGAGTCCATTATGAAGCTATCCCTACTGCATATTGGGAATAGCTCCGGATATCATTGACTCTTAAGTATCACCATGACTGCTTTACATTGACAGGATGCTTGATCTCAAATTATAAGGGCATAGTCCCAAGTCAATTAAATTTTTACGTATCTAGCCTGTCAGGTCTCCTTCTCTGATCCAACACCTTTGAGATTTACTACAACACATAATCACCTTTGTCCAGATCCTGAAATTCTTTGATGAGTGGGTGGTATCTTCCCAGAGCAGGGAAAGAACGTATCACCTTAGGTTCTGCTGAGACCCAATCCAAGTTTGGAGGCAATAAGGCAATAACTAGATAAATGAGAAAGATTTTTAGGACCAGGAGTAGTGGTTCATGCCTGTAATCCCAGCACTTTGGGAGGCCGAGGCGGGTGGATCCCTTGAGGTCAGGAGTTCAAGACCACCCTGGCCAACATGGTGATACCTCATCTGTACCAAAAATACAAAAATTAGCCAGGCTTGGTGGTGCATGCCTGTAGTTCCAGCTACTTGGGAGGCTGAGGTATGAGAATTGCTTGAACCTGGGAGGTCCAGGTTGCAGTGAGATGAGATTGTGCCACTGCACTCCAGCCTGGGTGACAGAACAAGACTTTGTCTCAAAAAAAATAAAAGATTTTTAGGAATGCAAGTTTTTTCTTGGAAAGAATCTGTCTCATGCTAGTGTCATGCTAGGAGGTTCAGGAAAATCTGAGGGTCCACGTTCATTCACCCAAGTTTTTCTCTCCTGTGACTCAGCATCCTGTCCTTTCTCTCTTAGTCCTGATTTTGGCAAAGGCAACCTGCTAGGGCTAAACAGTCAATTTCCTTTGTAACTTGTCAGCTGCTATCAACAGGTATTCAATCTGAAGTATTTATAATTACTATTTCTTCATTTAATTCGTGTACCACCACAAAAAAAATGAGCAAACTATTCATTTTCTTCCTGTGCCTTTTCAAATAAATTGCTGGTGAAATAAATGTAACTGTGAAGCCACTAGTTGTCAAGAATCAGCAGCTCCACACCTACTCCCAGCAATAGTGTCCTTTTGACTGATGGGAAAGGGTCCAATTCCAAAAACCCCTGCAAAGGGTGTTCTTTCGGGGGCCGCATCTACAACAATTCCCTTAACCTGTATTCCTCCAAAAGAAAATATCTTGAATGCAGGGGTTTATTCATCTTATTTTTTTTCTAAATAGAGAAGAGGTCTTACTATGTTGCCAAGGCTGAGCTCGAGTAATTCTCCTTTCTGAGCCTCCCAGAGTGCTGGGATTACAGGAGTGAGCCAATACAGTCAGCCAAGGGTTTTATTTTTGGAAGTGATCCCAAGCAAAGGGAAATAGTTATGAAGAATACAACAGGAAAGAAGGAACAGTTGATAAAAAGTTGAAGTGTTTAGCTGATCACCACTGTGGATAAATGAATTTTATCCTGCTGGCAACTTTCTAAAGATCCTTGTAGTTCTAAAGAACTAGTTCTTTCTCAAGAACCTCAGAGTTCTCCACCATAAAGACAGATTAGAAGAGCATTTATTCACCGGATAACTAGATAACTGCCTTTGGCAAGGGTTGCCCTATAAGGGGTAACTTGCTTACAGATCAGTGTTTATACAAATTCATATTAGCTGAGGGAGTACCTGTAGAGATGTTCTCAAGGGCATCTGTGGTGTCTGAAGCAAGATGCTGTCAGCTTACAAGTCTGATCGAGTGGCTGCAGCAGTAATGGTGGGAGTCAAAAGGGACGTGAGAAAATGTCTAGGTGTACAAACATTTTGTTCAATTATCTAGTCTTAAGTAGTGGTTTTTGCTTTCTTTCTGTCTTGTTGTGTGTGCGTGTTGTATTCACATGTCCAAAAGCTGTGTATCTGTCAGAGTATAATTAAAGTGATATATTGATTTGAGAAATATAAAATAAGAAAGTTATTATAAGAATTAGATTTTACTCAACTTAGAGAGCTGGTAAGGTGTATTCAAGTCCTTTTTATCTGGACAGCGATGCTGACGGTAGAGAGGAGAGCTGAATGTGAAGTGTGAGGGCCAGGACAAACTGGTTCCTGCAAGAAACACCTGGGACACATGAGAAAAAAGTGAAGACAGTAACTGTCTCCTCTCATCTCATCTGACATGCAGGAGAAGAGGTCCCTTTAACCCAGAGCAGCTCGGAGGAGCCACAAGAGGAGCACTGGGCTCACATGTACCTCATGCCAGCAAGGTGAGTTAACCAGTCAGTGACAACATTGAGCTGTTGCTCCCAGAGTCCTGGCTCCAAACTTTCAAAGTGTATACAATATCTTCTTCATTTCACTAACATATCATGTAAATTTATCTCATAGCTAGCTCCAACCTGGAATCACAGAGGGATTGAAATTCATGGAAAAGTATTTCCGGCTTAACTAAGTTGACCCCCAACAAAATCAGCACAGTCCACTTATTGTCAGCTTGGCATCCGTAGGTACCTACTTTAACCCTAATTAACTTCCAAACAGAGACAATAACAAAATGAATCTTGCACCTAACAGGAGGCACCTATCCCTCGTAGAACTGAGAACAAGATAATCTGTTCCCCAAAAGAGGATGCAAAGCACCTTCATCCATCTTTGGGTGATGTACAATTCCTTTCCTAGCTGAGTCACACTTGTCCTTTGATATGTTCTAACTTGAATACAGAGAAATAGGAGGTTTCATACTAACACATCTTTTCAATTGCAAACATTCTCCTTATTACCACCATTATGCAGTAGCAATTCAATTTCCCTTTGAAATCAGAATTGATCATCCTGGCCATCACACTGACATCCTTCTTTACCTGTTCATTCACTGACATTAGGATCCCAAAATGGCCAGGTGGTAGTACCCACTTCCAGGTTAGTGGAAGCATTGTTGTGCCCTGTGATAGAAACAGCCCTTCCTGGAAACAAAGATTACTAGACCAGTAGAGCTTAAAGTCATGGAAATAGCAAACATTTTACTAGTGTATCACTGAAAGCACTAGTGAGAAGATCTATTCCCATTTTCACCTCATTTATTCCTAGACCTGTGAATCCTAGCTGTGGGAGGAACACCACCATATATTAGTCACAAAATGGGAGCAGAGGCTGCTTCCTAGAGGGCATTAAACTATCCCTCAAGAGGCTGACACATAGTGGGTCTAGTGACTGATATTTGTTCCCCAGTTCTAGAAGGTCAGCTGCTTCACTGTTATGGATAACAAAAGAACAGTGGTTTCCAAAAGCATGAGCCCATTGCCACACTTTATGTGCTATAAAATACATTTCTTGGCTGGGTGCGGTGGCTCACGCCTATAATCCCAGCACTTTAGGGGGCCAAGGCGGGCAGATCACGAGGCCAGGAGTTGAGACCAGCCTGGCCATCATAGTGAAACCCCGTCTCTACTATAAATACAAAAAAAAAAAAAAAAAAACAAAAACAATTAGTCAGGTGTGGTGGCAGGCACTTGTAATTCCAGCTACTTGGGAGGCCAAGGCAGGAGAATTCCTTGAACTGAGGAGGCAGAGGTTGCAGTGAACGGAGATTGTGCCACTGCACACCAGCCCGGGCGACAGTATGAGACTCCATCTTAAAAAAAAAAAAAAAAAAAAATTCTTGTCAGGGACAATGCTGGGTAGGATACCATTGTGGTAAATCAGATATTTTGCAATTCCAGAGATGGAAATTTTAGCAGAAGAAGAGTTTTCAGGGTAAGAAATTCACATGCAGAGTAAGAGCTAATAATAATGAGAACAAACCACTGCCCTCCATGATGGAAATATAGTCCTCCTGACATCCATTGCAGGCTGAAACAACCTCCCTATGGAAACAGGATAATGTTGGGGACTTGGTGTTGATCTCTGCTGTTGGCAAGATGAAGACAGAGCAGTGGCTCCAATCCATATTGCATAACCTACCGTTCTGCTGCCATGGACGCTTGATTTAGGAGCCCTTTGAGCAGGATCACAGGTGGCTGGGTCAAGTGACTGCCAGATACAGAATAAGTCATCTTGTTCACCTGATTAAGATTTCTTCTCAGCTGAGATTTTTCTTTGCTAAGCATTCCAATGGCTTACAAATAACTTTATACTGTGTGTCCTTTCAGAGATTTAACCACAGATTTCTTCCCTCTTGTCCTCCTCTTGAAACACAAACCATTGTTCACTTCTCGTTAATCAGTTTAAATCCATGCTTTTTGCTGTCTACCCTTCCATGTAAAATATACATCCATTAGCTATAGTCACCATGCTGTATTATTTCTCCCATATAAATTAAATATGTATTATTTGACCAACACTCCCTAGCCCTCCCCACCCAATTTCGCCAGCCTCTAGTAATCACCATTGTACTCTCTACTTCTATGAGATCAACTTTTTTAAACTCCACAGGTAAGGGATTGTATTATTGAAAAATACTGAGAGTAGATGTTATGTGTTCTCATCACTTAATTATAAATCATTAAATGATAACTATGTGAGACAATGCATTTAATTAGTTTATTTAACCATTTTACTGGCTATAGATACTTCAAACCTTTATGTGGTACATGATAAATACACACAATTCTATATTTCAATGAAAAATAAATAAATTTGAAATAATAAAAGTATTAAAACTAAAACAAACATACATTAAGGTGTACTACTTGAAGTTTTGCCAACTGGGAGAATTTTTCTGACCCTTGTCTCTCAGTGCAACAACAGAGAATGATTGTAATGTCACAGACATTCACTTTTGGTGAAGAAGCATAGCACATAGTACTTAAACCCAGTGCTTTGAATTTTTTATAACTCAGTCTGCTCATTACAGGGAGTTTCTCCTGAGACCAGCATCGTGAGTTAAGAAGCGGAAGGCAATGTAGCAGGAGTATGGGCCAGGGACGTTATGAGTCATTTGCACATGCAACTTATGACTTTAGGTCATTTTTTAGACCTGAAGCATTTACATTTGATAATGGAGTATGCTGTGTATGCTAAACTTTAAGGCTTGCCGAACTTAACTTAATGACAGGCAGCTTAGGTTTCAGGGTAACTTGGTGGTCTACAGCCTAGGGTTCAGTCACCACTAAAGACAAGTTGTTAGAGGTATTTCTCCAAAGGATTATTTATCTGCAAGAAATTGAATCACTTTTCTCCAAAATCCTAAAGGTCAAAATCCTAGATGTTTGGCTTCACCTACTGATAAGAATACCGTTAATGGGGTGATATAGAATAAAGGATTTGACGTTATGCATTTGGAGAGGCTCATGGAGAAATCTACTCAAGGATACTATGTCAACTGTTAGGCTTGAAGATTGCATAGTTCATCTAGTCAGGTGGTTGGAAAGGAGAGATGGACACAAGCCCTAGTGGGAATCTTTGATGACAAACCAGAACTTTCATTCATCCCTCACCAGCTCCAACATTGATGCTATAGGTGATCTGCAACAGAAGCTGGCATGCTTTACCATGTAGCTGTGTACATACCTGGTACCAAAACCCAGAGAACTAAAGTGGTCCTGCAAAGCTGGAAGTGCTTCCCCAAACCAACAAGGACAAATGGTGTGCATGAAATCCCGGAGTGCTGGTTCATAATTCTGATTTTAACAGCGTGGAAAAAATAACTACTTCTTTATTTTCACCATCCAAATCTTGTACAAATGTCTCTTGTTTTCTGTAGTTTCCTGTTTCTGAACAATTACCGCAAAGTTGGTAGTTTCTAGCAAAACTGTATTATCTTACACCTCTGGTGGTCAGGGGTCTGAAAGGAGTTTCAGAGGGCTCTCATAAGCAAGCAGGGCTGCATCCCGTATGGAGACTCTAGGGAACAATCTATTCCCTTGGTTTTTTTGTTTGTTTGTTTGTTTGTTTGTTTAGCTTCCTAGAGCCTGCTATATTTCAAGACTTGTGGCGCCTTCAAAGATAGGAATCACATCATACCAGCCACTGCTTCCATATTCCCATCTCTTTCTCTGGCTCTTCTGCCTTCCCATTTCATATTTTAAGGATCCTTGTTATTTCCTTAGATCCATCTAGGGAGATAATGCAGAATAATCTTCTCACTTCAAGATTCTTAACTTAGTGACATTTGTAAAATATATTTGCCAAGTACAGGTTACAGAGATTACAGCATGGTCATCTTTGGGGACCATTATTCTGGCTACCACACCACCCTATAATTGCACAGAAAAGAACTTTCTGGGAAGTGTATTTCCATTTTAACTAAGCTGACTCAGAACAAATCCACCACATAGTGTAAATATTTAATTCAATTCTAACAGGATTTCTAAGGCATATCAAAAAGAAAAAAAAAAACAGCCAACATTATTTTCTTCCTTATTTCACTGATGGAGAGCATTGAATTAAAAAAAAAAAGAAGAATACCATACATTTTCATGTTAGCATATTGTAGAAGAATAATTTATAATGGTTCATAAGTTATTGACAACTTAAATATATACATACATATATATATGTGAGTGGCTAGTTACCTGTCCATCTCCACTCACCAAACAGATGTGCCCAGGGTTTACAAAGACATTACCTTATTGAATATGTTCTCTGTTATGACAGATATAAAGGAAAAGCCTTCTTATATTTTGAGAAACATGAACCTAGAGTATTGAAAACAAACTACAATTATATTCATCATATCACACATGTCGAAATAAAATTTTTTCAGATAATATTTTCCAGTGAAATAAATTTACTATGTGAATGCCTCGCTCACTATGTGAGTTATTTCATGCTCACGCTTCATTGTTTTCTCTTTTGCATTTGATTCCCTTGCTGTGCAGGGATGATACCTTTTTGCTTTCCTTTCTTAAATCACTGCAGTCTCTTGCCCAATGTACAAGCTTGTTGAGCACTACTTTATTTGAAACAGAGTGAAGCCATCACCAGGGGGTAATTAATTTCTCTAGGGATGCAGAATAAGGCAAAGATATAGGGTGGGAGATGATGTCTTTCTTACACGGTGACATTTGTATTCCAAACAAATTTTGTAAATTATCAGGCCGATTTCTTCCTCCTCAGGGATTTGCGGAATGGTTTAAAAAAATGCATGATATATTTTTGAATGCTTAAGAACTGGGTTCCATCCTAAGCTTAAAATTATGATAAATATTGCACCCAGCACAAATTAGGTAAGACCAAATCACCATGTGGTTGCTATAATTAATTAAAATGATAAAGACTCCTGAATTTGTGTGTGTTGTGTGTGTGTGTGTCTTTCTGCTGGAGCACTACAAGAAGAGGATGAAAGATGCACAGGGAGTTTTATCAGTGAGTGTTGAGAGCACATAAAATAGGGATGCATACATTTATAACAATTCTCATTTTTCTGCTCTAAACACAGTGTGTGCATTAAAGAGAAGCAGGCACCACCTGTGATCACCATCACCAGTTACTTATTATTTCACAATAAAATTATATTTATAAACAATAGGGTCAAAATTAAAAAGACTATAGTCAAATTGTTCCTTTAATTTTGCCCGGTGGCTTTCCTGTTTCAGAACACTGTATAGAAAACTATTGGAATTTTGTGCCTAGAGGGATGATTTTCCTGCTGGGTAGAGCCATATTCCTCTTAAACCCAAGCAATGACTCCCCGGTGCCTTCCAAATCAAGGATTAACTCCTCAGTTTGATGTTTGTGACCTTCCACCATCTGGCTCGTAACATTTTTACTTTTTATCCTCTTAACTTTCCTATAAAAAATCCCGTCAAGTCAAAGTCAATTTTTCTTTTTTCTCTTAATATTCCTGAATCTTGCTACTTTGTCACCTATTTCCTGTACTGAGAATATTTTTTCTACTCTTCAGAAAAGTCACTCTTTAGAAAAATTTTACCTATCATTTAAAATTGGTTTCCAATACCATCTTCTCCATGTAATATTTCCTTATATTTTACACTGAATATCATCACTTTAGCTTTCAAATGTTCATTCTCTCCTTTTGCTCCCTCTCCCTCTCATTCTCCGCCTCCCTGCGTTCTCTCGCTATGATAACATATTTCTGTATTTTTCTAATTTAGCTAAGATTTAATTATATGTAAATGAACTACATAAAAGAGGTGTGATTTCGTGAACTTTCGCTAAGAGTAACTACCAGTGTTAGTTCACCTGCTTGAGCTTACTATCAAAAATATGTCTTGGGACAAGGTGTAAGATGCATGTACATGGGCATAACATAATTAAACTTTAAAATATATTTTCAGGTTTATATTTTACAGTGGAAACTTGAAAAGAAAGAATGTTAAGTATAGAAACATTTTTATGAAATAGTGCTCATTATAGATTTCTTTCATTTTTTTCAAAAGTCAGTACAATTCATAAGCCTCATACATTAGCTCTTCCCTTGCTATTGTTCTAACAGATAAAGAGAAAAAAAATCCCTAGATATTAGGAGGCAAGTGAGAAAGAATTTTTTACTGTGAAGAGGGCAAACTCCAACCTCTTGTATTTGCATGGATATGTGTGAGATATATTAGGAACAGAGTTAAAGATATCAATATTTTGCTGGCAAAGCCACTGGTCCTCAATATGAACCATTGTAAATCACCTATGTAAAAATAAAAAATGTTCCAGAATAAATATATCAATGATGATAAGAGAAATAAAAGCATCAAATAAGCTAACCAGTGTTTAACAATAAGACACAAGTCTTCTATTTCTCCCTATTATTAGAGGATACTCTGCTAAGTGTAGAGTTCTTTAGAGTTTTTGAGTTAAGAGCCCATTAGCATTTCTGTAAAAAGAAGACATGGTCTCAAGATTCCACCACAGACGGTAGATGTTGGGATTCCTGATGTGTATGCATCTAAGGTAACTGCTTACTTAGCTGTATATCATCAATTCCACATGTGAGTTCTTTTTTAAAATGTTGCTTTACAAAGTTCCACAATAAAATATTCTCTGCAGTTGTTATTTTAAATTGACTTTTTTTTTTTAGATGGATTTCGCTCTTGTCACCCAGGCTGGAGTGCAACGGAGACATCTCAGCTCACTGCAACCTCCGCCTCCTGGGATCAAGTGATTCTCCTGCCTCAGCCTCCCAAGTACCTGGGATTACAGGTATGTGCCACCACGCCCAGCTAATTTTTTTATATTTTTAGTAGAGATGGGGTTTCACCATGTTGGTCAGGCTGGTCTCTAACTCCTGAACACAGGTAATCCACCTGCCTCGGCCTCCTGAAGTGCTGGGATTACAGGCGTGAGCCACCGTGCCTGGCTGGATTTTTATTTAAGGAAAAAAAAAAAAAAACACCATCCAAAAGGCTTCAAGTTCCTTGAGTTTGTTATGAATAAGCTGGGTAAATAAAACAATTAATAGGAAGGTATCTAAGCAAGGCAAATTATTATTTGACTAATCACAATTATGGAAATGTAATTATTCATGTTTAGCCTAATAAACTGTTCATATTTCCTGAGAAGATTAAGTGCTATGCCAAGAAATATTCGGGTGCAATGTTTATCAATTATTTCTCAAGAATCTCTAAAGAACTCTACACTTAGCAAAGTATCCTCTAATAATAGGGGGAAATAGAAGACATGCGTCTTATTGTTACACACTGGTTAGCTTATTTGATGTGATCACTGAGAACCACGTTGTCTGTGGAGCTTAATAATTATGAAGGCTACAGGTATTCAATAAAAGAAATTAAAAGATGAATTAAATGAAACTTCTACCGATGACATAAACATCTTCAAAATCCCCTTGGAAGTGATCTATGGTAAAATTATTCTTGGTAAAAATTGGATAGGAGAGTTTATTAGCTTAAAATACTACCAAAGATAACTATATGAGGTAATGCAGATGTTAATTAGCTAGATTTAACCATTCCACAATACTTCAAAGCATGTTGTCCCTGATAAATTCGTATACTTTTATTTATCAATTTAAATAAATAAACAAATTTGAAGGGAAAAATACTACCAAAATTGATACAGTTTCTGTCATAGCTTCTCTTTTTTAGTCATGGACATGAAAACATAAAAGAATGAAATGTAAAGTATGGTGATATTAAAAAGATGAGAATTACCTTTTATTTTTGTCTCACATGTCATCAAGGACCATACTCACTTTATGGACCATAGTTGAAAATCATGCTGCCAAATCATAAATATGCGCCCTCCTATAGTTAATAAAAGATGTTCTATGCATGTCATACATTACTTCAGGAATAAAATAATCAGCAGAAATGTGTATCCATTACTTTTGGGGATCGATGAATGTCCCCTGATTTCCAAACTCAAGCTAATGTTAAAAATGAACATTTTCCATGTTTGCATTTCTTTGCACTTCAGAGAAGCAGCTGAGACCAGAAGCAGAAATGCTAATATTCTATGAGAACAGCTGTTGTTATGGTATTTCTGGACTAGCTGCTTGCAGGAAGATTAAATCTCCCTGTAAAACTTGCATTTTCTCCTAGAATCCTCAGTTCAATTTCATAAATTCGAAAGGTATGGGCAGGTGAGATGCAATTGTGATAAGCAACCCGTCAGGTTATTTCTCTGCATTGCAGCAAGCCTTTAAACTTTTCTCAGCTATAATGCATCTCCATTAATAGTGAATTTAACGTCATGAGTTACGGTGGAAGCCACAAAAAATATGTATCTATTCTGCTTAAAATGAGAAATCCCAAAATTGGAAAAGGAAATCTGGAGTGAGAAAAAAAGCCCTGGAACTTATTTTTTTTTAATCTTTGGAGATATAGAGGCGGAGGTTGCAGTGAGCTGAGATGGCTCCATTGCACTCCACCCTGGGCAAGAAGAGCAAATATCCATAAAAAATAAATAAATAAATTTAAAATAATAACTGCAGAGAATATGTTATTGTGGAACTTTATAAAGCAACATTTAGAAAAAAGAACTCACATGTGGAATTGATGATATACAGCTAATTAAGCAGTTACCTTAGATGCATACCCACCAGGAATCCCAACAACATAAACCATATGCTTAAGCCTCAATAAGAGGTTGTCCACACACAGAGAACCAGCAAAATACAACAGCAAGAAAATGAGGAACCCAATTCACTGACACCAACAGCCCTGTGTACTTTAACATAATTTAAGTGGGCTGGCTGCTGCAATTAGCACATGTGTGGTTGTGTGCTTAATAACAAAATTGATCTGAAGGACTTTTGAATGTCTCTTTCATTCAAAACATATGGGCCAGCTTGTCATGGTGACTCATGCCCATAATCCCAACACTTTGGGAGGCCGAGGCAGGCACATCACTTAAGATCAAGAGTTCAAGGCCATGCTAGCCAATATGGTGAAACCCCATCTCTACTAAAAATACAAAAATTAACCAGGCATGGTGGTGGATGCCTGTAATCCCAGCTACTTGGGAGAATGAGGCAGGAGAATCACTAGAACCCAGGAGACGGAGACTGCAACGAGCCGAGATTGCGCCACCACACTCCAGCCTGGGAGACAGGGTATGACTCTGTAAAAAGACAAAAAGAAAAACAAAAAACATATGAGTAGCATTTATATGTCTTGGAAATATTTATGTTCAATTGAATGTATTATTTTAAACTCTAGTCTTATTTTAAATGTATTTTTTCCAGTGAAAAATATACCATTGAAAAGGCAATGCAATCACCACAAAAGTAACATAAATAAAATTATACATTAATTAAATTTTGACAAATAAAATTTTAAAATATTATTGATTAGCAATTCCAATTAATCAACCAAGTGTGGATGTTAATTTTAAACACCCATTCTGCATTTTGGGCTCCCTGATGACTTCAAGTAAAAGAAATATTATTCTGACGAAGCATATAATCAATTCTGGAAAAAGCAAAGATTTAAATCCTTCAATTACTCAACACATTAAGAATTCCACTACTAAATTGTTCTCTATGAACAAAAGTCTATAAATTTCATAGGAAGGATGCTCAATCTAGTTTTTCATTGCTAAGAAGAAAGACTTTATGAACAAAACACAAAAGGCTGGTCTCAAAGTATTAAAACAAGCTGAAATAATTCAGGTACAGGCAACTGCATAATTAAAGTGGGTAGCATGACTCAGTGTCCTGAAAAGAGAGGGTAGATCAAATTTGAAGAGTGGACATATCTTGAGGATAATGTATAAGTGCTTACATATAATGCATGATAACAGTTAACACGTTTCACTGATAATAACTGTCATTGTGTAGGTAGGAAGATGACCCAAAGAAGGATACAATTAGGTTTAAATCAACAATAGACTGTTGCCATGAGGCAAGGAGGTACCTGTCAGAGGTATTTGAAACTGTGTTATTGGCAAAAGAAAATTTATTACTGTTTTTACAAACTAATCTATATTCATTGATTTCTTATTATGTCTAGCATCTATTAAGTGCTCAATAATAATAATTATTTAATTTGTTGAACCGAAAGAGATTTTAACTCCTTCTTAACTTTCTTAATCTAGTTATTGATAAAAACGAAGCACAGGTCCACATTAGGGGGAAGGGTTTACCTATATCATGACTTAGGATATCAATGTTAAGGTCCAAATGAACAACAAATCTTGGTCCCAAATTAGAAAGTGATATGTTTTACAATAAGAATATCAAAAATAAAGAAAAAAGAAAAATTAAAAGCATCATGTGTGACTTTGAAATCAAAAACAGGCAAGGCTTAAAGAAGTAGAAAAACGATCAAAAGGAGCCAGGACTTTTGAAAAACAGGGTAAATCCTCATGCACCAGATTAAACATGGCTTTATTTGATGCTTATCATTCCCATTAAAATCTCTATTAAATATTGCAGGAAGCGAAAGAAGTAGATTTGTTTGAAAACTGATTATTCAAATTTAATTGCTTCACTACAACAACTCTGTTAAAACTGTTATTTCCAGAAGGTCATGAATGACAACTTATTGATCAATTATATTTTCGTATTTGAATTTCTCATCTACTTTCAATATATTTTTATCTTGCAAGACTTCTGTGCCTGTAAACTAAACCTTGTACCCCAAACTTCAGCAACACACAGGTTACCCAAATAACATCATTCATTCATTCATTCATCTATCCATGCTAAATTAATGAATCTGGAAGACTAAGTGCCTGTGTTTTCAGAAAGTTAGCCTTGAAGTTTCAAAATTTCAACAGATATTTAATTCTTCCTCTTCTTAATCAACCATTTTTAATCCATTTCCAGTATTTTAAATTCTCAGTCTTATTAATGTTTTATTGCAATTTGTCCTTCAATTTCCTTGAAACCTGTCTCTTAAGAATGCGATATTGGCCAGGCATGGTGGCAGATACCTGTAATCCCAGTTACCCGGGAGGCTGAGGCAGGAGAATCACTTGAACCTGGGAGGCGGAGGTTGCAGTGAGCTGAGATCGGGCCACTGCCCTCCACCCTGGGTGACAGAGTGAGGTGTGAGAGTCTGTCTCAAAACTAAAATAACAAAATTAAATTAAAATTAAAATACTATAAAACTGCTTTCAAGATTTCTTTTTAAAAACACCCCTGATAAGACTTCTCCACTGTTTAAAATGTTAAAATAGCTCCTTACTGACAAGGGAATATTATTCACTAGATCCTGAAAACAATCTATGCATCTCTGTTCTCTGCAGTTCAACATTGTCTACTTTTTATTTAAAAAATGGTAAAATATGCATAACATATAATTTCTTACCACCATCTACTTTTATACATGAAAATGTTATAAATCTCTCAAGAGGCTTCAAAAATCTTCAATAAAGCACAATGAATTATTTTATTACCCCTCATGTAAACATTGCATACTCCTTATAGCATGTCAATCCTGTCTTTCTTTTGTTGCATATGAGGCTGTGTACTTTAGTTTGGGTGTAGGTCTTAGTTTACCTAGAAATTGCTTTATATAAAAGAGCAAAGTAAGTACACAAATAAGAATTTAAGAAGGAATGTTCACTTTGTCAAACAGTGGGATTATCACTGAGTAATTTCTCCAAAAAAAAAATGAATGATACCCAGCTAACATTAAAATTCTTTTCATTTTAAACGTCATTTCTGATAAAAGACGATTTTGTTATGAACTTTGAGAGACTTAGGAAATTAAGAAAGTTAAGAACTAAGAAAGTATTAAGTATTCTTCATGTAAGAAATAGTTTAGCTAACATAACATTTAAGGGTGAACACAAGTAACTAATAATTCTTTTTAGTTGTAATAGATGGTTTAAAGTAATCAACAGAAGTTTTATCTTAATGATGATTTGCCAGGTGTAATTTTCTTTATTTAAATACATTCAGCAAAACAAAGGAGAAATCATGATAGTCATCTAATTTTTATTTTTGACTATTCTTCAACTTGAAATGTTTGCCTAGAACGCATTGTGTTTCTCAAGAGCAATATAAATATCATAAGTACCATCACTTACTGCTACATAAATCGAGCAAATTATTTAGCAATCCAGTTCTATATCTCTCTTTCTCTATTGCATATGTCAGTGATCCTCTAGCACTGGTTTCAAACTGCCGATTCACAGACCAAACGTCTCTCTGAGGACACTGTCATCTGTCTCACTGGTAGAGTGAGAAAAAATGTGAAAATATCATGAGTTTTCTGCATAGGTTAAATGCATCCATTATTTTGTAATAACATTTCTACTTTTTGGAAGTCAATCTGTTGATAGTAGATGATAAATGATAGCTATTGCTTTTGTTTGTTTTCCAAGTATATATTTGTCAAAATAAAACTCATATATTTGTTCCTATTTTAAGTGTTTTTGTCTTGTTTAAATGTTACTACTTGTGAAATACATAAATTCTAGAGGCAATAATCTACCTAATAATGTCCAAACATAAGTGTTTTAAAAGACTCTTCATTTTGTCCTATTCCTGTATCTCCCCACTTAATTTCCACCAGTTCTTTTTTATATTCTATGACACAGGCATACTAAATTCTTACTTCCATTTATGCCTAGTTATCTAAAGCCTCTGTAAGTTTTGATACTATAGTCCTTTGCTTTACAAAGTTTTTCTACTAATCTCTGTCTGATAACTCTTAATTATCCACCCACAGAAATGAAATCTTTGGCAGGGGGGCATATTTTATCCCAGGTGTCTGGTCCTTTAATACTCAAAATACTTTGTATTAACAAATTGGCAAGACATAGAAACTGTCAGTTCCAATTCTCAATCGTTACTAAAATGCAAACATAAACATCATGCCTAGAAAAAGAGCTCATGAGACTCTTCCTTCTCAAAATCAAAGAAACAATATCCATTTAACTTCTCATGAAAATTCTTCCTACTGGATCATTCAAATTTTAGAGTTTAACAAATAATTTTAGTCAGAGTAGTAAAATCATCTACACAACTTCCAAATTTAAGGTGCTGTCTAGTTCCAAGTATTCTATATTTATTTAGTTAATTTCTTTGTACCCACACTAAAAAACATAAAACTAAAACTAATCATTTACTTAATATGATTAATGTAGCTTAATCCAAGTAAGCTAGTTTCCTTACTCAGAAGTTGGTAATAATAATAAATCTTTTACTTTAGTGCCTACCTCTTTACACCATTTTAATTATTTGCATGCTTTATCAAGGCAAATGGTTTGCATGGAAACAACCAATACCTTACAAGTTTGAATTTTATCATACAATGCTACATTGCTCGTACGTTAGTCAGTAACTACCACAGTAGTTGACCAAGCAGTCAGAGTAATTACAGAGAAGCACATGGCTATTCTTGAATTATCAACACCTTAGATGAAGCTGGTCAGCATCTGCTTCCAGAACAGTCCAAACATAAAATGCATTTCCCACAAAACTTTTAGAAAGCTAAATAATAAAACTAGCTGGACTTAAAATAAATGCTACCTTAGTCTCAAAATACTCTTATTAAGAACATTATCAGGTCAGGTGGTGGCTCACACCTGTAATCCCAGCACTTTAGGAGGCCTAGGCAGGCAGATCACTTGAGGTCAGTTCAAGACCAGCCTGGGCAACACGGTGAAAACCCATCTCTACTAACAATACAAAAATTAGGCAGACGTGGTGGCGTGTGCCTGTAGTCCCAGGTACTCAGGAGGCTGAGGCATGAGAATTGCTTGAACCCAGGAGGTGGTGGTTGCAGTGAGCAGAGATCGTGCCACTGCACTCCAGCCTGAGCAACAGTGAAAGACGCTGTCAAAACAAGCAAACAAACAAACAAACAAACAAACCCAAAAAACACTCTCTGCAATACTTTAACATGTATCTATTTTTAAATATGTATTTTTCTTCCTTGTAAAACTTTTGTTCTTAATTGTCTCTTGACTCTATACCTATATTTAAAATTGCAGTAATCTTATACCTAACTTTATCAGTATTTGGTTTTATAGTTTTTCAATCATTTATACTGTTTTTATAAATATAATTTTAGAAATTCCATACTTTTTAGTTTAGTTAATATAGTATACAATTGACACTTGTACAATGTAGGGGTTAGGGGGCCTGACCGTGTGTGCAGTTGAAAATTTGCATGTAACTTTTGATTCCCTCAAAACAAAACTGCTAATAGCCTGCTGTTCACTATAAACCTTACCAGTGACATAAATATTCAGTTAACACTTCTTTGTATGTTTACATATTATATAATATATTCTTAAAATAAAGTAGGCTAGAGAAAAAAATCTTAAGAAATCATAAGGAAGAGAAAATATATTTACTATTTATTAAGTGAAAGCGGATCATGATAAAGCTCTTCATTCTCATCTTCACGTTGAGTAGGTTGAGGGATGTCAGGAAGAGGAGGCGGAAGAGGAGGGAGGACAGACAGGTACTCTTGAAGTAATTTTACAGAAATATATTTTAATCCTGAGTTTTTACTTTTCCATTTCTCTAAAATTGTTTCTACCTTCTTCTACCATTTGCTTTAGTTTCAGTGCCCATATCATAGAGGATTCCATGTCATAAAAGAATTCAAATCAGTCTTGAATAATTGGAGCCTTTCTATCAGATTCTCTTATGTCAATTTGTTTTCCTGCACTGCTTCCTCTATGTCTTCTTCCTGCTTGTCTGGCACTGGTTGGAAAGCATTCATCTCTATCAGGTCATCTTTTGTGAATTCCTCTTGAGTGGTGCCTATTAGCTCTTGAACTTCTCCAAGATTCATATCTTGAAATCCTTCACTCCCCACCTTTTCTTGCCATATCCATAATCTATCATTTTTCCTTCCTTTCTTCCTTCCTTCCTCTCTGTCTCCTTCCTTTCTTCCTTCCTTCCTTCCTCCTTCCTTCCTTCCTTCCTTCTTTCTTTCTTTTTTTGAGACAGAGTCTCCTGCTGCTGCCTAGGGTGGAGTGCAGTGCTGCAATCTCAGCTCACTGCAACCTCTGCCTCCCAAGTTGAAGTAATTCTTCTGCATCAGCCTCTGAGTAGCTGGGATTACAGGCGCCAGCCACCATACCCGGCTACTTTTTTGGTATTTTTAGTAGAGACGGGTTTTCACCATGTTGGTCGAACTCCTGACCTCAAATGATCCGCCCACCTCGGCCTCTCAAAGTGCTGAGATTACAAGCGTGAGCCACCGCACCCGGCCTGTGATTTTCTTGATAGGCTGTGTTGTAAATTCTGTGAAATCATGCACAACATCTGGCCAGTTTCCTACAGCAGGAATGTATTGTTTCAGGCTTGGTGCCTTTCACAGCTTTTCCTGTAGCCATGGACGCAGTTTCAGTGGTGTAATCCTTCCAGAATTTCACGATGTTCTATCAGGATTTTCTTCCACAGTGTTCACAGTCCTTTCCATAGAGTACCGTGTGTGATAAACCTTAAAGGTCCTTATGGCTCCCCTCTAGAGGCTGAATTAGAGACAGTTTCAGGGTAAGTAGACCATTTCAAGGACTTGAGAGGGATGGAGGGAGGGAGAGAATGGGGGAAGAAGGGAGGGAAAGAAGGATGAAGATAAAAATAAAACTATCGAGGCAAAGCAGGATTTCACACAAAGATATGTATTTTTAATTTGGGTACCGTATCCTTATAAATAAAATTTTATCTATGCTTTCCTTAAATGCTAAATTTTATTTTCATTACAGTTCACCAACATACAAGAAACAAAGAAGCATGAGACAGACTCTCAGACCCTTGTATCTTTTCTATATAAAAAGAACTGAAATGCAATATGTCCTCCACTTGGGATTTCCCAAGTTCACATAGTTAAATGATTGAAAAAATTAGTATTATTTTATGTTTAAAGAATACAGCTCCCCTAGCAAATATTATTGACTCTGAGAACATGCTATTTATGTTAACTTAAATCTAAATTCCAAGTTACATCTTTATACCGAATTATTTACATAGGATTTATTTTTCTAACTAAAATAAATTCATGTTAAAATAGTAATGAATAAGTGTGCACAAAGGCCAAGCTCTAGCAGGTATTATCTAGATCTAAAGTAAAAATTTATTCCTAACAGAAATTGATGCTTTCAAATGTATCTTAACAACCTTTCACCTTTGCCATTTTCTCCCTTCTAAGAGAAGAAAGGTTGTCACTAAAAAAGCCTTTAAAGTGAAAAACAACTTCAAGCAATAAATTTTTCTTTTTTTCCTTGTCAGTGTGAAGTCCCATTTGGAAGCTGGATTTTCTAAAAGGCAAGGAGTTAGAGGGAGAGGGTAAGGGCAGGGGAGTGAGTGAAGTAGGGAATGAAAAGATTGAGGGAGGAGACGGGGTCTCATTCCCAACATGCCACTGTTACTAAATTCTAGGAGAAGAAGAAAAAAACTAAAAACTGTAGAGGATTTCAGGAGTTTGGGACTTTGAAAAATGAATAAAACATTGCATTTGAAATCCCTTTGTGCACTACAACAAAGAGATAAAAGTTTCGTCATAAAACAAAGATTTGACAACTTCAGCAAAAATGTCCATGGAAACAATTTACAAAGAATTGCAAATAAAATTATTTAAAAAAACTAGAAACAAAGTTTGCCATATGTGTTTGAAGTGTGATAGGATGTTCTCTGTTGAAAGATGAGTCTTTTAAATTAATGATTATATAAATTTAGATTAGCAATTATTTATGTAATTTATTCTATGCAAATTAGAAATTATATGTCCTATCAACAGTTTCAGTTTGATCATAGCAGATTTGTGAGAAAACTAATTTTTGGATATAGTTTATCGGTAGTAGTTCATGTCTTTCAATCTATTTACTGCACCCCTCCCCGACAAAAAATTCCAATTCGAAAACAGAATTGGTAGTTTAACAATTGTTAGAGTGTTAAGTTTTCCCAAATGGGTTTCAAACTTGTCAAAATACTACAAATTGTTTATTTTGTTCATTTTTGAAGAGTTTTTTTTCTGTTAAGTATATTTTGCAAACATAGTCTATTTTTACTACATTATAAATGATTCACAAATTATATTTTACATAACATACTTACATTAAGATAAATGATATCTACCATTTAAATATTTGTAGTTAATACTTAAATCTAAAATGGCATGGTTGAAAATAAATACCCAATGGTTAATTGCATTAGTTCCTTTTAAAATCTCACTTAGAAGAATATGATGTGAACAAATGATGAAAGGTGACATATGGATTTTCCTACTACAAAATCGGAACATAAGTGTTAGAGAATGTTACAATATTTAAACTAGCACTAGTGAGTATTTACAAAGAAATATTGCTTCAAAATATTTATAGTATGTGTTCAGGATATTAAAATTACTGATATATTAGCTTTATGTCTTACAAAAATAATTTTTACTAAAATTTAATATTCCATATTTAAATATTTAAAATTTATTTTAATCATTATGGAGTAGGATGTCATTGGTAAAATATAAAAGTAAGAATTCTAGTGTCATTCAAATACTAGTTCTGCCAAACACAAAGGACCATTGACTAAGCATATTACATAAATCTTATTTGGTCTCAGTGTCACCATTGGCAAAATGAAGATAATAATACTAATTCCCTGATTGTTGTGTTCTAAAGATTAAATGAGTTAATAAATGTAGATTTTTCATTAAGAAGTCCTAAAAATTGACAGTTATTTGTTCAGAATGGGGCCTGAGAAGAAGCAAACATGATTAGATTGTGAAAATATGTAAGATTCATCTGCTGAACAATTTGAAACTCCGGACATAAAGAAAAGAGGAACTAAGTTTAATCTTTAAAATGAAGTAAAATTTTTAAGTATATTTTTCTCTAGGATAATCATGTTTGATTTTATACTCACTCTATCAGATACCAAAATCCTGTTAGGGGAGGTACAAAGCCAGAATAGTTATTCTGACCACTATACTAATAAGAATAACAAGAACAGGAAGGTGGGGGATGAGAACGGAAAGAGGAACAAGGAGACGTCTGAGGAGGAGATGAAAAAGGAGGAGGGGGACATAGAATAAAAGGGAGGAAGAGGAATGGCATATGGTGTACCTACAGCCATGGATCCAAAGTTGGTCTGATTGTTTCTGTAAATAAAGTTTTATTGGAACAGAGCTGTTTTCTTTTCACATTGTCTAAGGTTGCTCTACAGCCACACAGTTAGCATTGAGTAGTTATGACTGATACCAAATGGCACAAAGGCCCATAACTTACTGCATTTTTTTCCTGTGGCTGCCATAACAAAGTACCGCAATGTAGATGGCTTAAAACAATGGAGATTTTTTCTCTCACTATTCTGGAGGCTGGAAGTCTGAAACCAAGGTGTTTGTAGGTTAATTCCTTCTGGAAGGCTCTGAGGAATAGTGTGTTTCATGGCTTTTTGTAAGCTCCTGCTGTTTGCTAGCAATGCTTGGTGTTTTGGCTTGGAGACATATAACCCCAATCGTGGCATGACACGGCATTCCGCATGCCTGTCTGTGCACTTTTTCTTCTCTCTAAAAGAACACCAGTTACACTGCATTAAGGACCCAGCCTACTCTGGTATTACTGTATCTTAACTAATAACATCTGCAACAAACCTATTTCCAAATAGTGTCACCTTCTGAGGTTCTAGGAAGGATATGAATTTTTGGAGGACACTCTCTAATCCACTGCACTTCACAAAATAAATTTGCTGACGTCATGGTTATGTTACTGTACAAACTATGGGAATATATTATTAAATGTTGTATGTTTATGCCCAAATCCCAAAATGAGTTGTGTATCTGTATAAGTGCCCACCATATGTTTAGCTACACATCAGCTATTGTCCCAATGATACTAAAAAAAATTAGTTAAAAAGTACAATACATAGTAAAGACAGATATTTGGTACTATGAAAATAAAAAAAACAAAATGACTCATTTCTATGTTACAGCAATCAAATTACTTTAATTAACATGCAGATAAAAGGTGAAAAATATCAAGCATCCAAACTTTAGAGCATTTTATTGGAGGCATTTTAATTGTTTATATTTTTGCTCAACTCCCTGCTTGATGTCAAACAAAGTGGAAAACTAGGTGATATACCTATATACACACACACACGTGTGTGTGTGTGTGTGTATGTATTCCTTGGACGTTACCTTCTTTTTTGATCAAGAGTCCAAATCTTCTTTATATCAAGAAATTTTGATTCGTTTGTCTGTTATTCTTATTCTCTTTCTATCCCTTTATACAAAATATACATATTAGTTTTTTCATTCATCTTTCATATCTACCATTTCTCATTATTTCCACAGATTTTTATTTAATAATTAATTAATTTATAAATTCTCCTCCAGCCTGTTTACTATATTTCCATTGGTGATTTTGTTTTCGGGCTGCTATAATAGAGCTATTACATTTATGACATTTTCATTTTTTCTCTTTTCTTTCTTTCCACTGTTTTGCAAGTTACTTTCATCTTTCAATTGGCCTGCTATTGTCTGAATAATAATAAGTTATTTGCAGCCTGATCTCAATAAGCTTAGGTCAGATTTCTTGATTTAAAATCTTAAATGCAAATATTTCTGCTCCACGAGTTCATCTCCTTTGTGTCTGGCCCTTAGGAGGTCTTTGTGGTTCAAAGTGTCTTAAATAACAATCTCCCTGCAACATTGTGATCTGGCAATGGCGACTTCCACTTTCTTCTGTGACAGAAGCCATTTATAGAAGCCTCTCTGAAGTTGAGTGCCAAGTCGTACAGCCTAAAAACCTGTGACAACACCCATTCCTGCAGCTTCACCCCTTTGTGTTCTGTGGTTGGTATTCATTCTTCTTTCTCTGCCAACCCAGAGCACTCCATCTAATCACTGTAATCCAAGCTTCATTTGGTGCTGGTTTTCAAACTGACACCCACTTTTAGGAATAATTTTCATCAGACATGTAAAGAGGTTTGAGTAAGTTCTCACATTATCACTACATTTTTGGTCCAGTATTCCCAATACTCTTCACACTTATGATTTGATGTTCTGACTGTTAATGTTATTATTATTATTATTTATTTATTTTATTTTTTTGAGATGGAGTTTTGCGCTTGTTGCCCAGGCTGGAGTGCAATGGCACAATCTCGGCTCACTGCAACCTCCGCCTCCAGGGTTCAAGCGATTCTCCTGCCTCAGCCTCCCGAGTAGCTGGGATTACAGGGGCACAACACCACGCTCAGCTAATTTTGTATTTTTAGTAGAGACGCGGTTTCTCCATGTTGGTCAGGCTGGTCTCGAACTTCTGACCTCAGGTGGTCTGCCCACCTCGGCCTCCCAAACTGCTGGGATTACAGGCCTGAGCCACTGCGCCCGGCCAATATTATTATTTTTAATTAAAGTTGTATTTATCCATTTTGTTTTTATCCCATTTGTTCCTCCAGTTTTGTTCACTGAAGCTGGTGAAATAAAACTGCCTTTACTCTGGCATCTAACACCAGTAATATTGGAATTTCTTAGGGTTTGAATTTTAAGCTGTGAGTATTGGCAACTTTGGTAACTCTATCAAAGGATAACTACAATGTTCTCAGCCAATTTCTTTCCCCTTTATTTTAAAGAGTCAGAAATCCCTCTAGAAATTTTTAGTGAGCGCCTGAGAACAAAAGGAGAAGATGAATGCAAGACTAAAGGGATTGTAAGAGATTTTAGGAGCCCAGGCTTCCAGTTTAGCAAGACCAAGCAGCCTAACTTTCCATTCGTGGCCAGTGATTACATCATGTTTTCACTTTCCTGTATTATTTATTGATTTCAACCTTATTATGCAAACATGGAAATTATATTAATAACAGTAAAAGCATTTTATATTGCCCTGCTTAATTTATATTCATTGGTTCTACCATGGCAAACATTCCAGGTGTTGGATTGCATTTCTAATGATTAGAATTTATGTAATTATATATTAAATCCAGCATAGCAAAGAATTCAAAAATTATTCAGTACAGTAACTCTACTTATACATCCAGTGCATTTGTTTCACAGAAAAAAGAAATATTTTCTACAGCAAGAACTGTGATGCTGTATAAATTTTGTCATGTCATGGGTAAAAGTTATACATTATTACGTTATTACATTAAGACTCTGTATATAAGGTCTGTTCACAGTTGAATAATCTGAACGTAAACAGCAAACTCACTTAGAATGGCATATCACTGACTTCTTGGCAATAGATCTTAACTGTCATTTGTTTAATGTCTGAGCATTATAGATGAAATACACTGGCTTGCTGAAACATACCACAGGAGAGTACTGTGTCTTGAAATAGTGTATTGGTCTGGGATAGGCCTTTCTTCCTTGGTGCCGAAGTGGTCTAAAACAATGTGTATATTTCCCCAGTGATATACAAACGCACATTGGGAAATAGCTTGCTCACTCATGGTAGCTGAGAATTTATGTGATTTGTTAAAGTGTGCTTTAAGGAAAACTCACCAAAGTCAGAAAATTAAGTTAAAACAGTTCCAAGCCTTCTTGCTTTATCGCTACATCTTTTAATTCTCTTTGTTACTCTTTGATATTGTTTCTGTCTCAGAAACTGTGTCACTCTATTTGTTTCATGGTTGTACTCTGGCAGTCTGTTCAGTATCATCATCCTATTTTAGATCAAATAATTCAACTTTTAAAGAGTTTCCATGAGTGTTTTCTAACATAAAGAAATTCTGAAGTCATAGCATCATGTTGATCAAGATCATAATTTTATCTTGGCCGATTTTAACACACACCTTCAAGATTTTTAATGTCATATTTCTGAATCAGATTTGAGAAGTCATCCTTCTGATTTTTTTTAGTTACTTTTAAGAATATCTCATAAGACACAGTAATTTATACTTTTATAAGCTTCTTTTCATCCTGAGTTAAAATACGATATTAATTTTAACTAGTTATATATAATTACAAAGAATAAATACATTATATTTATTGTCCATCTGTCATGTACCAAGCACTTTAAAAATACTATTTCATTTAATCATTATAATAATTATATGGCATATTATCAACTACTTTTTAAGAAAAGGTAGCTGAGGCTAAGAAAAGCTAAAAGATCCTACCCTAAAGAAGCAATTAGCAGAGTATGAGGCAACTACTTAAATTCTGGTGGGTCTGACATCACACGCTTAAGACATCACACGCTTGCACTAGCTCATATTTCCTTCAAAAAATAAGCATGCATTCTTTGTCATGATGGGTCAAATTTCTTCCCATTTTTAAAGAACAAAAAAAAATAAATGAAGTGATAACTTTTCAAAGTAATTGTTATAAAGATTTCCAGTTTGTAAACTGACAAAATATACAAGTTAAACTAAATGCATCCTTACATGTTTATAGTACCATAAAACTGTTTCTAATGTCATATCCCTGATTCTCTCTTTCATTTTTGCTAACTTCTGAACTAAAATATTTTTTCTTTAATAACAACTCAGACTATACCTTTATGAAAATATCACCCTCAGTGATTTCCAACTCCCATCTTTCCCTTCTTAATTTTATTTAGTTTGGCTGGGCGCAGTGGCTCACGCCTGTAATCCCAGCACCTTGGGAGGCCGAGGAGGGTGGATCACGAGGTCAGGAGATCGAGACCATCCTGGCTAACACGGTGAAACCCCATATCTACTAAAAATACAAAAAAATTAGCCAGGCGTGGTGGCAGGCACCTGTAGTCCCAGCTACTCGGGAGGCTGAGGCAGGAGAATGGTGTGAACCCGGGAGGCAGAACTTGCAGTGAGCCGAGATCGCACCACTGAACTCCAGCCTGGGCAACAGAGCGAGACTCCGTCTCAAAAAAAAAAAAAAAATTATTTAGTTTACATGCTTTGTACTATACAACTATCACATGATTATTCACTTTTTCACTCTCTGACTTTTGGCATCACATAATTTAGCTTTTTATAGTTAATATTTGATGTTGATAGATACAAAATTTGTATGATCATCACTTTTATTTTTCTGGTCACCCCAAATAGGTTGTTTGTGGACAATGACATGTCTTACATATCAGAGGAAAAGTTGCCAAAGCCAGAAAATTATTTTGTTTTGGGCAAGGCTATAAAGTCTTATTGTTTAGATATACAAAATGAACATGTCTCAGTTTTCAATAGTTAATTATAAATAACTTCATACCTGTCAAACAAATATAGTCATAAATCACTTAAAGGCCTAAAAAATTAATCTTTTTCTCCCAAAGATATACCGAGCAGGGCACAAAATATGAATTTGATCCTCAGTCCTCTGAATGGGTCTCAGGAGAAGTGTAGCCATGTAAAAATGTCTCAATTTCTCTATAACAACCTTACAGAATGTAGACTTCCAATGGAGGTGAAAGAAGAAATTGAAGTAGAGACAGAAATATAGAAAATGCTTCACCATAGAGCAAGGAGCAGATTGTTATAAAGAAAAATTTCAATCACATAAAATTCAGAGTCACGTTATAATAAGGCAGAGGTTCATCAGGTATAATCCTTACTTTTAAAAATGAGAGGGTCATATTCTGTTTGATGTGTAGGAAATAGATCGATTATTATCCCAAAAAGTACTGAGCTGAGGAATTGCCAAATTTTCACAAGGTAATGAAAATTCTTCTTTCTAAACCCACACTTGCTTCTTCCTCTATCTGAGACTATTCCTCCACCTCCATTTAACTGCCATGGTATCTAATCAGTTATCCGCCTGCTTTTGGGTGTCCAAAAAGTTTTTACTATTTTCTTTTTTGTTATTTCAATCTCCCCTTTTGCATCACTTTTGAGGAATTTCAGGACAACTTACAAGGGAAAAAACACACGTTCAATACCCTGTATTTCCCTGTAGTAGAAGTGCCTGCAGGGGTTGCAACGGCTGACTATATGGACTTTTTGCCACACTCTCCTCTCTCCCATGAAAGCACATTCACCTACTTTTATCTGATTTGTAAGTTGGGTGTTTTAATCATCATTCTCAGTAAACTATCGCAAGGACAAAAAACCAAACACCGCATGTTGTCCCTCATAGGTGGGAATTGAACAATGAGAACACATGGACACAGGAAGGGGAACATCACACTCTGGGGACTGTTGTGGGGTGGGGAGAGTGGGGAGGGATAGCATTAGGAGATATACCTAATGTTAAATGACGAGTTAATGGGTGCAGCACACCAGCATGGCACATGTATACATATGTAACTAACCTGCACAGTGTGCACATGTACCCTAAAACTTACAGTATAATAATAATAAAATATAAAAAAGAAGTGTCTTACAGAAAAAAAAGAAAAAAAGGCTTACTATGTAATTATCCTTATTATAACTTATAATAGGAACAAAGTAGATACTTGTTGACTGGACATTAATTAATCATATATCATCAATGTCTTGAGCCTGACTAGAAAAATGATAAATGAAGCTTAAATTGTTAATAAGAGATGCATGCAAATGAGAGTATAGCATGTTGAAACCCACAGAGCGTAACCGTTTGATTAAACGAAACACTTTTTGGTCTATCATTTGAACACATAATCATGTTAATTTGCAGCTTTATTTTTTTCACATTCAAACTAATGGCCAATAAAGCTTAAACATCACAAACTCGACTTCAATAGAAACTAAAACCCATATGTAGAGATTGATGATATTATTGCATAAATGTAACCAGTTTATCAAATATCCTGAAATCAGTAGTGCCACAAATGAGGTTCATTTTTTCCCCATTCACTAGTTCACCCATGTTTTGTTGAATGTTTCTTTTCTATTTTTTAATGATTTTTCTCAAGTTGAGTCCACAAACCTCTAATCACTTTTAACCAAAAGTTTTAAGAAATGTGTCCCCTTCCAGTTGATTTTGTATACAATTCAGAATCCCTTTCTGTACTCCAAAAGTCCTCAACATCAGTGTCCAGGGTTTGTGTTGATGATTGAAAGAAGAGGTGAGGGTAACATGCTTCTTAAATCCCCTTTCAACTCCCTTATCTTTGAGTGGAAGGATGACTACAGGCTCTTACTCCCCTAATGTGTTGGGAAAAGGAGAAGGCTGCAGTTATCTTGCATAACGAATTTCTAGTCCGTATTGTGGAGATGCCTCATGTCCATCTCTGGCCAACAGTAGTTCCTCCTGCTACTGTACCGAGCTGATGTGGTGACCCACAGTATGACTTGTCCATGATTTTCTTTGGGGATATTTTCAATTTCACCCTGGTACAGGTTTTCAGTGATGACTTCTTCATAGAGGGCCACTTTTGTAGCGTGTTTTATCCCTTAAACCCTTTCTAGTGCCTAATTTTCTTTTCAAAAAAGAGATGACCTAGCCTGTCATGTGGTTGTCTGTGTAATACCACTGCTTCCTCTTCAAATTTCCTTATTCAATGAGGGGCATGAAAGACAAATCTTTTATCTATGTCCTTCAAGGTCACAGGAGGCAGTGTGGATGCAAAGAGTATTCTTTCCCCATCAAATCCATGCTGGGGGAAAAGCCACAACATTTCTCGTTCCCCAATAAACCAATGACTGAATAACACAAGGAATCTTTAAATAATCACTTTATCATTTTTGACCCTTGTGTGTACTTATGTTTACTTTAGCAGGCAGGAAACTTTTTTTCTTCATTTTGAATTCTATTCTCCAACTCTGAAGACAATATCATATTCAATATTTTCCCACTCATTGTCCAAAATATAGTTTGTCTGTACCAGCATAATAGCAAAGTTGGAGTTTTTGTTGAAAATGTGTATTGTCCAAGTTTTTTTTTTGAGAACTTATTTTCAAATCTTTATTAAACATATAGAATTTATTAGGCATTTCTGGGAGAAAAATTAAAAGCATGTCTTTTGACCTTAAAGAGTTAGGAAAGCAAAAACATCACTACAATACTGTGCTATCAATTCTACAAAAGAGATATGAAACAGAGTTTAATCGAGTAGTGCATGCAGTGAGCAGATCTTAAAGATCAATACAGAGGAAGGAAAGAGAGTGACTAGAAAAAGTAAAGAGACTTTTATGCCACACTTGGAGGTTGAACCTATTATTACAGTACCTGAATGTGCAATTATGAGGTTATAAGCAGGAAAAATAAATAGAGATATATGAAAACATTCATCTATGTCTCATTTTAATACTTTCATGGGGTTTCATTTTTTAAAACATTAATCTACCTGAAACTTTGTAAATGTTACCTTACATTACAAAGAAAAATATTATAAATCTAAAACGTTAGTTAATTCATTTTAATATTGTACATATATCTTGTAAGGAACTTTATAGTTTTGAATAGTAAACGTTAATTTCTAAAGGTTTGAATTCATCTGAAGTTTTAACCTCTAGGAATACACCAGAATATACATTTTCACATATAAGATTTAGAAAGATTTGACTGAAATGTGAAATAATCATGAGGTGGTAGACTAAAGAGACAGAAACCAAAGTCATAGCATTTTGCTTTTCAAGATACTGAGTAAACTAAATGATGAATTGGCTGTCTTATTGTATTTATTTTTGCCTAATTCTCATTTGGAACATATAAAATGACACATTCCACAACTTATTCTATGCAGACAGCAATTGTTGTCTAATTCTTGATGTGTGTATGTCCACATAGACACCAGCTTTAAAATATTTATTGTCTTTTGGTCAATCAAGGTATGGTACCATTTTAACATGAATCCTTTATTACCCTGTAGGGTCATGCCATAGCTAAATTTACATGAACATTCCTGAACTACTTGCTCTGTTGTTTCTCTACAATGAGTACAGTATCCACAGTAATTCCTCTGTTCTCCAGTGACCAACTCCCCTCTTACAGAGGCCTTCTGGAAAAGGAAGGAGGAAGGCTACATATAGGAAGGGAACTGTGATTCCCCCACGTATATGTCCAATCAACCTGTGAACAATGAAAACTTGGGAAGAGCCTTTTCTCCAGGACATTGCCACTTGGTTGTTGGAGAGCAATAGTTACTATCTGTCAGAGAAAGTTGGGAAAATTTAAATGGGCTGAACCATGAGAAAGCCACAGAAATAATTCAAGTAAGGAAAGCAACCAATAAAAAAATGCAGTCAGCCAAAGGAGATCTTTAATTCCCACGTCTGGAATTTCACAAAGGAATTGAAGACTCAGTCAGGGAGAGAAGAGAGAAGAAAAATGCCAGGCACCCCAAGAGTGAGCAGCGTGTAGTATGGAAAGCCTGTCCAAGATGTGTATATTTTTTTTCATCTTCAAAATCCTCAAAATTAACTTCATCTTCAAAATTAACCCTCAAAGTTAATTTTTTAAAATGAAAAATAAGCTTCAGCCTTTTTTTTCCCCCTTTTTTGAGACTGAGTTTCACTCTGTCATCCACGCTGGAGTGCAGTGTCACAATCTCGCCTCACTGCAACCTCAGAGACTCTCAGGTTAAAGCAAGTCTCCTGTTCTCCTGCCTCAGCCTTGCCAGTAGCTGGGATTACAGGTGCCTGCCACCATGGCTAGCTAATTTTTGTATTTTTAGTAGAGACAGGGTTTCACCATGTTGGCCAGGCTGGTCTCGAACTCCTGACCTCAGGTGATCTACCCGCCTTGGCTTCCCAAAGTGCTGGGATTACAGGTGTGAGTCACCGTGCCCAGCTGAGGTCAACCATTTTTAAGGCAATTGCCCAAGTTCACATTCAACATCTAATTTTTATTCACCACACCACAAGCTTTCAAGTTCAATGACTCATTAGAATATAGATATGGCTTGTTTTAACTGTCTGAATTATCTTTTGCCTAGAATAAATAAATATTTATCAAGTTCCATTGAAAAGTCACATTATTCATAATCAACTTTGATCAGACTTAACGTATCTCCCAGCCTTTCCATGTAGCATATTATTTTAATACCTACTTCCTGGTGAGATTTCATTTTTACTGTTAATGGCATACATGTCTACTTCACCCATCAATTTTACACAAAAAGTTCATCTTTATATCCATTTTTGCACCATGAACACAATATAATTGAATTTTATTTAATTGGTTTCTGTGGACAGCATTAAATCTCATTCCTGCCCTAAATAAACCAAATAGAAAATGCAAAAGTCCGCACTTTAATTAAAATGTCTGCATTATTTTGACCCATGTGGTTCACTATGTATTTCTCTTTTCTCCACATATTTTGTTTTTATTTGATCAGAAGTTTAAAATTATGTAAGGGAAGAATTTTAGAAATTGTTCTGTTAATAGTTTTCAGTTTTGAATTTCAGTATATCTTCTCTCTGTTTTTCTTACCACAAAACCAAATAGTTGCTAAAAAAAAAACTAACATAAAATTAATCAAATAATAGTGAAACTCACTGTCAAGCCAACATAAATAGTAAAAAAAATTATGGAAATTGTTGTTAACAAAATAAGCAAAAAGTGCACTTCAAACCGCCATTGGGGTGTTCCAGTATTTCACTTACAGTCAAATATTTCCCAGCCAATAGAGTATTGGAAAAAAATGACTTGCTAACCAAAAAAAAAATCATTATCTATTTATAAACATAGTTCTAAGAAGTATACCCCCTTTCTAATAGTACTTACCTCCTTCTATAATATTTTTATACCCATTGAGGTAGAATTTGGAGGACAGAAAACAAAAGTTTTATCTACATTCTCTCAAAGCTTAATGTTGGCAAGTTAGGGGTCTAGTGTAAATCAATCTGTGGATCAATATTATTCATTTTTCTTTTGTATCTTTTGATTTATGTAAATAGAGCACCCTTTTAGTCTCTTACTCATTCATCTATTTATAAGTTTATATTTTTGCCTTTAACAAAAGATTTATAAGCAAATATTATTTATATTACATTATATTGGGACAAGAATCAGCAAATAAACTATTAGAGAACAGAGAGCCAAGAAAAAGAGAAACACGTCATACGTTTAGAAATGTAGCATATAGCAAAGGAACATTTTAAGTCATTGTGAAAGTTCGTTTTAGGGACAGCTTTTTAGACACCATCTAAAGTGGAAACCACAAAGCACAAAACTGACAGATTCAAATATCAAAATAATTTTTTTAATACGAAAAAGACAACATACATTAAATAAAGAAATGCATTAAGGCTGTTGCACATTTTTGACATGTGTAACATAAAATTAATTTACAGGATATATGAAGAATTTATCCAAATTAATAAGAAGGATACAAACAATCCATTTTTTAAATGGCAAATTATGTAAGCAGGGAATTAATGCAAGAAATACAAATAATCAATAAAAATATAGAAGATGCCAAAATATACTAAAGTATATGTGAATAAAATTTAAAAAAAATACTATCATATTTTCAAAATATAAACTGGAACCAAAAAAATCAATGCCGTAAGTTTAGGAAACAAGGTGCACTCATATTCTTATTTGTCTAAAATTAGCTTTAGCCATGTTTGATGCTTTTGAGAAAGTAATGTACCATTTGATATAGCAATTTCATTTTTATTAATATATTCTACAGGAATGCCAGTGTCTGAACACAAAGATTTTGTACAAGTATAAACAAAAGCATTATAATAACAGCAAAAACTAGAAATTGATATGAGTTTATCAATACATGAATAGATTTTTTTGTTGTTATTTCCAAACTAGAAAATACTATGCAACAAGAATGCACTATATTTTTGAGTTATGACAGAGAAAACAAATAAATATTATTAGTTGAACAAGTGCATTACAGACAACATGTATAATATGATCCCATTTGTGTAAGTGAAAATAAACTAGGTAGACAGATATACATAAATATGTGAGAAAAAAACCTAAACACTTAAAAATGAAATATGTAAGAATTTTTTAAAAACAAATTACTATCCATTGTCTGAGAGAAAGACAAAAAGTTTTACTTTTAAAAGATTTGTATAGTTTCACTCTTTGCCATAAATGATTCGTGTATTCATTTTACGTTAATAAAACAAAGTTTAGTAACTGTAAAATATAATAATTTCAGAAAAGGGGTTACAAACAAAGCTACACAAGTTCTTAAAAATATTAAGAAAGCAGTTATTGGAAAGAGCTTTTAAAAGTTCCAAGATATAACATGAATATTTTTAAAACTTAAAACATGGAAAATCTATTGTGATCCATAGGATCTTCTTAAACTATGCAAATTATTCCCATTTAGAAGAATAGAGCTAGTATGTTTTATTTTTATACTTTCTCTTAGATTGCACAGCACTTTGAAGCAAGCAGCTGCTGTGAATTTTGAAAACTAAGCTGCCCTCACTTGATATCTATGCAAAAGATGATTTAAAAAATCTTAGGCATCATTGTGGCAGTCAAATGAGGATGACCCACAACAGGGAATTATATTGGGTTAGAATTGTTAGTTGGGGAAGATGAAGTCAATTAATTATGTGTATAATGAATCCAGAGAGAAACATTTCACACAGAACAAGTCTGTAGAGTACAAACAGGCATGATCTCTAAAAATAAATAATAATAAGATATACAAATGACAAAAAAGAGTTTTTAAAAATTAGGAAAAAGGAAATTGTTTGTTATTGCTAAAAATAATGATAGAACATTATTCTAACTTGTCAAAAATGTTTAATTTTTCATAAACAGATGTCTAAACATCTTGCCAAGACTCTCAAAGCAGAAAATTGTTATTAAGCAATAAGTTTACTAACGGGAAGCTGCAAGAATCCTAGGCACATAAAATATTGCTCCTAGGATTGGTGTAACAAGAGGACCAATGATCAGAACTAGTTTTCTGTTAGGTAATTTATTTCCAATATCTTCAAGCTCTGTTTAATCCATATGTAAAAATTCCAATAAAGATATTTAAAATGTCTAGAACACATATCAATGTACATTTATTAATATATACAGTCATCCAACTGTTAAAATTATTTAATAAAGGGTCATGTTGTTATTAATGTCATTAAAAATGAATAATTTGGTTGTTTGATGAGTAGCAAATAGCAAATTCCAAGTCATCTAGCAGCAATAGATGATTTGGAATTTGCAACAGAAGGTTCTTAATGAAAAGATGAATCACAGAGCCATGTATTTATTTATTTATTTTTATCTACATATAAATAACGTATTTATTCCTTGAACATTATATTTGAACAATTTACATATTTGAACGTTAAACAATATACCTGATATATACTTTCACAACACAAAACTACACATCTTCTCTAACTTTTTCTGATGATAAAGGAGTGTGGCTTAACTAAAATTTTCCTTGATTATGTCTGATCTAAAAAACTCGACTTCATTTGCAATCCTTTCATTTTCTTGGGATAGCATAGAACACTGCAATCGTGGTTCATAATATTACAAAACAAAATATCTGTAAGAGTGATCTTGATCTGATTGCAGATCATAGAATGAGTCAGCTGAGTCACCTGCACTTATAATTCAAGGAGAAACCCTGAAGGAATCACTCTGATGATGCTGAATGATATTGTGATCTTACAATATGTAAAAAGAAAGGGGAAGTTGGTGAATCTTAGATATTTCTCTATGGATATTCAATCCTTACAGAACCCATACTGCACAGGTATTCAATCCTCAAAGAACCCTGTTACTGATTATGGCCTATGACGATGCTGAGATCTACCCCCAGATTCACATTTGGTGAAGTTTGGGCCCCAACTACTCAGGCAGTCCTCAGCACTCAGCCTCATCCACACTAGTCTCTGGTAAAACTCCACTTCACCCAAGTTCATGCCCCTTATCTAGGCAATGCACATCCCGTGACCAATTTATATGAATAGAGGGTAGGAGGAAACTTAAGACTTGATACTCTTGAGCCAAGTCTGGACAACTCTGCAGAGCCTTTTTAGCTACAGAGCACCCTGTGGAGGGTTCCATGGAGTCTGTAATTGGTCTGGGACCCAGATCTGCGTCTCCCTCTTCCTCTCCTGCTTCCTCCTCTTCCTACGGTTGGGATACCAAGGGTTCTCTAAACACATATTGCCTGTCCAACTCATATTAGAGACTGCTTTCCTGAAAAACCATTCTACTACATGTTTTAAACCTTTTTAGAGAATTTTCACTATCCTGAGAATCATCTTTACTGTTACGATGTTACCAGTGGAGGGTCTTGACTGTGAGTCATCCAGATTCTTGTCATTTTGAACAAAGAATTGGACAAAACACACAAATGCAGCAATAAAGAATGAAGCAACAAAAGCATAGATTTATTGAAACAAAAGTACATTCTACAGAGTGGGAGCAGGTTTGAGCAAGCAGATCAAGAGCACTGGTTACAGAATTTTCTGGTGTTTAAATACCCTCTAGAGGTTTCCCATTGGTTACTTGGTTACACCCTAGGTAAATGAAGGAGTGCCCCCCCACTTCACTACCAGTCTGATTGGTTGAGGGAAGCGAACAGTCAGAGGCTGAAGCAAAGCTACAAAGTTACACATGAAGACCTGGCTTAGAAACAGTCTGATTGGTTGTTAGAGGAAACAAACCAGTCTGATTGGTTGCAAAAGGGGACCAACTAGCGGTACTTTTGATTTTTCATCTGCAACATAGTGAAAAGGGAGTAGCCTCTGATTCTTCTGTTACTTGACTGTGGAGAGGTGAGCTTTTCCTTTTGATACAGCTCTAGGAAGTCAGCTCAAATAGACTTTAGGTTTCCTCCAGACCCTATTCTCCTGCCTCAATAACGTGTGTTAAAGTTTATCTCACAAAAATATGAGAAGAAACTCATTATTGACAACGCCAAAATATACACATAGAGTCCCAAATTCTTGACCATTATGCCTCCTACTGCTAGACAGAAGACAGTAGGAATCTATTTGTTTATTGTCTGGTGTGTCCACTGATTTATGTGACTTAAGCTATATGTCTTTTATTTTCTTTGGGACCCAAGAAAATGTTGTTGGTATGAACAAAGAAATCAATCCTGTTTCTGGGATCTTTAGACTGTACTGACGATGTTATTTATCTAACAACCTGTGCGATCACATTGTTTTAAGCTTTCCTGCTGGAGTTTAAATTTGTCATAATCATTGTGGAAATTATTTCATGGATTTTGCACTCTGAATCAGGTAGTTGGCTCTAAAACATACAATGAAGAATGCAGTCAAAATTTTAGACACTTAATAAGTATCCATGGATATGACAGGGCAAATATCAATTTTCAGCAGAATGGATAGGGATGCTGGCATAATAATTTTCATTCACTTTCCTCAGATGTATGTCACCCTCCCCCTTGCCAAAAATGACATTTTGAAACATTTTTTCAGAGGCGTTTAAAATATCTCTTTTTAACTCACAGTAGAAGGCATTGTATAACACATTTTTGTTTTGAAAATATATGTAGAGTTATGACTTTTATAGAACACAGATGTACATGTCTATTTCTATCATCTATTAGTCAGCTGCAATTACAGTTCTTTTTAAAACCATATAGTTTAAGGCACACTTCAGTGCCTCAAATCTCTTTATGATAGAGGCAAGCATAGAATATCTAAGATGCAAAGTGAGATTTCCAAAAAAACGCTACATTAAATATTTCTGGTAATAAAAAATGAACACAAGGCTTAATGTGTGCTGATAATATGTATATGTAATCTGCAGATAACATATACATATATATACATACACACATATGTGTGTGTATAAAACACTTTAGTGTTAATATAGCAAAATATGAATAATAAACTAAATCAAATGTTAATATATGAATATAGTAAAATCTTCTTGTGAAACTCATTAATAATTGTGTTATATATTTTCTTTTTTCAGTAATCTTGATGAAAACAGTTGTTAATCATTTATTTCTGAAACATTACAATTGAAATATGTCGCCTTTGTGTTACTTCTTTCATGAATACATTTGATTACAGAAATTATAAGCTTCTAGAATGCAACAGCAATGATTAGATAGGCTCATACCTTACACAAAATTACAGATAGTTGATTAAAATTATCCAACCAGGACAATATTGTGCTAATATTAATGATTATAATTGCATTTGTAATCATATGCATTTAGGTGTCATTCTTTGTAAGTAAATATTTTCAGGAGGCTGTTGTAATACTCCACCTTAAAAATCAAACATAAACATGTACTGTTTTAACAACAAATGCAGTGGAATTTAACTTAGTTTTCTCTAGAATTTAAGACAAATATTCTTTTTCATTGGCAAAATTTAAATATCTACATGAAAAACTACAATGATAATAGAATCACAAAGGTCTTTCAATACCAAAGCTACTATTGAATCTAGTGGCAAAGGCAGAAGTCAAGACCAAAAGATTCAACATGATGATAAGATTAATATATTCATAAATATATTTATGTTAGCTAAATCATTATTCAGAAAAAATAAACTTACTTGATAAAGTGAAAACACATAGATAATTAAAAACAAAAATATTTAACTGCCTTAATTTGTCTTTGTAGAATAGCCTCTCAAAAAAAGGATATTTAAAGTTGAATATAATAGAAATGCTTTGATTTGTTTTTGTAAGTGTACAATTAATTGTTTTTCAGAGAAATCCGCCACCTTCCTCATTTTTCTTACATATAGGAACATAACAGCCAATGCACTAACAGTTTTCATTGGTTCATGTTTTTGGTTGGAATTGTGAGTGCAGGTGACCTGGACAACTGGCCATCTCACCAGATGATACACAATCCAATCAAGACCATGTGTTAATACCTACCATTTATGATTTCCATATGAGTTCACTTGGAACAAGAGCTTTCATTTGATCACTCTATAAACAGAAAATTTTATTTTTCCTAGACCAATGAAAGTCATGAAAATCATGGGACAAAGATTTAAATTTTAAAACAAAATAAGGCCAGGTGTGGTGGCTCACACGTGTAATCCCAGCATTTTGGGAGGTCAAGGCAGAAAGAATGCTTGATTGTAGGAGTTCAAGACCAGCCTGGGACATGTGGTGAGAACCAGTCTCTACAAATGATAATAATACAAATACTCAGGCATGGTATGGTGGCAAGTGCCTGTGTTCCCGGCTACTCTAAAGGTTGAGATGGGAAGATCACTTGAGCCCAGGAGATCAAGGCTGCAACGAGCCATGATCACACCACTGCAGTCCAGCCTGGGTGACAGAGTGAGCCCCTATCTCAAAGAATAATAAATAAATACATAAATACATTCACAAATAACAATTTTAAAGTGTTGTGTATTATAGAAACTTAATTTGGTCTTCTGTTCCCAATTACAGTTAGTCACTTAGGAATTTCACTTTGCCAATACTTTTTAAAAATCACCTTATCCTTGAACTGCCTGTAATATCAAGACATTGGAGCAGGAGCTATTTCTAGTACTTTGGGTCATGTGCTGTGATGTATATTGATTCAGCTGCTCTTCAGACATTGGTATGTATTATTGCTGGATTTCTCTTAAGATTTTTAATTCCATCTGTTACCATGACACTTTTTTCTAAGACATGTCCTTATCACAACCATGACATTCCTCAGTGGATTCATTCACCTAAGTAAAGTATGCTATCAGAAGACGCTGAAAAATGCATGGTGCAATGTATGACACATTAGGGCTGCTGTAGCTTTCTCTGTCCTTAGGATACCAAGTGCTTACTTAAATTATTGGTTCGTATGGCAATGTAGCATAAGAAACAAAGAGAGTCACTAATGATGTAAAATTGAACTCCAGTTATTCTAGCAACATGATGGTGAAAGGGAACAAGAAGATGTCAAACTGTGTGCATCAGCTTTTAAGGAAGATTTCCCAAGGATGCCATAAAACCCTTCCACTTTCAGCAATTTCATTGGCCAGAACTTAGATACGTGGTGACATCCAACCCCAGGCAGGCAGGACTTGACATGTAATCTTTATTTTGGATGAGGATTTCTCAAGATGAAATTTCTTACATTGTGCACGAAAGAGAGAATGATATTGGAGAATAATAAGAAGTTTATCCCACTGCTCGCCCAAATATCCATGTTTGTCTTTCTTCCTGAACACAGAGCACTCACCTCAGGAGAGCCGACACTAAACTTCTACCCACTTACTGCATCTTGCTTTATTTCACCCTATTGTCAAGCAATGAGAAATTTCATTCCCACCCTCTGCCTTCCCAGGGCATGAGTCAGGGAGCCATCCACCCAGTCTCCTGACTATAGAGAACCCATGCTAATTTCTTCAAGTTGAAGACAATCTCCTCTGACCGTATATAAGTAGAAACACACTCTCCCAAATTTTTCTTCATCTTGGGCTATTGAGAATCACAACATAGCTATCGCTAAAGACATTTTCTTCCAAACACTTTACTCTTAATATAAACAAAAGGCATAAAGTCATGTAACTAGTTTTAAGTAAACACCTTCTTTCAAGTTCTCTGGAGTGGTCTAACTCATTTCACACACAGGTGGCTATCTGCTATCTATCAAACCTTGGTGCCTTTGTTGCTATACCAATATGACATCCTACTATGTATGTATTTGTTCACTATTTTGAGACTTAACCAACAAGTCTTTTTCTCATTACATTTTTTGTATCCTTTTTCCTTCCCATGATTCAAGCAGCTAAGCAGATTTTTCACCATGAAAATGTTTTTAACAGCAGGAAATAAGGCAACTAGCATTCTGTTTTAAAAGCATCATCTTGGCAGTAGTAAGTTCTCTAGAAGAGACAGTAGTACTCAACATTCTAGCTACTAACTACCTTTCTTAGCATGTTTGCAGTTAAGCATGGCCAGATAGCTCATTTCATCCAATGCTCTCTTAGATGAAATGACATATTATAAGGAAACCAAAACATAAAACCCCCACACACGCTACATGACACACACACACACACACACACACACACGTTACATGACGCTCTAGCTCTCTCTTGCTCTCTTGGAAACTGAGAATCTGTTTCCAAATGTTGTCATTTATGAGAACTGGGTTTTTTTTTTCCTGACTCCTTGAGTGACTTTGTGGAAATTGTACCCTACCTATGCTTGTGGATATTAAGACAAGAAAAGAAAATAATTTTTTAAGCTACTGGGATTTGGAGATTTCCTTAGCCTACTCTGATTAACACTGTTTCTGAAATCTTTTATGTAAAGATTTGGTTCCTGAAAAAAGGCCCTAAATAGTGCTGCCAACTATATAGGTCTATATACTTCAGACCAAGAATCCTTGTGATAGAAGCTCCAGAGAGATTTGAAGACTATACGCACAGAGGGATCTATGCCAAGATTGAGATCGGGAAAAAGCTAAAACTCAAGTAATAATAATTTTAAAATCCTATTATGATTCCAGGCAAAATGTTGTCTTTTAATTTGGGTCTTCCTACAAGTAGACATCAAGATGGGATTAAACAACCAAGAGATTCACTGAGAAAAGTGCCTATAAAGGATAAAGGGGGAAAAATCAGAGGCAGGCAAGGAAAGCCTTTGGCAACAAAGCAGTTCTGACTCTTGTGAAATGAGAGGGAGCAGGAAGAATGATTGGGCAGAAAAATCTCAGACTTAAGGACTGTTCCAAGAAAATTACTGCTAAGCAGATGTAGAATATCTAAGACAAAATTTTCACTAGAAGAGTCCTGCCTCCAGTAGGAATAGGCCAGTGCCAGTACCTGTGAAGTGCTAAGTAGTTGGCTGGTGACTGGGGTTGGGAGGTACCCTGGTATCCCTGGTGTGTGCACCCTGGGACTTTCAGTTCTCTGTACTTCCTGCAGACATTTCTCTTGAAGGACATCTGAGAGGCTCAGTTCTATGAAGCCCACAGTCCATCCTTTGTGTCAATGCAGAGTCCATTCTCCATGTATGCTCAGGAAGTATGAACTGCAGGGCTCTTGGGGTGCCTGTTTTATGAAAGGAATTTGTAAGAAGACCGTTAGTAAGAGGAACTATCTGTCTAAGCCTTCTGGCTGTAATGTATGTCAAGACCAAAACTGGTACTCTTTTTCTTCCCTTCACCACTACCCATGTTTGTCTCAGCTATTAAAATAGCAAGGCTTGATGGCTTAAATGTTGGTGTGACCAATCCCTGATTAATGAGGGACCTGAACTCTTGGGAATCATACTCTTCTACGGTCAGGGTTACTATAGCAAATCTAAGTGGATCTCCTGTGTTCCATAGCCCATTGGGTAAAAGGATGATGCCTCTTCCAGCTGATCAGTGTCAATTTTACTAGAAGACCTTGACACCTCTTCTCATCTACTGGTCTGTAGACACAAGGAGTCTAAAGTTCTCTGAAGAAACTCAACCATGTAGATAGAGTACAGAGTTGCAGAGACAGAAAGCCAAATGTCTCCTGATGAGTTACTGGGAGTTGCAAGTAGCCCACTTTTGCTACCATGCCTTGTATTTTGAACCCATAAACACTTCCTATTGGAGAAACAATGGCATAGTCTCTGATTTAATACTTATACTGATTTCTAAAAAATGATACCCATGCAGCTTGAGAATTGCCCCCATGCTCACACTTCATCTGTGCCTTTCATAGACTATTCTAGCATTCTACAATGTTAACTGCCTCAGAATGGTTTTGTATGTAATGCAATGAATAGGTTTCATGTTCATGGTCCCATTCCTATACATCCTTTGCTGAAAAATGGGTCTTCTGAATGGATGAAATGTAGATCAAACATCACAGAAAACCTGATAATGTTGCTGGCTGGGGCTCTGTCTGCACTGATGTAAGACACTCATGCTCAGAATAAGTGTCTACATGTGAGAGTTACTGATGGATCTTCAGGATCCAAGAAGTTTATTGTAATTGACTTGCCACCAAATGGCTGATTGGATTAGTCTAGCTATATTTTTTGTTAAAGTATATCAAAATCAGAGGGAAATAAGTATAATAATTTTACAAACTCCAGAGAAACAAAAAAGATGAAAGGTGACCCAGAGGATAAGATTAAAATTATCATATCTCTGATATAATACCAATGTTTCCAAAAGTTCAAGGTTTTTAGTTTAATTCTTACATTTAAACATGTTTCTATGGAAGGTTTTGTGATTGTTCTTAGTTTTTCCATGGAATCATAATGGTGGAGGACTTTCTTACATTCCCGTGTTGTTTGACTTTTCTCTATTTGTGAAGTGTTGCATATTAATTAACTTTTCCACTGTAACCTCATTTTGAAGTGTAAGCTCTTTATTGCTCTGGTTTCTTTCCCTACACCTTCATCCAAATTGCAGCTATAGCCCCCTCTTCTTCAGAGCACCAGGAATGCAAGGCTGTGGTGTCTGATGGACCTTTCTGTGATTTTAAATCAGCACAACCACTCTAGTGAAACCTATTGTCTGATGCTTTTTAGAAACAATTTCACAAGTCTATTTCTTATTCCAGATATATATTTTTACAAAAAGAGAAGAAAACTATTTTTCTTCCTAATCCTACAAAAAAATACAAAACTATATCCATTGCTACTCTTTATGTAGAACAACTAACACCATTTTTCTTCAACTTTTCCATCAAGTCTAAACCAGGACTTCTCATTGTTTCTGCTTCAAACCAAAATGGCCACTCATATTTTCCTCTAAAAATAGGCTTCTACCCAAACTTTCCATGGTTAGAGTAATAAAGTGTTACCAGAAACACCAAAATGATCTTTTCTCTTTAACTTTTTTATATGCATGTGACAATTATTAATCTTTCATTTTCCCATAATAGTTTATTTAAATAGAGGTGAAGATATAGAAAAGTTTTGCTCCTCATTATTTTTTTCATGATAAAATGTTACAGGTTTTTACTAAAAGTTTATTTATTTTATGTACTTAATTTATTTGCTAAAACCATACAGGCTTTACTAAAAGTGTATTTATTTCTTGCAGATCTCTGGACTTTAATTTTTCCTTTGTCACTGAGTGGTTAAAAGACAGATATAGTATAATTTGAGACATGTAAGTATTTCTGTGAACTATTCTCTGAATTTAAAACTTTCTATGCTTTAAATAGCTTTGACCTATATATAGTATTATATTTTTAGTTAATATACATTGTATCTCATATATAGTATATTTTTAGTTAATATACATTATATCTCATACATTATGTATTATATATATTTGACCCACATATAACATAATATTTAGCTAATATATGCATTATGTGTTATACATAGAACTTTACCTCAGATCTAACTCATATTGCTCCTGAACAAGCAAAAGCCATAATGCATATATTTAGTATATTATGCATATATTTATTCTATCATTTATCACTAAATATATATACATAGTGCATATGTCATTTGTTGTACAATATGTATATTAAGTAATATAAAACACTATATAATGACATAATATAATATAATGTTTGTAAATATGCCAAGTATATATTACGACTTTATCCTCTCACAAACATTGTGACTTAAATCTGAGGTAAATATCCTGCCTTCCTTAAAAGAATATAAAATAAATATGACTTTTTCTCTCTGTGACTTTCAAGAGTTGTGGAAACTGTTTAATGTAAATTTCCTCATCAGTCATAAAACATCTCTAAAACACTTGTCTCTGAAAAAATGTACAAATGAAGGAATTTGAAAAGATTCCAAGATTCTGAAGCAAAATACTTTCAAATATTAAGCCATTATTGAGATAATATACAAGAAACTTAAAAGACTAGAAAAAAAAATGGTTTTTCAGACTTTGCTTAAGCCAGAGATTCCTGTGGGGCAGATGAAATGAGTGTTTAGATGAACAACCCTGCCTGGCATAGGAGTAGGACATCTTCAATTCTAAGATCATCTACAAAGATGGATATGTTGGTGTGGAAAGCAATTGGTCCACCATGGATGAACTTTGGCAGAAAAATCCAGCTTTTTGTAGAGGTCCAGGTGCCATTTCTGTAATCTGCAACCAACGCCTCCTTATGATTGAGCTATTTTGAGAGGCTGTCCATTACTTTTCTCACTCACATAATGCATTACCAAACATGTTAGGATGAAAGAAACTTAAGAAAGAGAATAAAGAAGTTGAAAATATTGGGGAATAGCTGAATTTTTTGAAGATGAATGAAAAAAAGAGAGAAAAGGAAAATTTGTGTCAAACTTCCATCATTAGGAAATTGTATTTCTTCTATCTTATTACCCTTGTTGTTATTTAAGAAATAATACAGAAAAGTTTAGTTTTTTAAAATGAATTTTTGTTTGAAAAGTGCATGAAATTCTTCAGGATATAGAATACCTATGTTTTGTATTATATCTGTTAACACAGCTCACTAATTCTAATCACATTCTAAGTCAGTTAAAACTAGGCGGAGTCAGCTGGGCGCGGTGGCTCATGCCTGTAATCCCAGCACTTTGAGAGGCCAATGTGGGCGGATCACAAGGTCAAGAGACTGAGACCGTCCTAGCCAATATGGTGAAACCTTGTCTCTACTAAAAATACAGAAATTAGCTGGGCATGGTGGCATGCACCTGTAGTCCCAGCTACTTGGGAGGCTGAGGCAGGAGAATCACTTGAATCTGGGAGGCAGAGGTCAGAAGGCAGATCCCAGATCAGGTTCATACAAGCTCAACAGTCTGCATAAACTGACTGCAATTGGAGTTTAAATAGTCGGATGAATCACTCCATTTCCTTACTCACTGGAAGTAAATGAGGGTAGAAACAACTAAAAACAGAAGCTATTACGGTTGTTTATACTTCTCTCTCACCCAAATGTACTGTAAAGAATCGAAAAATTTCAGTTTATGGGATTACTTAAAAGATTTAAATTTTTTTTCCATTTAAATATTGACACGAATGGTATCTACCCTCTTATCTTTAAATATTTCTACATTTTTCATAAAACTTTTACTTGCAGTTAAGTCTGTAAACCAATAACTTAAATTTTATATGAGTCCTCCTACTTCTGTATTTTGCCCTTGCATAATAAAATAAGGTATCAACTTCCAAGGACTCTGATGTAGAATGAATAAGAGGTTGGGAGTATTGCCTGACAAATAGTGAAGTGTCTATTAAATAGGCATTATGAACATTTGAGGGCATATTCATCTTGATACATCCTTCTCTTCACTGTTGCTGCAGCAGAAGCATAATGATAGAGAGCAATCAATCAAGTTACCTGCATGTCTGACATGATTGTTGGAAGTGTTACTCTACAGTGTTGAGCAAAATGACACACAGGAAGCTGACATGTGAACGCTTCCCTTCCGGTGCACCTTAGAGGATGCTCTCTCCGACTGGGCCAAAGGAGGCTGCAATGATCAGGTCGGCAGGTCATGCTGCCCTTAGGATAGAGATGATTTAATTTATGAATAATTAAATCATTTATGAATAAATGTATTCACAAATATCTATAGAGTAATTACAGTATACCACGAAGAGAGGTCCTCTGCCTCTTCACATATCTGCGAAGTGACTAACGAATGAATTAGGTGAGCATTGGGAGGATTTGAGATTAGAGTGCATGTGAATAAACGCCAAGGAATAAATAAACCCCAGTAGAAATTCAGTTTAACTGGCGCCCTAAGAGAATAGTGATGTTAAATAGGCCTACAAAGACTTTACATATTGTAACGCTCAACATGATTTTCATCGACACAAAAATCAATCAAGGATTGACTGGTATTACTAATGCAGAAAAATAACAGACTCATAATTTTTCACCATTTTCTTTTTATCTTATCTACGTTTTAAGTTTGTAGTACGGCTAACATCAGTGTGAAAGAAAAACAAAGTTTATAATTCTAACATTTGTTCAATGAATATTTGAAAATAAGTTATATTTGAGAAAAAAAATCTAGATTGATTAGATTTCCCAGCAATTTGGGTGGGAAAATTTTGTACCCCTTTTATTCTGAGAAAGTTTAGTTGACCTCCTAAATTTTTAAACCTCGGATGTGAAATTATGTCTGGCATCTGATTATAACAGACTCTTCTCAAGAGCATTGTAGATGTTAACATGTTCCAAAATTACAGTGCCTCAAGATCTATCAGATGGCAAGATTTTCTATGCCCTGTTGTTATTTGATTTAAAGTCATTTTCCTTTGGACATATCCAGCTCAAACCAAGCACTCATTTAAAGATAATGTCTGCAGCCACTGCTGCTAAAAGTAGGCCTTGAGTAATTTCTCCAGTTTCTTACAGGGAGAAAATTTGCTATATTCTTCTTGATGGAATGGTTCCATATATTTTTCAATCCAAAATAGCTCTCTGTGGTTTCAAGATAGTGGTCACACGCAGAGGTAAATGGTGGAATGTGTATATATCTAGGTAATTATTAAATGGGTTTTTGGGATTTCTTGGTTGAAAAGTATCTTGCTCATGCAGAGGGAGGATGTAGTAGGTCAAAATGAGCTCAGTGTGATAGGCTCACATTTTTGTCGATGCTCCTTTCCTTTTAATGGATTTCCTCCGTTATGGAACCATGCCATTATCATTCTGCAGCAAGGAGAAGGTCTGGAAGAGCTGCTGCAAAGCCAGCCTCATCAAAATGGTGAGCAACTAGAAGTTTTATTTGTTATAGATATTCAATGTCATAGGCAACTTAGAATATATTTCATAATTATTTGAATAAACATCACGATGTGTAAGGATAGAATCAGATTACTCCAGAGACTCTTTGCCATGAAAATGAGTGTGATAGGTTCACCATGAGTGGATTTAACCATAGAGTACTGAGGAGCTGTCCCTGAATCTGCCTTCATAATCTGTGTTGTGAGATAATTCTGTACGAGAGGCTTATGCAAATGACAACATAGCCATTTCCAAACATAACACAGTATGTAGGGTCCTAGGTACAACCTCAATTGCATTACTTTCACTCATAAGATTAGGTAATGAAGAAAAGTACAGGGAAGGATAACATTATATGCCTATATAAGTTTTTATATATAGAAAGTCCCTATATTAAAAAACAATTATTTGTGCAATTTGATTTAGGGTGATAAACTCTTCTAGATGACGTAGTGCTGATGACATTCTCAGATTATTTTCCACAAGAGACCACAGAAGCTAAGTTAAAAGGAAGTTATCTCTATTGCATAGCTGCCCTTTAAAAAAATATGTCAATAACTTCTTTTAAATACCTTCCCTTTATAATTAATATTACAACTAAAACCTCATGCGTTTTAGAAGCAAAATTTAATTAGCTTACTTTAAAGAAAATGAAAAATGTTGAGAACAAGTGCCATCTGCTTCCATCCTATTTGCCTGTAGCTATCATACCCAGCAATAATGAGCTCTCTTTCAGTGCTCCTATCATCTCTCCTTTCACTTTCCCGAATACTTTCACCAAAACCACCAGGGTCCCTTGTCCTGGTACATGCACCTCATTACTACATCTCCCACTTCTCCTACCAAGTGCATGGTCTTGATATTACAGTTTTCTTCCTTGAAATTGCAAATATCAGTTACTGTACTGCAGTATTTACAATGATAAAATCTTGGCATTGGAAAGAATTTTAAATTGCCTCTAATCCATGGCCAGCTAATTGTACAATCTCACCCTGGCCTTGATAATGTTAATGATCAGATCCACATGTCCCAGTTTCCACGTGCTGAGTTCTGTCATAATTTGCCTACCTATATTAGTATTTTCACTAATAGCGATTATAGTAATGGGAGAGTCATAGACTAGACATAATCCATCTGGAAGTATTTAAAAATCTGAGTGGGCCAACTACTGAACAGTAATAAGAAGTATAGTGATAAAGTTGCAGAGTGAAACAATCCTGTTTCTTGCAAATTTTCTTAGATTTTCATAGAGAGATACAGAAAATTTGGAAATGGTCCCAAGGAGAAAAATTAAAGTGACTAAAATATTTGAAAAGAAAAAGAAAATTTGAACCTAGAATACATAGCTCAGTAATTGAATGGTTTTTCATATAACCAGTTCTCTTACATTTTCATCAAGAATAAGAAAAGAAAGTATTAACAAGTAAAATTTAGTTTATTCTCACTTTAAACTTCTTATCTCATGCTATAAAATTTTAACAAAGGCAAATCTGTAGTCTACTTTAACAAATTCTGTAGTGTACTTTAACAACGACAATTCTGTTGTCTACTTCTCTGAAACACACACACAAAAACACAAAAACGCTCAAGCTTACATACATCAAAAGGTACCTATGAAGGTGTCTATTTTATTTATTTTGATTATTAACAATTCATTTTCGTAAATAGAGATGGGGTCTTGCTATGTTGCCAAGGCTGGTCTGGAACTCCTAGGCTCAAGCAATTCTCCTGTCTCAGCCTCCCAAAGTGCTAGGACTACGTGAGCCACCACACCCAGCCAGAAGTGTCTAACTAAGTGATTTTAGTTTGCATTTTCCTTTTTAGCGTCTTTTAAAAATAATATTGCATGTAAAAGTCAATACTCCAGGTGATTCTAGACTGATAGTGCTGTACTAATTTGATTTTTAAGATGTATCTATCATACTAAGCAGAATTGAAAATAATTGGTCCTGCTGAAAATTGCTTATTCTTTAAAAGAAAGAAAGTATAAGTTTTTAAAGCATCATATAACATTTCAGTATAGTAGCAATTTATTGGTAAGAAGTTTTTTCAAATTTGTTATTTAAAAAGCAAACAAAGTAATATAACACCCTGATTTATAATCTGTATTGAAGAGTTCAGCAACCTTTTAATGTTCCCCGTGCCTTTATTAATCTTCAATAAATTAAATTAGTCCACTTTATCACATAGTTGAGTAAAATAGTGTTTGATTCTCAGACTAATTATAGAAGTCACTGCATAACTGTCAAAATGATACAGCCCTCATGATCACTGTGAGCATTGTCATCACATTTGTCATTTACTGCCAGACCTCAGCGTACTGGGATATCTGTCCTATTTTTGTGTTGACTGTTATTTTTGAGAAGTGCCATTTAAATGAATGGAAAACAAAAATAAATTTAGACAAAGTTCATAGCTTAAATCTGTTTTGTAATAACAATATTATGGCTTGAATAATATACTAACACTTTGACAATTCGATAACATACACACATTATAATGCATCTAGACATTATAATCTGCTACAATTGCTACCAGTGGAGGAAAAAAAAATTGCATCAGATGCCCCACGACACGTCCCCCTTCTACTTCATCAACCAATTTTAGGAGATATACATTCTGGATCCTATTTCTTAAGATAGAAAAAAATCTTAATATGGGAAATGATAGAGCAGCAGAGATTTAAATTGGTTTGGACCTGTACTTAAGGTATTTAGGCTATCTTGGCAGCAGATGATGTAATCCTTTAATAAGGAGGATACACAGCTATTGACATGCTAATCAGGAGCTCCAGTGATTTCAGAGATTGATATTGCTTTTCTAAAGCTATTGTTGATAATAAAATTACCAGAATTGTTGAGTTCTCTGTGTCTATGAAAGAAGGGTCAAAGATTCAATAAAAGTAAGTGAGCTTATTTCATATAGCTTTTGTTAATGTCATCCTGTTCCAAATAATAGGGCAGAGATAAATATTAGAGATATAGCCTTGAGTATTCTGTACACTTGTTGCATTTATATTTGTAACATAAATTGTGATTTTGTATAGTAAACTGGCCAAACTATGGTCGCAAAAAGAGGATGCCTCTCCTTTCCAACTAAACGCTAGACATTACCTAAGGAAACCAATCAATCTCAATAAGAAGAATAAAGTGAAGTAAACAAAATTTATTCAGTCTTATTTAAGATTTTAACATGAAATTGAGGCTATGTCTGCAAAAATCAGTTGGAGTCCACTTCCATCATAGATACTGCTACTTTGTCGGAAAAATGTTGGCAATTTTACTACTTCTATAGGTAAGAAAAAAAATGGAAGGAGAAAAGAGAGGAAGAAAGACAGGAACTAGGACAGGCAGGCTGCAGGAGACATAATTAAAATCACTGTCTAATAAACCATGTTTTTAAGTGAAAATGTTATATGTAGACTATGATATTCAAAAATGGAAAATAAATATTATTTTTCTATTCTCAAGTCTTCTGCATGGTGTGGTAGCAAGGAAGAGTGTAATTGTATTATTGCCAGCAAGCATATAAAATTACTAATTGGAGAAAGAAAAATTAAATTAGGTAGGGAAATGTTTGTTTATTCTCACATGCTTTGAGATAAATGATTTCTGCCAAAAGCAGTAAATGTTCCTAAGTAAGAGGTAATTCTTAGGGATAAATATGGAAAAAAATGCCATGAAGAAATTTTGACTTTCTGTCATTACCCTAAAAATGTTTATTTTTAAATAAACTTTCTTCCTAGTTTTAAAAATTCTTATAATTTTAAATTTCATATGTGTGTTACATGTTGAAAACTACACATATGCACACATACACACACACACAAACACACATATTATGGCCAAATAATGTTAAATGACCATATATCACTCATCAATCTATTCATTAAAATAAATAATTATCTAAAAATCAGACTACTTTTCAGAACTCTGCAAAGATCGTGTAAAACAACATAAAAAATAATACATTGGGAAAAATACACTAAAACTGACAAATACGTTTTGCTTCCTTACCAAATAAGCAATCAAAATGTGTTTTCAATTCAGCCTTAAATTTTGAAAATTCTAATTAGAAGTCTACCCAAAACCAAGCTATGTATATGTAAATATCCTCCTTCATAAAATGAAATGAGGCCACTAACGTGTTATCAACATGGCTTTTACTTTGATGGATTTTGGAAGGGCATTTTTTTTCATATTCAGATTAACTTTGTAAGAAGAAATAGAGATGTTCAAAAAGGCTGGATAATCATGGAAAGGAGTTTGAACAAATCAATATCCATGGGTTTACTTAGCAACTATCCTGCTTACAAAGTTCTGCCTCTTGAATTTTGGAGTAAGTCTAATCCTAGCTGAAGTTTCCTCTACTGATCAAGCATTATCCCCAACTTATTTCTGCCTGGTGATAATATTAATTTGTAGAAGTCCAGTTAATTCTATAAAAAACTACACCGTTATGTACTATCAGAGAGCTCACATATTCTAGTTCAGGTTACTTTTCACTCTATGCCATATGCACCTGGCTGTGCAAATCATCTTCACTGAAAGGAATATTAAACAAGAATCCAAGATAAAAGCACATCAGGCTGAAGAGTTCACAGTATTCCTGGGCCATGGAGGAAAATGTGTTCCTCCTCATTCCTTTTGTGTGACTTCTGGTGAATCAGCTTCCCTGAACTTTAATTTTTTATCTGCTTTTTTTAAAGTTTGTTCCCTGTAGATTTATAGTTATTATGAGTATTAATTGTGATGTGCATGATAGGCACAAGGTACAAAGTCCTACACAAATGTAAACTCTTCCTAGCACAATTATTGTCATCATTACTGACAAACTGAAACTTGTTGCCCTAAGCCATTAAATATTCATGATTGAATATGACTAAATCACAATGAAAACAATGAGTGAGTCACAAGCCAAACCCATAAGACAAATTATAAAAACAAAACTTATTTCTATGAAGAAGACAGATATTTCTAGACCTTTAAACATTCCTAATAATGTGGCACAAACTCCTACGGTTCTCTGAAATCAAAAAATAATTTCAATATGTTCTGCATATTCTAAAGTGTGATATAAACATACGAATTCCAACACTGTGAGGTCAGATTAAAAAACAAAATCTCAGAATCCACATGACCTTATTTTAAGGAAAATAAAAGCCAACAAATACTAACGTACCCTGAACAATGACTTTGGGCCAGGCAGTATTATAAGCATGCTTATTTAAGCCTCATAGCATCCCTATTAGATAGGTGATATTACTATAACTGTTTTGCAAATGAAGAAACTGAGGCATAAAGAGCTCAGATCACCTAGCTAAAGTCCCATAGTTGGCAAAAATGAAGTCAATAGTCCATGGTATTAAATACTACACAGTGTTCTCTCTGTAGTGAGATGTTGACCAAATAGATCAAATGTTACTGAAAAGCAAGGCAAATGAGAAATTCAGAAATAGAGATTACATTAAAAGACTCTATATGATATAACATATTTAGAACAGCTGAGTACAGAGCCCTACACATTTCATGTGTTCAATAATGTCAAATCACACTAAATCTGTTTTCCTTATTCTTTCTCTCCTCTGATGAAGAGATTTATCAGAGATTTATATATGAAAACTTACCAAGAATTATGAAAATTGGAGACGAAACAATTAAGTTAGTGATTCTCAAATGTAGCGGCATAAGCTAGCTAATATGCATATTTTCTCAACCCTATACCTAAAATTCTGAGGGATGAGAAGTGTTCACTTTTACAGTTATCCTCTGGTGAGCCTACTTTAGTTGGTCTACCAACAATGTTGTAAAATGTATTTTAATACATGGCTTTAAATAAAGACAAGAGTAAAACAGTGTAGACTCTAGGCTAAGAACACTTTGAGAAGACTGTGTGTGATTGTGTGTGTGTTTGTATATATGTGTGTATGTGTTTTGCAAAAAAATAATCATATACATGAGCAGAGGATGAAAAGCCAACATGGGCTTAAAGAAACAAAACAAATAATATCTCATGGAGCAATATCATGAGATAGTGAGAAATACCAAGATGAAGTGAAGAATGATAAGGAACTGAAGATACAGAGGGTTTTATTATAGTGGGTAGAAAAATGAACTCATAGTGAAAAATCTTCACCTAGCAAAGGAAGAGTACTACTGATGTATGGTAGAAATGATGAACTAGCGACTTTGTGAAAAAAGAAAGCGTGAGGGAGGAGTAGCCAAATGGTGGTCAAAACCCCTTGTCAATTGTAGAGAGGAGAGGATCTGGTAGGACAGAATTTTGTGGGAAGTTTGTTTGTAAGTGTAATTAACCCCCAAATTATATTATTGTTAAGATGTAGATTCCAGAAATATATGTTTCCCAAGTGGTAGATTTAATTCAGCATGGTAATTTTTGTTGTTTGCATTAGGCCATTTTTGTATTGCTGTACAGAAATACCTGAGGCTGGGTAATTTATAAAGAAAAGAGGTTTAATTGGCTCACAGTTCCACAAGGTGTACATGGTTCCACAGTTCCACAGTTCCACAGTTCCACAAGGAAACATGGTTCCAGCATCTGCTCAGCTTCTGGTAAGGCATCATGAAACTTCCAATCATGGTGGAAGGCAAAGGGATAGACAGCATATCATTTGGTGACAACAGGAGCAAGAGAGAGAAGGGGAAGGTCCCAGTCCCTTTTAAACAACCAGATCTCACATGAACTAACTGAGTGAGAACACACTCATTACCAAGGAGTTGGCTCTAAGCCATTCACAAGGGATCCAGCCCCAAGGTCCAATACTTCGGACTAGGCACCACCTCCAACATTGGAGGTCACGTATCAACATGAAATTTGGAAGGTGCAATCTGTATCATTCTTCTCCTGGCCCTGCAAATCTCATGTTCTTCTCATATTGCAAAATACAATTGATATTATTTGGCTCTGTGTCCCCACCCAAATCTCACCTTGAATTGTAATAATCTCCTCGTGTTGTGGGAGGGTCCTGGTGGGAGGTAACTGAATCATGAGGGTGGTTTCTCCATGCTGTTCTCATGATAGTGAGTGAGTTCTCACGAAATCTGATGGTTTTAGAATAATCTGGCATTTCCTTTGCTGGCACATCTCCTTCCTGCCACCTTATAAAAAGGGTGCCTTGCTTCCTCTTTGCCTTCTGCCAAGATTGTAAATTTCCTGAGGCCTCCCCAACCATGCTGAACTGTGAGTCAATAAAGCTCTTTCCATTATAAATTATTGGATATGTCTTTATTAGCAGCATGAGAAGAGACTAATCAAGGTAGTGGGGTGCTGCTGTAAAGATACCCAAAAATGTGGAAGCAACTTTGGAACTTGGTAACAGGCAGAGGTTGGAGCAGTTTGGAGGGCTCAGAAAAAGACAGGAAGATGTGAGAAAGTTTGGAACTTCCTAGATACTTGTTGAATGGCTTTGATCAATATGCTGATGGTGAGATCAACAATAAAGTCCAGGCTGAAGTGATCTCAGATAGATATGACAAACTTGTTGGGAACTGGAATAAAGGTCATTCTTGCTGAGCTTTAGCAAAGAGACTGGTGACAGTTTGCTCCTGCTGTAGAGATCTATGGAATTTTGAACTTGAGGTAGATGATTTAGGGTATCTGGTGAAAGAATTTCTAAGCAGCAAAGCATTCAAGATGTGACTTGGGTGCTCTTGAAAGCATTCTGTTTTATGCATTTGCAAATACATGGTTTGGAATTGGAACTTATGTTTAAAAGGGCAGAAGAGCATAAAAGTTTGGAAAAGTTGCAGCCTGGCAATGTGATGGAAAAGAAAAATCTATTTTCCAAGGAGAAATTCAAGCTGGCTCTGGAAATTTGCCTTAGTACCAAGGAGCCAAATGTTAATCGTCAAGACAATGGGGAAAATGTCTCCAGGGCAAGTCAGAGGTCTTCATGGAATCCCCTCCTATTATAGACCCAGAGGCCTAGGAGGAAAAAATGGTTCTGTAGGTCAGGCCCAGGGCCTTGCTGCTTCCTGCAGTCTCGGGACCTGCTTCCCTGTATCCCAGCTATGGCTAAAAGGGGCCAATGTACAGCTCAGGCTGTTGCTTCAAAGGATGCAAGCCCCAAGCCTTGGTGGCTTATGTGTTGTGTTGGGCCTGAAGGTGCACAGAACTCAAGAAATGAGTTTTGGGAACCTCCACTTAGATTTCAGAGGATGTATGGAAACACCTGGATGTCCAGGCAGAAGTTTACTGCAGGGGTGGTTCCTTCATGGAGAACCTCTGCTAGGGCAGTGTGGAAGGGAAAAGTGGGCTTGGAGCCCCTACACAGAGTCTCCACAGGAGCACTTCCTAGTGGAACTGTGAAAAGAGAGCCACTGTCCTCCATACCCCTGAATGGAAGATTCACTGACCACTTGCACAGTGTACCTCAAAAAGCCGCAGATAAGACCAGCCCATGATAGCAGCTGGGGGGAAGCTGTACCCTGCAAAGCCACAGGTCTGGAGCTGTTCAAGGCCATGGGAACCCACCTCTTGCATCAGTGTGACCTGGGTGTGAGACATGGAGTCAAAGGAGATCATTTTGGAACTTTAAGATTTATTGACGTTCTATTGGATTTCAGACTTTCATTGGGCCTGTAGCCACTTTGTTTGGCCAATTTTTCCAGTTTTGAATGCCTGCATTTGCCCAATGCCTGTACCCCCACTGTATCTAGGAAATAACTAACTTACTTTTGAAGTTGCAGGCTCATAGGTGGAAGGGACTTGTCCTGTTTCAAATGAGACTTTGGACTTAGACATTTGGGTTATTGCTGGAATGAATTAAGACCTTGGGGGACTGTTGAAGGGCATGATTTTGCTTTGAAATGTGAGGACAAGTGATTTGGGAGGGGCAAGGGGCAGAATGATATGGTTTGGCTCTGTGTCCCCACCCAAATCTCATCTTGAATCATAATAATCCCTATTGTCATAGGAGGGACCTGGTGGGAGGTAATTGAATCATAGAGGTGGTTTCCACTACGCTCTTCTTGTGATAGTGAGTGAGTTCTCACAAGATCTAATGGTTTTATAAGTGTTGCCTTGGGAAGAAGGTGACTTGCTTCTCCTTCAGTTTCTGCTATGATTATAAATTTCCTGATGCCTCAACAGCCATGCCAAACTGTGAGTCAATTAAACCTCTTTCCTTTATAAATTACCCAGTCTCAGGTATGTCTTTATTAGCAGCATAAGAATGCACTAATACTACAATCACCCCTTCCCAATAGTTCCCCAAACTCTTTGTTTCAACACCAACTACAAAGTCCTAAGTCTCACCTGATACACATCTCCTCCACCCATAAGCCTGTAAAATCAAAACAAGTTACGTACTTCTGAGATATAGTGTGAGTACAGCCATTAAATAAATATTCTCTTTCCAAAAGGGAGAATGGGGCTACTGGCCTCATGCAAGTCTGAAACCCATCAGGGCAGTCATTAAATCTTAAAGCTCCAAAATAATCTCTTTTAACTTCATGTCCCATGTCCTGGTGCAAGGGATGGGCTCCAAGGCCTTGGGCAGCTCTGCACTGTGGCTTTTTAGGGTGCAGCACCCACAGCTATTCTTACAGGTTAGAGTTGAGTGCCTGCTTCCTGTTCAGGCTTAGGCAAACTGCCAATGCTCTATCATTCTGGAGTCTGGAGGGCAGTGCTCCCCTTCCCATAGCTCCACTAGGCAATGCCCTGGTGAGAACTGTGTTGGGTTTCCATCCCACATTTGCCCTCCACACTGCCCTAATAAAGTTCTCTGTGAGGGCTCCACTCTTGTAGCAGTCTTCTACCTGGGCACCCAGGTTTTCTTATACATCCTCTGAAATCTACGGGGAAGCTGCCAAGCCTCCTTCACTCTTGCATTATGTACACCTGCAGATTTAATTCCACATTAAAGCTGCCAAGGATTATGGCTTGTGCCCTCTGGAGCGGTGGTCTCAGCTGTACCTGGGGCCCTTTGAGCTGTGGCTGGAGCTGCAGCAGCTGGGATGCAGGGAGCAGTGCCCCAATATCATGCATGGCAGTGAGGTCCATGGCCCAGCCCACAAAACTATTCTTTCCTCCTAGGTCTTCGAACTTGTGTTGGGAGGAGATGTCTCCAAGATTTCTGAAATGTCTTTAGGGCCTTTTTGCCATTGTCTTGGATATTACCACTTGGCTGCTTTGTTGTCATGCTAATCTCTCTAGCAAGTTGTTGTTGTGCTTTTATTTCTCTTCTTAAAAATGCTTTTTCTTTCTCTGCCACATGGCTATGCTGCAAGTTTTCCAAACTTTTATGTTCTACTTCCCTTTTAAATATAAGTTCCAACTTTAAGTTATTTTTTGTTCCCATATCTGATTGTAGGTTCTTAGAAGCAACTAGAGCTACCTCTTAAATGCTTTGCTGCTTAGAAATTTCTTCTGCCAGACACTCTTGAGTTCAAACTTCCACTTCCACAGATTCCTAGGGCCTGAACACAATGAAGCCAAGCTCTTTGCTAGGACATAACACAGGTGAGCTTTACTCCAGTACTCAATAACTTACCCATTTCTATCTGTGACCTCATCAACCTTTTCTTTACTGTCCATATTTTTTTTTTTTTTTTTTTTGGAGATGGAGTCTTGCTTGTCACCCAGGCTGGAGTGCAGTGGTGTGATCTTGGCTCAATGCTAGCTCTGCCTCCAGGGTTTACACCCTTCTCCTGCCTCAGCCTCCCGAGTAGCTGTGACTATGGGCGCCCGCCACCATGACCAGCTAATTTTTTGTATTTTTAGTAGAGATGGGGTTTCCCCGTGTTAGCCAGGATGGTCTTGATCTCTTGACCTTGTGATCCGCCTGCCTTGGCCTCCCAAAGTGCTGGGATTACAGGCGTGAGCCACCGCGCCCGGCCGTCACTGTCCATATTTCTATCAGCATTTTGATCACAATCACTTAACAAGTCTCTAACACATTCCAAGTTTTTCTCAACTTCCTGTATTCTTCTGAGACCTCCAATCTTGTCCAACCTCTGCCTATCACCCAGTTCCAAAGTTGATTCTATGTTTTCAGGTATGTTTATAGCAACACCTCATCCCATGGTACCAAATTTCTGTATTAGTCTGTTGTGCATTAGTATAAAGGAATACCTGAGACTGGTTAATTTATAAAGAAAAAGGTTTAATTGGCTCATGGTTCACAGGCTATACAAGCATGGCACCAACATTTACTCTGTTCCTGGTGAGGTTCTCAGGATGCTACAATCATAGCGGAAGGTGAAGTAGGAGCAGGCACATTAAATGTCAAGAGCAGGAGCAAGAGAGCAAGTTGAGGAGGTACCACACGTTTTTAAACAAACAGATCTGTATGAACTAACTGAGCAAGAACTCACTTACCAACAAGGGGATGGTGCCAAATCATTCATGAGAGATCTGCTCCCATGATCCAGTCACCTCTCATCAGGCCCCATCTCCAACACTGGGAATCACATTTCAACATAAGATGTAGAGGAGAAAAACATCCAAACAGTATCATTGTTGTTTTAACACATTGATTTGCTCTCTATTTGATTTGAAAGGTGGTAGAGTTTAGAGGAGACTACTGCTTATGCAAGTTATGTCATCATCTTAATAGGTACTAACAGCAGTTTGTGTTAAGAACCTGATGACAAACAATGCTACCACATTCTTCTGTTGAGCCATCGTCAGCTTTCTGAACTGCGCCGAAGTTTTATTTTCTAAATAAAATAACCTATTATACAAATATTGTTTTAAGTTTGCTGCCAAATTCTCATTTATTCCTTTCAATTTTTCATTGTATTTCACCATATTTAACTAGAAACTCTCTTAAAAGACTAGGAATATAAAGAAAGCTATAAATTTATATTATACATCTCCAGATGGAATAATAGAAAAATGTTACTGAAAGCAGATATTGATTCATAGAAACACATATTTGAGCCTCCTCTGCCTCACTGACTTCATGTCCTTGTTTAAACTCTAAGCCTATTACATTATCTGCAAAATAAGGATATAATTAAAAGTTTCAACCACTTTATTCACTCTGGAAGAATTATCTGGCAGGTATTGGTTTCAAGGTGTGTGTGTGTGTGTGTGTATATGTTTTGTGCACATGAATGAAAGCATACGTTAAGTATAATATTTTTTGTATGCACTCACTGAAATCTAGCACAGACCATCATCATCAGTATAATCATCATCCCCATCTTTATTTTCATTAAAATATAGATTGGTTACTACCCTCCAGGAAGTGCTCTAAGTGAATTAAGTTGTTGTTGTTACTTTCATTTCCACAGAAATCTTCCTGATTGATGAAAAACCAGTATTGTATTTAGGTAAGCTGGTGACGATGACTCCAAAAATCATCCAGAACCTTCACACCAAGGAGGGATTGGCTAACCATGGACTGAAAGAAGGGGACAACCGGATGAGGAGCTGGTAAAGCCAGAAAAGCTCTGTAAGTATCACAGGTGGTATCTCACATGGAGTTGTGCAGCATCAGCTTTCCAGGTATCCTCACTCCAAACCTCTGCCCGCTCTTCAACACCAGACCCTGGGAAGGCAGATAAAAATCTTTCCATCTTCCACAAGAGTTCTGAGCAAAGCCTGGCCAGCCTCCGAAGTCATACCAAGAAAGTCACCGTTGTGGGGTTTCAGCCTTCCCTGCTGTTTTCTGCCTTCCCAAGTGCTAATATCACAATTTAGTTGACCTCAAATGTCACTTGTGTGCAAGGTGTTTGGGCCCAGAAGAGCTCTGAGACAGACTTCAGCCTCCATGCTACTGGTGACTATCTCCTGAGCTCCTTCAATGACCAATCCTGGGTCTTCTCCAATGTCTCGACAGGGCGTGTGCTCATCAAGATGACGGGTGAGACCTTCTGATGCTCTCTTGCCCGTGCACACTTCCATTCTCTGAGTCTTTTGGGTCAAGATCTGAGCTTTCAGGGAGCACACCAATGGCATGAACCTCCCTGATGCCTCTGAGCCCAGCCTTAGCATTCTCTTCTTCATGAGCTATTACCTGTCTACAGCAGCCAACAACTCTTCTGTCAAACTCTCGGATCTATGTAAGGTTAAGAGCAATAAGGCACTGCAGCTGCATAACACTTTGAGGTGAAGTCGTTAATCTTTGACCAAAATAGTAACTAACTGGTTCTTAAGGATAAGAATGTGCAAATCTGTATCTGCCAGAAGTGGACAGAGATTGTTCACTTTATAAAGCTTAGCACCTAATTGCTGATGTGGCCTTTTGTCAAGATGTGTGAAAAGGAACCTCAAATTCTAAGGCCCTGTTCCTTTCTATGGAATCTGGGCCTCTCCTCAGTAGTGGGGTAGACTCAGGGTTGAGCAGATAGTGTGGGGAGGAACTGAAGAGAGATTACTTGGGGGAGGGGTATTTTTAAGGAGGGAGAGCCACACCACTTCACTCTGGTCTGAGTGGCAACCTGCTTGTCTTGGCAGCATGAGTCAACCCTAATAAATGCAACTTTCATTTTAAAAAAGAAACAATAAGCACAGCTACCTCCTTGTGTCTGTCTGTAACAAAAACACCCTGAGCTGGGAAAGTCAAGAGGAGGGAGAACAAGGGTTGGGTCAGCAACCTGGAAGCTCATTTTTGCTTTCTCTTTATAGCTTGCTTGCTTTCTTATTTCTTTAAATTGCACATTAGAAATGATGCAGATTCTTATTATGTAGGTAGTATTATTATCTAGATTTTTTTCACTTAAAGACAAGTAAATTGAGGCTCAGCAAGCATCAAACAGGGTAGTAAATAAAAATATTGAGTAAATAAAAATAAATTGAGGCTTAGCAATTACAAATGGTGTAGTAAATAAAAATGTTGATTTGAATCCAAGGCTGACTGCAAAGTCTGTGTTTCCCATGATTAATCTTACTAAGTAAAGTTTTTGCTGTTTTAATTATGCGTTGCCAATGATTACTTTGAACGTGCATGAGTGCATATGTATATGAATATATGTGTATATGAGAGCTTGAACAGCTTATACTTTTGAGGCCTATATTCTCTTTCCTTTTCTTTTCACGAAATTTCCCCAGTTTTCTTATGGGAAACTGCACTCTGTCTTTTTGTTGTCCTTGTTGGGGGTATAAATTACAGTACAGTCTGCACCAAGGAAGGACTGAAAGCTGTTAGAAGTGAGCCTCTCCAAAGCATCATTGAAGAAAGGAGATAGTTCACAATATTCTAAATAAATTCCAGGGCTACACTGGCTCTTTCTTCTACTGAAGCTTAGTTGTTCTCTTTATTTTAATTAAAATTATCTGTATACTTGTCTTTTTTTTTTTTTTGAAGGATCCAGACTCTGGTTCTCTTATGAGCAAGAAACAAAAACTAAACTATTCTAAATTAGGATATATCTGTAATTTTTCTTTTTAAATGTCCCTTCCATTTTAAATACAAAATCTGATTTTTCATGTGATTCTTCTAATTTAAATTAAATTTTTCAAATGTAAATTAAGGTGTTATCAAACAAAATAATCAAAATACATTTAAATGTTATTAATGACACCTAAAATTCACCTGTATCAATGACATCTTGCATCTTATGTGGATGTTTTATACTTTTATGCATGTTCATCTTGTATTCTCTATACCTTAAAAGATAGAAGACACACACAAGCTTATATATAAAACCTTTAATATTGCTTCTTTATAGTAATTAAGAATTTAAAATATTTCACTTCCTTTCTAAATATTTTATTTAATTTTTATTGACTCATGATAATCTAGATGTCCACAATAAACACATAGTTGCAAGTAACATGAATTATAGCAAACTTATACCTGTAAAATTCTTATTCTCTGCTCTTAGAGGGATTTGTTAAATTCTTCTTCTAATCTGCATTAACAATAGTACATGTACAATAGTAGGTCAAAATGTAATTAAAAAGTCATTAAAGAGGAAATAATACTTTTCTTCCTACAAACATGTATTAGTAGGGCAAAATATGTAGCACAAATGTAGTTTTCAAGGTTTTTATATTGTATACTTTATATGCGTAAATGTCTAAACCACAAAAGTTCCATTTAAATGGCTATATTCAGTAGGTAGGGCCATATTATATGCCTGGTCTTCAGCAAAATTGTTAAATATAGACAGTAATTCCTCCCTTGTCTACTTGACAAACTAATACAAAATTTAAAGCTATCTTATTTTAAACACAGCCATATTTATGTTCTGATACCCAGGAGAAATATCTTGTTCATTTCTGGGGACTGGAGGATCTGCTGAATTAATGATCCCTCCCTGTGTTACAAACTACTCCAAAATGTAACAGCTTAAAACAGCAAATGTACACACAATAACATACATCTATTGGCTCCTACTGAAATGTTGAACTTACTTGTCCTTGTCTTTTAGTAAATGTGTCTTTTTACAAACACATGTTCTCATTTTTTATTATGACTTTATCTATGACCTAATGCTAGATGATGAATTGGTGGGTGCAGCGCACCAGCGTGGCACATGTATACATATGTAACTTACCTGCATGTTGCGCACATGTACCATAGAGCCTAAAGTATAATAATAATAATAATAATAATAATAATAATAATAATAATAAAAAGAAAAAAAAAATCCTGACACCAAATTTGAAAAAAAAAGAAAATGCTTGGTCATCGAGTGTGAACGTGATCAGGTTTAGAAGATATTGCCAGTTTTTCGAAATAGTCATACCAATTTACATTATTTTTATTTTAGACATTCTGGCAACTGTGCTGTGGTTTCGAGGTTTTCATTTGTGTTTCCTAACTATTATATGATACCTTTAGCATCATTCATAGAGTATCAGTTGGCCATTTGGCTATCCTCCTTTGTGAAGTGACTATTGGGTTCTTTTGCCCATTATTCTTTTGTATTGTCTTTTGAGGAACAAAGAGGGTGTTATTGGAGAATTTTATCTAATTTGTTTTATTATGTGTTTGTAGGACATATTTATCTAATTTAGAAATGCATACCAGTTGGTGGTTTGCATTTTCACTCCCTTGAGGATTTTGACAAAGAAGTTATTAATTATGATGAAATTCGATTTAACTTTATGGTTGTTAATTTTCGTCCTGTTGAAAATATCTGTCACTTAGAGTCATAAAGATATTTTCCTTTATTCTTTTTAGAAGTTTTTTGGGTTTTTTTTTTTAGCTTTCATATCTCAACACTTTTTTTTTGTCCTAAGATAAGGGTTGAAGCTTTGGGTGAAGACTTTTTTTTTTTTTACAAAGATATCCAATTAATTTTTAAAAATCATTGTTATAAATTATTTTTTTCTCCACTTTAATGTGGAGCCACTTTGCTATAAGTCATGTAGCATGAGGGCCTGGCCCTCCAGCACTCCTGGCCACTCATCTGAAGAGGTATCAGAGCTCACAATTACTAGAATATCCAAAGGTCGTTCCTCTATAGGGGTGCAAGATATTTCCCCATGTTGTTGATTGGCATGGTGTTCTATGCAACTAGTTAAGCATGTAACCTTTTGCTGTTCATGTTATTGTCTTTCCTAGCTGATTTGATATCCTGTCCAGTCTCCTGGAAGAAAGCACCCGCTAGGACCTCTATATGATTAGCAAGGATAAGAGTGATGAGAAGCTTTCAAGAATGTTCTTTCATCCTGACTGCGCACACCAAGACCAGCTCCAAAACTCTCCACAGCATATCTGGTATAGGTGGTTCAGTGTTTATTAAACCGCTAGTTATGTTTTTGCTATTGAATATTGGTAAGTTTTTGTGTAACTTAGAAAAAAATTAATACATGCAAAAATCATGTGTGCCCAAGGGACTAAATTGGGAATACCACCCTCAATTAGAGGTCCATCTGAGTGTGCCATAAGGCTTTTGGTAGATGTCTTTGGCATACCACTGAAAGCAAGTGATTAGAAATATCCAGCCATCAAGTCACATCAAAATTATCCTCCCTGGAGAGTTCCACTTCAGTTTACACTAAATGCATTCTATGCACATTCTCACATGGTATGTAAAAAGTAGCAAATCAGGCCTTGGCATAACCTGGGAGGGCACCAGCCATCTACATCCCATCACATTTGGTGTTTATGTTAGCAATAGATTTTGATTTTAGGCACCCAGAATGAGGAAGCTATGATATTCAGTATTCTCAGCCCTATATTCATTAGTCATGTGTATCGCAGGTCGTTTACAAAAATTTAAACATAATGATTAGTTTTAGCACTTAAACCATGAACCACAAGGTAACTGAAGGTAAATGTAGTGGTTTTAAAATTAGAGGGTGTTCTGTTCCTGCTCTCTCCATGGTATCCAGGTAGGGATTTTAGGCCAAGTTTCCGAATCATTTAGACACTAATTCCCACTAGCTAGAGAAAACAAGTCCAGAGATTTCACTCAGCAATGGCATTTTGCTACCATCACATCTGAGAGAGAGAGAGCTGAGAGTTTCCTCTCTAAGACACTCTTCAAAGGCATTGTTGCCTTCCTTCCTGGGATTACAACCCACGTATGAGGACCTATATCCATTTATTACCTGATTTAACCCACAGCCTTCCCCAATACTTCGAATTTTCTGGCTCAGATGTATCATTCACACACAGGGACAACGATCACAACATTCACGCTAAGACTTGCCTCATTTTCATCTCCTGTCGATGTAATAAGATTTAAACATTAAAGGATCACAAACTTGTCCCTGTTTCTTGATAATAAGGCCACAATTATTGTTACTCCTAATATGGTTACATGGGATAAAATTAATATCCACCCTATGGTACCATTAGTAGTATGTGCTGGCAAATTTAATAATATGGCTGTTGTTTCTCGTGAATTGATATTTTCTTCTTGGGCAGTCATAGTTTAAATATGAGCCTGAGACCATCACAAGAGGGAAATATAAAATAAAAATTTTGAGATTTGTCCAAATCATTAAAATGTATATTTTCAACCTTTTCCCATTACCTCATTCTCATCTATTCTCAGAAAAATTTCCAGTGGAATTCCCATCTTTATTCTCCTCATATTCAATCTAGGGACATATCTGCGAAAGCCAGACTTTCAATTCTGACCCATCTCCTTTTTAGTATAATGAGTATTTGATTTGACCACTCTAAATTTCACTGAGGACACTGCTTTGATGGTAATAAGAAATGTCATATTCCAACATAATATTATGCTTTCTCCTTGTTTTCATAAATTGATAGCATTTAAAGTCAGCAATTTTACCAGAAGAAATATATCCACATGGTTCAAATTTATAGAGAAATCACTTTTTCTATTTTTAAACTGCATTTTCTATGTTTGCTTCTATTACAGGATAAGTAATGCCTACAGTAGAGAAGTCTCCATCGCAGTCAGCACCCTATCGCAGCCAGCGCCCTGGAGCTTCTGGTAGAGCTGCAACAAAATCCTCCTGTCAGATGTGCACTGGTAAATGTCCCAGGAAATTTTATCATCAGCAGTTTTCAAGCGGTTTCTTCACCTGTTGACATTGAGAGATATTTTTTAAAATTACGTTAGTGGTTACAGTAGGTGCAAACGGGGTGTATGGTCTCTCGAACCACTGGTGCATGGTCTGAGCAGTCCTGCCATGCATTTCATGTGTATGTCTAGGGATCTAAGACTTCTACTTTAGAATTTCAGTACCTCTTTGAATTAGAAACTTGGCTTTAATGTGGTGGTTGAGAAAGATGGCTCCCTTCAATACTTCAAATTCCCACAGAAATTTTTATAATTCAATGTACCAGGTGGGCTTCTTTTTCTAATTGTCCTGTTATCTCATGCGTACTTGCCTGGCATTAGAGTAAGGACATTGGCTATCATCTAAAGTTCTAAAAATATGTAGACACTCCCCCAAAAGGTAGAACACTACTTCTCCTTCTAGCACTCTACTCCATCTGCTAACTTGGCCTGTCTCTCTTTCATCAGTTGTACCTTCTGCGTGGCTTATTGCTGCTGATTTACAAACAGCAAAGTGTTCTCAATCCTGAATTTGTTACCCAATAACCAGACATTGTTTTTAAAACACAAAGCAATGTGGGAAGAAAGATCTTTAAAAGTCTGCATAATTGTCCCTTTCAGCAGTGAAACAACTTTCTTACATAGGCATTGCACTGCTCCTGAGCTTCCCTTGGGAATATGCTCTTGAAAATACTACCTCTGCTTAGGGAGTAAACTTTACAGGACTGACGTCTCTCTCTAATCAAATATCTCTTTGACGTCACCCAGAGGTGATCAGTATTTCTGACCTCAGAATTTTCTTAACTCAAGAAATTAGCTACCATCCTCCCAGGAGGAAGCTAGCAATTGTCTTTCACAGGAGCTATACTGAAAAACTGCATTAAGCATATTTTGAGTGCAAATGGCAAGAACACTCCACTGGTAGCCTTGATTGATTTCTGTGTGTGACACAGATTGATTTCTGTGTGTATTGGGGTATTTTGTTTGTTTGTTTATTTGGTTTTTGTTTTTGTTTTTGGAATATTTTGCTAGTATCGTTTGAACAGTCGGCTTATAAGAATCTAGCAGAACTTCCTGAGCTACGGTCTTTTGTTAAATTTCAAATTCTGTTTCAGTTCAGCCTCCATTTACTTTCAGATATCTTTTCGGTCTTCTGGGTATAGGGATCAACAGAATTCCTGTATAAAGAATGTGATTTTTTTCAAACCTGTTAGTCTCTGAGATTCTTGTTTAGTGGCAGGGTTAGTGAGAGAGAACATATTGCTCAGAGTTTGAAGAATGACCACAGTTGCTCCAGGAATTTCACAGACTGAGATAAAGCCTAGAATTGAAGCTGAATTTATTAGAAGGCTTCTATTTGTCATCCGGGTAACTATAGTCCTCAATGCCTTCTACACTTTTTTTCACTGAGGCATCGGTCACAATATCATCAATGTACTGCTCTAACAAACTGATTGTCAAGCCCAAGTTCTACCTTGCTAAATTATGGCAATCAGTCAGCAAATTCAAATATCCTTGTGAGAGTATGGTAAACACAGTTAGAATCCAAGCCACCAACATGCAAATTGTTCTTGTTGGACTTCAAAATTACCACTGAAAAGAAGACATTAAGGAAGACAATAATGGCACACCACTCCTCCTTGACCATTGCACTTCCTGGATAGTCTTTCACGTATCAGATATGGGGAGGTCATTGGAGGAAATACCTTGCTTCATCCTTGATGTTAACAGTTTACTCTTAACATACATGAAAAGATAGCTTTTGCAATCAACACTTCTACTTCATGTATTGTTATAATCAAAAAGATGATCTCACATTTGTCCTGTAGCAATTCAGTATTGCTTAAGTAATGCTTAAAAATTGACTGCTTTGGAGGGTTTGGGCAATTCAAGTGTTCCTGTTCATCATGGTTAATTAAAATCGGAAAATAACGGAGTGAGTTGGCATTCCCTACAAAATGGATAAGGGCAAAATGCCTATTCATTCACAATATCTCTCCCAGTTATGCATTCAGGTAAATGCAATGAGTCCACAGAGGATTTCCTCTAGTCACAGATTCTTATTCGTAACTTAATCCTCATCTTAGTTCTTACCTTCCATCACAGCACCATCATACTCTCTATACATTTTGGGACTTTCACAATGCCATTCCACAGTGCTCACTGAGCACAGGTATCTGGCAATCCTAAAAAGGTTTTGCATATGAACTCATCTACTTCACCCAGGTCATGGATATGGCCCAACATCCCTCACAAGGAATCGAGCACATAGATCTCAAAGCTTTCAATGATACGTACTAAGTAAGACTTTATGGCCTTCAATGAACAGGTAATTCAATCGCCTTGTAAAATATTTTGTACTCTGAATCATGATAACCATGATTGGATTTGAATGTTTGCAATTTAAGCTAATTATAGCAAATGTAGTAAGGCACCTTAAGTAATTGGAGGAGGGCTGATAATTTGTTCTCATCTCCAGTTATTGACAGTGGGTTCTTAACTCCTTAGTGGAAATGTTGGCAATTTTTTATGTCCATTATTTTATTTTTTAACTGTTCTATTAAGATATAATATGCATGCCCTACAATTTGCTCAGCTAAAGTGTACAATTCAGTGTTTTTAGTATACTCACCAAATTGTGCAGCCATCATGATACTCTTAAGAACATTTTAACACTCTAGAAACAAATCTCACCACTATCATTCCCTCCACCATTCCACAACCCCTACTGTCACCCCACCCAGGCAACCACTAATTTACTTTCTGTCTCTATAGATTTGTTTATTCTAGACATTTCATATACACGGAACTTTATGGTATGTAGTGATTGTGACTGGAACTTACCATTGTGTTTCCAAGGGTAATCCATATTTTTGCAAGTATCAGTATTCCATTCCTTTTTATAGTCAAATACTGTTCTATTGTATGGATATAGTATATTTATTTATCCATTCACCAGTTGATGACATTTAGACTGCTTCTTTTTTTGGCCACTATTAATAATGCTGTTGTGAATATTTGTGTACAGCTTTTGGTGTAAGCATACCTTTTCGGAACTCTTAGGTAAATGCTTAGAATTGCTGGGTCACATGAACACTCTATGTTAACATTTTGAGGAACAATCAGACTGCCTTCCAAAGTGACTGCACATTCTAGATCCCTACCAGTAGTGCATGCTGTATGAGAATTCCAGTTTCTCCACATCCTCATAAACGCTTGTTATTATAATTTTCATTATCCCTATTCTAGAGTGTGTGACATGGTATCTCATTATGGTTTTGATTCTCATTGGTTAACGGTATTGAGATTCCTTTTAGTGCTTAATCATCATTTGTATATCTTATCTGAAGAAATGTCTATTTAGATCCATTTCTCACTTGACTGCAAATCACCCGTTTTGTCTTTGTGTTTTTATCTTTGAGTTGAGAGCATGATTTGCAAATATTTCCCATTCTGTGGATTGCCTTTTAGTGTTCTCGTGTTGTCTTTCAAAGCATAGAAGTTTTCTTTTTTAAAAAAGTTCAATTTATCTATTCTTCTGTGGCATGTGCTTTTGGTATTATATCTAAGAAATCTTTTGTCCAGCCCAAAGTTACAAATATTTATTTCAATGTTTTATTTTGAGAATTTTATACTTTCAGCAATTACATTTTGGTCTGTACTCAATTTCTGATTGGTGTGAGCTATGGTTTCCACTTCATTCTTTCTATGTAGATATCCAGTTGTCCCAGAACCATTTGTTGAAAAGACGTTGTTCTTTATTAAATGATTGAGCATCCTTGTTCAAAATCAGTTGACCAATATAGGGGTTTATTTGAGGGCTCTTAATTCTATTCCATTGATCCTTATGTTTTTTCTTATGCCAATACCACAGTCTTGATTATTGTAACTTTGCTGTAAGTTTTGGAGTTTGGAAGTTCAGTCTTTCCATTTTAATCTTTGTAAAAAAAAATTGTTTCTACCTTTCTGTTTCCTTGCAATTCCTCATGAAATTGAGAATTAGTTTGTCAATTTTGGTATAAAAGACAGCTTGTATTTTGTTAGGTATTGCAGTGAATCAGTAGATCAGTTTGAGGAGTGTTTCCTTCTTAACAACGTAAGTCTTTGAGAGGACTTTCCATTTATTTAAGTCTTCTTTAATTCCTTTCAACTACATTTTGTAGTTACCAAATATAAGTTTTATACTTATTTTGCTAAATTTGTTTGCCAAGTATTTTTGATGCTATTGTAAATACAATGCTTTGAAAATTTCATTTTTAGATTGCTTAATGTTGATGGCAATACAATTGAATTTTGTGTATTGATCTTGGACACTGCCACCTTGCTTAATGTATTTACTGGTTCTAATACCTTTTTAGGGGATTCTTCAGGATTTTCTATACAAATACACGTAGTTTGCTTCTTTTTCTGTTCAAATGACTTTTATTTTATTTTCTTCCTTACTGTCCTTGATTATACCTCCAGCACAATGTTGAACAAATGTATGGTGACTAAACATCTTTACATTTTTCCTGATATAAAAGGATAGCTTGGAAGTTACTTACCATTAAGTATGATGTTAGCTGTGGGCTTGTCATAGATACCAGTTATTACTTCCAGCACTTTGTATTATACCTAGTTTGTTGGGTGTTTTATCATGAAAGTGTGTTTTATTTTGCCAAATGCTTTTTGTGTCTACGAAGATGTTTATTCCAATCCTACAAAGCTATGCATCTTCCAATTAATGATAGTTAATTTTACCCCTGCCTTTTCTTATCTTACTTTTGTGTTTCATTTCTTTTGTATGACACAAGTATTTCCTTAACGGGGTTGATTTTATTGCTTACAATCAAATAGCCTTACATGGTACATTCAACAATTGAAGAGATACAAAATGTATTCTAAAATAAAAGTTTATATTTGCACTGCAATCCTAACCATTTTTACCTCGTATCATATATGGTGTGTGTATGCATGTGTGTGTTTAAAATTGTTGTTACTTAACAAATAGCTAGTTGTACAAGTTTATTTTTCAGTAACAGTCAGGTCAAATAAAGCAAATTAATAATATGGTATTACTTTGCTTTTTTGGTCTTGGTGATTTTCTTCAAAAATACTCTACCCTGCTTATTATGATTTTATCTTCCTGTAATTTCCCATTCTTTGATCACAATTTTTTATGAATCTTAAAGCCATTTAGAATTCTATATTTTTATGTTTTTATAAAGAGCTCTTAGGACATGAAACACATGATACCAATGAGCAAAAATTCACTACTCAAATATGGCTTTAAAAATTATTTCAAAACCATTATCTTCTGCTAAACATTTTTCAATATGTGAATTGTCCAAATGGCACAAGGAGCTGCAGGTAAAAAGATTATTCAAACAGGATTGTTACTCTCAAAAGATCTCACAGTCCATTTGAACCACTACGAATTTCACCACCGTGATTACTTGATCTGGATGGTAATGTTTTCCTAGCACCTATTTTAATTTGAGAACTGGCAGTGTGTTAAGTAGTTCCCCAATCCAAGTTCGCAGAACTAAATGCTGAGGCTCCAGCCATGACTTTGAAGGGCTTGATGAAATGTGCCATTTTAGCTATCCCTCCTGATTTCTTCAACAAAAAGAAGGCTGGGGAAGAGACGGTGGGTGCAGCAATCTTTTGGAGAAACACAGAACTTGTAAGTAGATGGCATCAGTTTCCTCTTTTTTTCTCCCAAGAAAAATGTGGGTGACACTGCAAAAACTTAATTCATTTAATGAAATTAAGTAATTATAAATACATTTTGAAAAATATTAGTGAGCCACTGGACTGGTGGAGTGTCTGATGCTGCTGGAACGTGAAGATGAAGCAAAGGTGGCATGAAAGAGCCGAAGGAAGAAATAGCCCCATTTGATATGGCAAGGGTAACACAGTTTTTCTTGTGTTAAGTAAATTCTGCTTAATTCAGAATTAAGTTGTCTTGGATCAAATGAAAGCTATACATTGAGAAGGAGATTGCAAGATTAAAATCTTTTAATATAGGAGAGTACATGGAGCTCACTCCTGTTAGTTAACTGGGAATATCTTTCTCCTGTCTCTTCTCCCAAACACAAACATAGCACAGTAAGTCCCCAAAAGGGAGAGTGTTTGTGAGAGTGCCACTCCCTGTGCCAAACCCACTAGAGTACCAGGTCTATCCTGCACGAAAGAGATAAACAGGAGTTTACATTAAACGTGGAATGGAAGCATTTAGCTGACTATGTCATGATAAATGACATAAATAATAACATTTAAAGAACTGAAAGTAACAACAAATTTGAGGAAAGAGGCTAACCTATCATTAATGATGCTGGCTATTCATTAAGACACTGTGGTGGTGAGTTATTCTACAGACAAGGTCAGTAGAAGTTAGTGCATACATGCTACTTTTTTCTTTCTATAACAATGACTTCTCTTTATTTCTATTAACTTATTTACATGTAATGAAGAGCATAATAATCTAACATGTTTTGGGGAAAAAAGTTTTATATACAAGCAAGATCATTTGTCAGTTATTGTATATAAGCTCTGTTCATATATTGAAATAAGTGGATAAATGCTTACATGTGCCAAGCAAATAGATCTTGTTTTTGAATATTCAGGCTTCTATATTTTTAAATTGTTTTGGTTCTGCTTGATTTCACGTGAACTTTAAATTGTGAAATACATTCTAGAATTAGAAAACGTCAATGAAGTTAAAAAAATACATGATTTCTTTCTTCCAGCAGACTCTTATTCACCCATTTCTGCCTGCATGTCTCTTTTATTCTGTGAAGCTGTTATGAAACAGAAGGTGATGAGTTGATACTAGGAAGAAGCAGTGTGAAACATTTGAATAATAAAAAGATTAAAATATAATCACAGGAATCTTGTCATTGGTGATCACATAATAAAAGGTGTCTTTTTAATTTCATGTCAAAACATATGTTTGGATGATATGCATTCTTTTCTATATGTAAGATAACTGACTGGGCATGGTGGCTCACGCCTGTAATTCCAGCACTTTGGCAGGCCAAGGTGGGCCGATCACTTGAGGTCAGGAGTTTGAGACCAGTGTGGCCAAAATGGTGAAACCCTGTCTCTACTAAAAATACAAAAACTAGCTGGGCGTAGTGGTGGGCACCTGCAATCTCAGCTACTTGAGAGTCTGAGACAGGAGGATTCCTTGAACCCAGGGAGTGGAGGCTGCAGTGAGCCAAGATCGTGCCACTGCACTCCAGCCTGGGCAACAGAGACTCTGTCTAAAAAACAAAACAAAACAAAAAACAGTGAATTATCTTATGAATCAACTTGAATTATTATAAATACATTCTATTTGATATATTTACTTAGCATATTTTTATATGTACTTTTTTATGATGACAAAGATTTCTGATATTAGGTCTAATTTCTATCTGAAAATAAGGGAAAATGATTTTATTATATTTGATACAGATCTAAGTAAAAATTTATATTTATGTAGGCATAACAATTTGGCATATCCTACTTCCAACTACTTCCAATTTTCTATAATTTTTATGTTCCTACATTTTTTTTTGACAGAGTCTCACTCTGTCACCCAGTATGGAGTACAGTGGTGTGATCTTGGCTTACTGCAACCTACACCTCCCAGGTTCAAGCGATTCTCCTGCCTCAAACCCTGAGTAGCTGGAATTACAGCTGTGCGCCACCATGCCCAGCTAATTTTTTTGTATTTTTAGTGGAGACGGAGTTTCACCATGTTGGTCAGGCTGGTCTTGAACTCCTAACCTCAAGTGATCCACCCACCTCAGCCTCCCAAAGTGCCAGGAATACAGATGTGAGCCACCGCATTCTGCCCCTACACAGGTAAATCTTGGCCTTTATCAGAAACGTTCTGTAATCCTTTGGAAACCTTTATCAGAATGTTTAACTGGTTTTCATACATTTTCTTTTTACTTAGCATGAATAACTTAAACTAATAGGGAAGAAAATAACAGGAAAGAACAGCGAAGAGGAGAGACAGAGACTGGAAGTATTGTTCTAAAGTGAGCATACTTATCTAACTTAACTTTGAGTTACTAAGTGTGTAAGGATGTGGGGTGAGTTCAGGGCATGCTTCTCTAAAAGGAAATACCTACATAACATTTCGTCAGTTATATAATTAATGAAAATTATGAAAGTTCAAAGCCCAGAAACATTTGAATTTAAATCTCTGTATACACAAGTCCAGTGTTGGCCCAGAAATATATCATATGAAGTAAGATAAGAATGGGGTTTCACAGAATTTTATCAAGCAGTGGTAGTTGTTAGTAAGACAGCTGAAAATGTTGGGTTCGGAGAGGCAAATGAATCCAAAAATAGCACAAAGGCAGCAAGTTCTGAATCTCAGGGAGGAATGAGAATGAAAAGCAAAGTCATTCATAGCCAGAGACAATGTCCAAAAAGAGACAGTATCAGGAGAAAATAGGTCATGATTTAATGAAGAAAAGGTGAATTGGAAACTTAAAATCTTAAACAAATCTTGAGTAGAATATTGGCATTTGAGGCACCTGTTTTAAACATTGACAATAGCATGTTGCCTGAATTAATTAAAATGATTAATAGTTTAGAAGTTAGTCACATAGACAAAATGCATGAAATAGGAGCAGAAATAGGGTGATTATAACCACAAAACAATCTCAAGATCTTTCTATGTAAGTAATTTTAATTTATCATGTCAACTCCATATAGATTTGAAGGATTTTTATCTGATAGAGAAAGAAAAAATTAAATGAAACTTATAGCGGTTTGTCATGTCTTACTGCAAAATTGGATTGAATAATTTTAAGGTGGAAATGCTGAAAGGTTACCTTATTTGAAGTACCTCTCAGAAGTAGAAAACGGACAATTAGAAAATATTTTTTTCAAGGTTAAATAACAAGATTATTATTGAAGTAGCAAAACTATATTTCTTCTTTACCTTGTACATTATACAATGCTTCTTCTATAAATCCACCATCTCTATTAGATTCATAGTATGTGTTCAGAAGGCACCACTTAAATAAAATCATTTCACTTGAATAAGAGATCATACTCTATTTTCACCTATTGATTAGTCTTAATATAAATTAGTTCTAGAAGTTAGTAAAAAGTGTTAACGACCACACACACCAAAAAAAAAAAAAAAATGGAATTTGTGCATAAACATTGAGATGTCAGTTCTACCTAAGAAGAATAGAATTTTGAGGGGATTGTTATATATGACACTGAAATTCTGGATGTTGTACTGACTAATAAACTCAATTGACAATATGGGAAGAAAGGTGAGGTTAAGGGAGAAGATAAATTTAAACTATTTCTCTTTTTTTCCTCATTATCATTAACTGGGGAAGAAACAATCACTAAAACCGTTATATTTTTAATATAAAACAATTTTTCAGTGTTCACTCTATTTTTAGATTCATCACAACTAAGATTTTCCCTTAATAGCAAAAATTTTTGTATAAGTTTAGAGAAATGAGAACTCTTTTGTTCAAGAGTGAAAATTAAAGTTATAGTCAAAATAAAAACACCTTTTACATTCAACAGATATGATCACATAGCAATAGGTGTGGCTTTCCATCTTACACAAGCTAGCATAACTGGATCTCCACAAAATTAAGAGTGGGAGGATTGAAAGTCTAATCCAATGATTTTAATGCTACTGCACACTCATCTTGCAGTAATATGTTTTCTTTCCCAAAATTAAAGACACACATGTCTAATGATGAGGATGTCCTTGATGAATTCATTGTTTGATAATAGTCTGTCTTTGTCAAAAACTCAATCCCAGAATTCCATTGATGTCAGTGTCTATACGATCCATCTGTCGCCTAAATGCTGGCTGACTTTGCCTAAGGGGATACTAACTTACGTCACTCTCTATTCAGAATCTAAGTTTTTACCCATGAATTTCAGTCTTAATTTCTATTGCACTTACTTTGCTTTTTGTTAGTATGCATTTAAAAATGTATCTAAATTTTAAAGGAGATACAGGTAAAGTACAAGCACAATGCATGGCACATGGTCACACTCATTTATTAAGGTCCTTCCACCAACCCCTCGTAAATATCGGCAAAAGGCAAGCATTATTTGTGTGTGTGCGTTTTATCAAGAACATTCAGAACATTCATATGAAGTTTATATAATTAATTTATTTCCATGATAAAGTATGTCACTATTATTACTTTTGGTCCACCATAATTTGTTAGCCATAGATTGATTAAAAATCCACTGAAAACATAAAGCCTTAAGAAAGGTGGGACAGATACAGGGATAAGGAAAAATTCTAGTAGCTTCAAGGCTAAGCTGGGAACAAAATTAACTTAACATTCGCTGTACTTGACTAAGATCAGTGTTGACATGAGCTGGGATAAAAGAAAAATTGTCCACTCGGTACTAGGAAGGTAAAACAGAAAGGTGGGAAAAAGTATCACACGACAGGAACTACTATATCATTGTGTAAAAGTTGTTGCCCATGCTTTTTTTTTTTTTTTTTTTTTTTTTTAATCTAGGATTCTATAAATAGAAACCACAATTCAGGTTTCCATAGACATTACCCCTACTCCTCTTGGGTAATCTCAATTTCTGCTTAAAAAGTGTGTGTCATTGGAAGGCATACTTTCTGTAATGCAAAAACTAATGCTCTTTCATCTCAAAGACAGCCATATATAAATTAACAAATAAAAGTCATTGAAGAAAGTTAAAAAATTCATTTTTTTGTTAAATTTTTATGTCTACAAATGGTCTCTTAAAGTTGTTTTCTTGTTTGTAGCTTTTAAAGAAAACTAAAATGTTTCTTTTTTTCTGTATAATTATTTTTATTTCAGATCTATTTGGAAGTATGTTGCACATGCATTATTACTCTTTACCCCATAATACTTCAGTTTATTTCCTAAGAACAATAATATTATCTAAATATCCATAGTAATTAAATTCAGGAAACTTAATGTACTAGATACAATGCTTGTATTCAATCTGTAGTTCATATTCTCGTTTTGTTAATTGTCACATAATGTTCTTTCTAGCACCTTTTTTTTTTCCTGGTACAGATTCCAGTTCAGAATCATGCTTCCTATTTATTTGTCATCTTCCTTTAGAATTCTTTAATCTGGAACAATCCTTTGGCCTTTCTTTGTCTTTTTATGCCAATGATATTTTCTAAGAATATAGGCGAATTACTTTGTAAACATTCCTCAATTTGGGTTTCTATGATGTGTCTTCACAGTTATATTCAGGTTGTGTATTTTTTTTATTTTATTATTATTATACTTTAAATTTTAGGGTACATGTGCACAACGTGCAGGTTTGTTACACACCAGTTAGAATGGTGATCATTAAAAGGTCAGGAAACAACAGGTGCTGGAGAGGATGTGGAGAAATAGGAACACTTTTACACTGTTGGTGGGACCGTAATCTAGTTCGACCATTGTGGAAGTCAGTGTGTCGATTCCTCAGGGATCTAGAACTAGAAATACCATTTGACCCAGCCATCCCATTACTGGGCATATACCCAAAGGATTATAAATCATGCTGCTATAAAGACACATGCACACATATGTTTATTGTGGCACTATTAACAATAGCAAAGACTTGGAACCAACCCAAATGTCCAACAATGATAGACTGGATTAAGATAGTGGCACATATACAGTATGGAATACTATGCAGCCATAAAAAATGATGAGTTCATGTCCTTTGTAGGGACATGGATGAAGCTGGAAACCATCATTCTCAGCAGACTATCGCAATGACAAAAAAGAAAACACCGCATGTTCTCTCTCATAGGTGGGAATTGAACAATGAGAACACATGGACACAGGAAGGGGAACATCACACACTGGGGCCTGTTTTGGTGTGGGGGGAGGGGGGAGGGATAGCATTAGGAGATATACCTAATGCTAAATGACAAGGTAATGGGTGTAGCACATCAATATGGCACACGTAAAGAAAAATAAAATATTTCTTATACGACATTTGTAAAATTTTGTACAATGGATTTTATCAGAGGATCCAAAGTTCAAATATTTTCAATGCATAAGAAAAAAGTAGTTACGAGAAAGACAAAAACATAAGTAGTCCTGAGAATAGATTGAGTTGCAAACAAATGTTTTACTTTTTAGAGAAAAGCACCAATGAAACCTTAGGAAATTTCTTTTCTGATATACACTGTTAAAATATTTTGAACTTTAAGGGCTTTTATCAATTAGTAAGTGCTTAAATATTCTGTCACAGTTTTGGTAATTTTTGCTAGAATTATTTATAACATTTAATTTGGTTTACATATATGACATTTTACATTTAGATATATTTACTCCAGATGATTAGATTACAACTGTAGTCAGCTGTGATTTAGATAAGCAAATTTGAATATTTGCACTGAGTTAAAGACAATAGTATAAGAGGGAAGGAAAACGTAGAACAAGGTGGATTAAGAGTAAACAGAAACTGAATCAACAAAATAAAATAGAGTGGAAAATTCATGAACTAACTAAAGGAAATAGGTAAAAAGATGGCATGCGAAAAGCAGAGCATAGAGTTAAGGGATTCATATATTTTTTAAAATGCCATATGCTTAAGAAAGTGCGTGTTCTCTCTAGCTATATTGCAACACTTGCAAAGGATGGCCCACAGTTAAGCTGTCCTCTTAAATTCACTTCCTGTTGGTTTCTTCATAATTTTCTTCCTTCTGGCTACTGAATGTAGTGTCTCATTTTCTGTTTCTCCTCACTTTGCCTTTTTGTAATTGATGAGCATGTTTCTCTATTAATGAATATGGAAAACAGACAGAAAATAACAGACCTGTAGAGATGAAGAGATGGAGTTGGGAGACTGTGGAGATTGCCTAGAGTATCTGAGAGATGCACAGAGAGAAAACTGCAAAGACTGCAGCATCTCCTCTGCCAGGTGAGAAAACCACCCAGGACTAAGAAGGAACCACTGGGAACAGCATTCATCCAGGACTGGAAATAGTGCCTATTCCCACCAACCAGACTGGAAGGACCTGTAGTTCATGGGATATTGGGTAGTGTACACAGCAGGGTCTTGCCTCAGTGGTGGGGAATAATTTTCCCTGGAATGAAACTGTTCTGGTATTATGTAATAATTTTAATTAAGGGCTGGGTGCTGTGGCTCACATCTGTAATCCTAGCACTTTGGGAGGCCGAGGCAGGCAGATCACCTTAGGTCAGGAGTTCGAGAGTAGGCTGGCCAGTATGGTGAAACCCTGTCTGTACTAAAAATACAAAATTAGACAGGTGTGGTGGCACGTGCCTATAATCTCAGCTACTCGGGACGCTGAGGGAGGAGAATAGCTTGAACCTGGGAGGCGGAGATTGCAGTGAGTCAAGACCACGCCATTGCATTCCACCCTGGGCGACAAGAGCAAAAACTCTGTCCAAAAAAATTAAAAAGTCATATATAATTTTGATTAAAAAATTCCTAAAGAATCAAATTGGTTCCAAGTAGCATAATTACATTTTGGAATAAAGCTGATTAGTTATTATACAAATAAAACATAACCAGTATCCATCAAAATAAATTGTACATTTTTCATTTACTAGAACCCATAATGTGGAGAGAAATCATGGGGTGAAATCTCTACAGAATTGACACCGATTTTAGCATCGGCAGAGAAGTATATTAAAACAGTATTCCATATATTCGTAAGTAGAAACATGAAAATAAATAAGAAAGACCCAACTGTAGTTCCAAAGATGAAATTGATAATGTCTAAGATGAAAAATACATTGGATGGAATTAATGGAAGGTTAAGTTTTTAGCAGAACAGATGGGAGAACATGAAGCTATAGCAAGAGCGACTATCCCAAATAAAACAGAGAAAAAAACAGAAAAAAAAATAAATAAATAAACAGAGCGTGGCATCAGTAAGTGGAAGTACAATTTCAGTTAGCCTAATGTATGTATAAATAGAGTCTGTGGAGGTGGGTCAAAATATTGAAAAGAATTATAAATATATATCTATGAAAATTAAAAATTTTCTGCCTTTTAAAATACATTTCAAAAAATAAAAACACAAGCTCCACACTGGGAAAAAATCTGATTAAGAATGTTTATCCAGAATATATAAAGAATATTATTGAGAAAATCACAACAATAAGAAAAAAATCCATACTTACCTATGAAAATAGCTACAATTGAACATACTTTTGATGAGGATGAAGAGGAACTAGAACTCTCATACACTTCGGGTTAAAATTAAAAACTAATCACTTTGAAAAACAATTTGTTAATTTCTTAAACAGTTAAATATACCTAAATTATGACCCAATTATGTCACTTCTTAGTATATATCAAAAGACATGCAAGCATGTGACCCTCCAAATGATCATAGCAGTTTTATTCATCTCTTTCAACAAGTGAATGGATAAACATATGGTGTAACATGAATAAGTCATGGAATACTACCTAGCACTGAAAAGGAATAGATGTTTTCTACACTAACTTCGTTGATAAATTTCAAAATAATTATGTTGAATGGAAGAAATTGAACAACTAAAGAATGTTTAGTGTATGATTCATTTATATAATAAGAAAATGCAAAATAATCTATAGTGACAAAAATCAGATCAATGATTGGTGTGGGATGTGGAAGGAAGGAATTCCTAAGGGCATAAGGAAACCTTTGAGTTGATAGATAACACCTGTAATGATTGTGTTGGTGGCTTTGTATATACTATAATCAGTGCAATCTATTCTATGTTAACTATACCTTAATAAAGCTGTTTTAAAAGATGGTATAAAATACATTTAAATTTATGATTAATACAATAAATATAAGATAGATACTTTCACACATAATTACCAAATAAACCCAAGATTAAATAAAAAGCATCTCTTACTCTTTACAGGAAACATAAAACAATTTAAAATTTTTAAAAATAAGGAAAAGGCATGGGAAGACATAAATAGGATTAAGATAAAAGCTAAACGAAATTAAAACCTAAATTACTTTTCAATGCATAAAAGGCCGTTCAGCAGTCAATATCAATCTGCATAGCTAATCTCTTTCTTCATACCAATAAACAACTCCATAAACCTCCTTATATCCAGACATGTCAGAGCTTTCCATATCTTTGCTGCCATGGTAAAAGCTGGAAGCTGGATCCTTTGCCAGGAATGTCTTTCCTTCTTTCCTGGTTGATAAATTCCAAGACATTTCTTTACATTGTACTCCATGTACAAAATATCTCACAATTTCTTCATTATTGTACATCATCTTCCAAGGAATCTCATGACTACATGTAATTTTAATTGCCTGCTGATTTTCTCCTGGCATATTTTTTGACCCCTTCAACTGCAACACCTTCAGGGCAGGATCACTTCATTGCAATTTTTGTCTCTCCAAAATCATGAACACTTTTGACTATAGTTGGTCTTAATAAATATTTGATGTCAGAAATTAATTAAGTAACACATAAATATCAGTTGTTAAATGTATCTATGGGTAAAAAATTCTTCATATCAGAAATCGAATTGCAAGAATATTTTTAATAATTGTTAATTATTTCTTAGAGGAGTTTACAAACCTGTGGGACAGGAATCATGGCCATCATAGAGCCTCATCGTCATGGATAAGAGAGTATTTCCCGAACACCAGTCCTTCCTGCATCCGCTTCACATATTTGGTAAAACTGGAGTATATATTTTAAATGCAACTGCTTTTGTGACAATAAAGTTAAAAAATAAGCTGAATATAATATTAAATGTCAGATAATATTAAAATAAGCATATAACTATTAAAATAAAATATGCTCATCTAAGTATTACTTAATGTAATCTTCTATAACATCAGGAGTAAGTATGCATTCCTTAAGAAGCTCTTATACGGTCTATACACATATGTATGTCACTGACCAAAAAAAAAAAAAAAGTAGTTTCAACTGACTTGAGGAGAGAGCCTTAACTGATTATGAAACATTAACTTATTAAAAAGGATTAAAGAGAAGAAAAACACATTATTATTATTTTTCAAATTCTATAATTTTTCTACCTTTTGCCATATTACGTAGGGGATAGCAAGGACAAGAAATAGAAAATGTAGAAGAGGAAACAGGTACAAATTGTCATAATACAATTTTAAAGTGTCACAGAGAAATTGCATGGGACAGGTTTAATAGGCAAGAAAAATTTTATTTAAGAGCGTTGCCACAGGAGACAAGACTATTGCAATAGAGAAGAGTAACTAAACTCAACTCTCATGGAAATAATAGATGGGAAGATTTTTAAGCCCTGGGGTTGAACAAATGGATTTTTAAGCCCTGGAGTTGAACGAATGGAAAAGTGCTGGAGGAGTTTATGGGGATCTTGGTCAGTGTGGTTAGGCCATCTGTGTTTACTAATCGTCACTCATGGCATTAGGCTCCTACCCTCCCACAGGGATGGGAAGACAGGGATTCTTTCTTGATTATTATATTTCAAGGGGATGGATTCCAAGTAAATGAGAAAGGAAATCTTGTATTGTAAAAATGGCAACAGATTATTTTATATTTTAAAGGAGCAGAGAAAGGATTTGTAATAATAAGTTTTATAAAGTAAATGTTCTCGACAAAAGGGAGGTAGGAGCCTAGAGTCAGGGGGAAAAAAAAAAAAAAGCCTGTCTAAAATTTAGTCAGGCCAAAGGGAATGATCAGGCTATTTTGATCAAAAGGAAGGGGAAAGAAATGAATATTCAAGTTTCCTTGCCATTTATTAAATGATTTAAAAGTATTATGTCTAAAAAAGTTTTTAGAGCTTCTAAATTTGTCATCAAACTTAGAAAATGTTTAACAGATCACATCAATGGTGTGGAAAACTAATTTTAGTGACCGAATCTATTGAATTACATTTTAGTATGAACATGACAAAAAAAAATCTGAAACAAGCAATTCAGAAAATATCCTTTTAAAAACCTATTTTGACAAGTGCCATTTCATTTCTATTATTTTTAACACTTGATGATATATTGCTAAATGTGTTTAACTATACTTAATGCAGTTATGAATTCTCCCTCTAAATTTTTACAGCTAGTTTTCTGCTGTCAAGTATTTTTGAGGAGGTTAGCTGACACTTTAAGAATGTGTAAGAATAGCCCAGAGCTCAGGTTAATGAACTAAAGTCATTATATTGGCACAAATTTGTGTATACTGTATTGTATGTCTTTCATTAGAAAACACTGAAAAACAAAGAATGGTTCTTTTTAGTCTATCACAAAAGAAATATTCTCTTTTCCTTATGGACTTAGTTGATTTGGATGGTCTGGTCTGTGTGTACCAATGCTGGATATTGTTTACAAAAATACAAGATTTGAAAATCTAAAACTTAAAAAAAAGTCTAATCCATACTTGAAGAGCCATTTAAAATGCAAGCAGTGTATTTCAAATTGATCAGTAGCAACACAAAAAGAATGGCAAAAAGGAAATTTTCATAAAACTACTCTAATTACCATGTTGGATGCTTAAAATGTAAAGTCAGTGTAACATGTGCAAACAATACCCAAGGTAGTGCACTACCCTCTGCCTTGAGGAAGAGTCCATTATTTTGTTGCTCTCTTACCCTAGTAGTGATGAAAAACTTTTCCTAAGCTGTCACATAAAAGATTGGTAAAGTGGCTTAATAAAATCCTGGCCAATGGGCCACTTCAGGTTGGATGAAACCTAGCAAAAGAAATACACAGAAAAGAGAAATAAGGTAAGGCTCTTATAATTCAGTTTTTTAATACATTATCTTGGGTTTCTTCCAGTGATTTGGGAAACGATTGGAATCACAAGGTTAAGAAAGAATGAAATCAAGAGATCCATAGAATTTGATTTTTCGCTGAAAAGAAAATAGCATTTTATATGCTAACACACTCAGTTATTCACTTGCCCATTTTTGAATAATTTTATCAAAAATGCATAAGTTTCTCTTATTTTTCTGGCGCTGTACTGGGTGTGTGGCGTCCTTGTCTTCATCCTCTAGAAACTAACATGTCAATTGAGAGAGACAGAGTGTCCATGCCTTTGAGGATGACAGCTGCAGTGGACATCAGCAACTAGGCAGGGAGCCAGGGGAAGGGCACATGACAAATAAAGAAAAAGACAAATTGCAAAACCTGAAGGATTATTTAGAAAAACTGGAAATCTACCCTTTTCACTTATAACACTTTAATATATGGAAGGATAAGGCTTCTATGGACAGATCAGATTTTAGTAATAGTGGCCTAAAAATGAAGTCAATGTCCCTGATGTTAAAAGTAGCAGAAAGAAAAATTACAATATATTTAGTAAATTTTTGTTTGCTACATAACGAGTGATCTGCTTTGCATTTTAGTCCTGTGACGTTCTGTTGGGACATTATCTGACTGAAAACGTTGGTGGGAAGTTGAGCTGGAGTTAACTGTAGTGTTACCAGCAGCAAATCCGTATGGATCTGCAGCAATCTCAGTTCTTGCCTCCTCAGAAGAAAGAACTCAACTGAGGGGCATGAGGCAGAGTGAGAGACTAAGGCAAGTTTCACAGCAGAAGTTGACTGCAGATAACTGAAACCAAGAGAAGTGAAACCTAAAATAAGGAGAGACTACTTACATTGTTTTTAGTTTTTAAGGTTTGGTTTTGTGTGTCAAAGCAATTCCCATCCTAGTGGGTCTGTCAGTGTTTCCCGCAATGCTTTTTACATTGTGTTCATGCTCCAGGTAAGCAGGAAGCTCAGCAAATCTGCCTATACTTCTTGGCCACTAGATAGCATAACCTTCCTGGTCTTGCTACTGTCCTGCTTTTGCTTAAAAGGGATAATGATTAACTCCGACTCAGCCAAGTTTCCAGGTGACAGATACATAGATCTATTTTAATCTTACAGCATATGTATTAAACAAAAATGACACTAGAAATGCAAACATATGACACTCTATGAAGCAGATATCAGCTGAGGATGATATAATTTCTTACAGTACCAAAAATTGACTCATTATATGAGTAATAGAAACATTGTCTTGAGACCTGAGTAATTTAATGCACATAAGTTTGGTTAACGGCCTTTATTTCTTATGAAAAGATACCAAAACAAGCTCCATTGCCTTGTTTTTGTTTCTGCTTAAACAGGTTGGAAGTTAATTTAAACACATGAAATAAATCGAAAGAATATTCTTTATTGAATTTGTTGAATATTTCTTGACTGAAATCAAGTTTAGTGATGGTAGGACTTAAATTTCTATTTTAGTCATACTAATTCTAAATGGAACAAGCAATGATCAAGGTTGTTTGGAGTCTGTGACCTTTGAATCCTAATAATAAATAGTAAAATTGAAAACTCATTTACTGGTATAGGCACTAGAAGGTTTAGAAAGGTCAAGCAAGACAAATATTACCACCATGGATATGTGTGTAGATACACTTAAAAATAAAATCTAATATTCTTATTGGATCATTGAAAATATTATTTATTCTGGGTACTATGGTAGGGGGTTTTACAAATGTTCTCTCATTAAATCCTCACAAGCATTCTGTCACTTAGTGATAACTAAGCGAGGAAACTAAAGTCCCAAGAATTTAAACGAATTCCCTAGTTGTAACATATCCACGTAATGCTGAGCTGGGATTAAAAGCTAATTTTGTCTGTCCATAGAATCAATGTTTTTTGAGCTTTTTTGTTTTTTTGTTTGTTTGTTTTGTTTTGTTTTTAATCACACAGATTGCTTGTAGCACATTCTTTGACAATGCTTTTCCTGCATAAATTGTTAATGTTCTAATACCAGCTCTGTGTATCTAGCCCCACGGAGCTTTCTTACTTTGTATATTGTTGTTTGGAACTTTCCAAAATGCTCTCCATATGGAAAAAGCAAAAAAGTAAGCAATTCATTATTTTCGTTTTATTGATTTAAAGGTCGTTATGAATTCCAGTTATTTTCTCTACAGTTTTGCCTATTCACATGTAACTTTCCAGTCATTTTTGACCTTTGAAAAACTTATGAAACTTACTATAATTTTTATCTGATTTTATAGTCTTTGAAGCATGGCTGTATTCCATCTCATACATATATAACTGTTTAAATAGTTTAAACCAAATACTCTCATGTTTAAAATAAGTTGAATTCAATTAGAAACAGGCAAGTTAATTTAAACATAGTTGGAGGCATTACACCACTCATTTATTAAGCTGATTTTATGGATTCTGAACTGACTTAATTTTGGTGTTGCCTTTTATTAGAACAGTAGCCTACTGATATGGAATATATAGAAGAAAGAAATTTGGATACTGTGCTGCTGGGCAGAAACACTAAAGGTTGTTCTCTCCAAATTCAGATTAGTGAGCAGCTTTTTTATTTTCTATTTTTCTATTTGCTCAAAATGATAACTGTGTGCAGGCCAAATGCAGAACAGGATCAGCTTCCACAGCTCACTTTCCCACTTAGGAAAACAATGCTATATTTGGAGACTAACAATCAGTATTGGTTTGAAGGAATCTTGGACAGAGAATTCAGTATATTTACCACAGTAAGTTTGCTGGCAGCCAGCAGTTTTGTTTTAGAGAACTAGGATTAATGACACATCCTGAAAGATTTACCATTAAGGTATTTAATTATATACCAGAAAGAATGAGACCTCCAAACTAAAGGGTTCTTAAGTTATGAACGCTGAAGGCATTAAAAAGAAATGGCTATTATTTTCTCTTTGACTGGTGTTATTGGACTTTAAAGAGCAACCACAACATTTATGCTCAGAGCCTTTTTGACCATTGGTTGTTGACTATGATTTAGTAGATTGGACAAATCTAACGTTTCTATTTTTTTCCTCATTGGACTTATGCAATTTATGCATTGATGCAAAATGTCTTTTTAAGTGCTTGAAAAGTTTCCAAGCATTTAGAAAACTGAAGAAAGAAATCCCAGTTTTATTTTTTACCTATTTTTACAACTAGTCATAAAGTGGCTTCTGTATAGAGTCATACAGAAATATTTAGAATTTTCAGTTACACAGTTTACTTCTTTTAACTTGTTGACTTTAGGGAGAAAAATCACTTTAGCACTCTGTGATTTAGATTTTATATCTTTAAGATAGAAAAATGAAAACAAAATTTAAGGTAAATAAAGTCACATTTATAAATGAAGACTCTAGTTACTGATGGTGATCACATATCAATTTTAACATACCCACTGTAGAAGCAAGCAAAATAATCATTAAATTAATAGGTCAAATATAAACCCATAACAATGAAAAGAGTAAGAGTGGGGCTACCAAAAATTAGATTCAACAAATATTTGGTGGGGAAAAGCAGAAGTATGGTGATAAATGATGGAGACTTTTAAAAGAAACCAAAATCTAGAATGAGCGTGAAGATTTGTCAGTTAATCCCATAAAAGTGCACACTTAATGCCCATTTAGTTTGTGGTAAGCACTGTTCTAAGTGTTTACCAACAATTAACTAATTTCATCATCAAAATATGCATTATACCTGTGCACTGAATCTTGTTTTTTGTTTTTTTTTGTTTGTTTGTTTGTTTGTTTGTTTTGAGACAGGATCTCACTCTGTCACCGAGGCTAAAGTGCAGTGGATAATTGGCAAGCCACGTGTAGAAGAATGAAACTGGATCCACATCTCTCACCTTATACAAAAATCAACTCAAGATGGATCAAAGACTTAAGTCTAAGACCTTATACCATAAAAGTTGTAGAAGATAACATCGGAAAAACACTTCTAGACATTGGTTTGGGCAGAGTTCATGACCAAGGACCCAAAATCACATGTAATAAATAAATAAATGGAACCTAGTTAAAATAAAAAGCTTCTGCACAGCAAAAGAAATAATCAGCAGAATACACAGACAACCCACAGAGTGGGAGAAAATATTCACAAACTATGCATCTGACCAAGAACTAATATCCAGAATCTACAAGGAACTAAAACAAATCAGGAAGAGAAAAACAAATAATGCCATCAAAAAGTGGGCACAGGATATGAATAAACAATTCTCAAAAGTAGATATACAAATGGCCAACACACGAAAAAATGCTCAGCATCTCTAATTATCAGGGAAATGCACATGAAATACCACCTTACTCCTGTAAGCCACAGGTTTTAGATGGATATTGAAAGTTCGGACTTTCACATGTTGTATTTAAGTGATAACAACATATAGGTAATTTCAAAAGTCAATGAAATCACACAGGATGTGAGTGTAGGTAGAGATTAAAAAAAAAGGTGTTATGGTCTGAATGCTTCCCCTCCAAAATTCAGGTGTTGTCAATATGATAGTAGTAAGGGGTAGGGTCTTTAAGAGGGGATAGGGCCATTAGGGCTCCCCTTTTACGGAAGGGAGTAGGTGCCTTTATAAGAAGGATTGACAGAAGGAGCTTGTCCTAGCTGCCCTTCCACCTACTGTCATGTGAAGATGACACAAGAAGGCCATCACCAGATGCCGGTGACTTCATTTTGAACTTTGCAGCCTCTAGAGCTGTGAGAAAACAAATTTCTGTTCTGTGTAAATTACCCAGTCTCATTGTTTTGTTGTAGTAGCACAAATTAACCAGACAAAGAGATTCAAGCATGGAACTCTGAGGTATTCCAATGTTCAATACCCAATATTTAGATTAGAAAGTGGAGAAAAATCTAGCTACATATTTTGAGTGAGAGTACGTAGTGAGGCAATTCAAATGCCTAGAGGGAATGACATAATTTAAAGTAAAAAGAGAAAGGAAGAGCAGATGAGTATCTGTTTCAAGACTCAGGCAGCAAATATTAGTGTGGTAGGATTGTCAGGTAAGATGAGGACAGGTAATTAATCCTACAGAAGGAATAAAACAGTGTCAATACAAATAACTCTTTTGAAAAATTTGCAATTAATGATAGAAGATAAATTGGGGAATAGACAGAAATATTAGGTCAAGATACTTGAAGATGGGTGATATACATCTCATTTTGAAGAAAAGAACTAATTAGAAGACGTTATTCAAAGTAAGGAAGAGCAATGACTCAATTATAAGAGCAAGATTCAGGCCCAGCACATTGGCTCATGCCTGTAGTCCCAGTACTTTGGGAGGCCGAGGCAGGAGGATCATTTGAGTCCAGGAGTTTGAGACCAGCCTGGACCACATAGCAAAATCCAGTATCTACTTAAAATACAAAAACTATCATGGTGTGGTTGTGGGCACCTGTAGTCCCAGCTACTTAGGAGGCTGAGGTGTGAATATTGCTTGAGGCTAGGAGGCAGAGGTTAGCCCTAACCTCATCATTACAGCAGAAAACCAGTAAAATTAGTTCAAAATTATAATTTTAAAAAACAGTAAAAGCATATTATTTAGACATATGAAGGACTCTACCTAAAAGAACTGCTAAAAATAAATGTAATCGTTTCTGAGGGTCAACCCAGGAATGTAATAGGATGGTGCAAGAAACTCTTGATTTTCATTATAAACACTTCTTTGTTTAATTTTTTTACCATAAATGTATATTAATTTGATTAATGTTTTTATTAATGAAATCTCTAAATATATATTTTGCACACCTACCACTTGCTTAACTCTGTTTATGAGGTTGGGAATAGGATAGAAAACAAAAGAGAGAGATAGTCCTTGATTTATAATTTTATTCTTTAAAACAACCCTGTGCTTAAGGTTTGCATTATTTCTCTCTCTCTCTCTTCTTTTATTTTCCTTCTTTCCTTTATTTTTTAAACCATGAATTAAAGGAATTAATGAAACTCAATAAGATTCAATAACTTGCAGAAAAGCATATAGATATGTGGTTGACATAGCTTTGGGTTCTTAGTAATCCAAAGCAGATCTATGAATGTATTTTACTCAAGAAATGTTTTTATCTTTAATGATTTGATTGTCATAGAGCTATTACTTCAGCCCTATATAGCAGAGGTTAGATATATTTTGAAACTAGTGTGGGCTCCAAACTTTCTTAAAATCCATTGTTTTCTGTGTGAAAATGCATTTTCCTAACTTGTAATGTGATGCGGTGTTTAGAATTTAGCCTGTGGAAAAAATTACACATTCAAGGTAAGGAAAGATTTTTTTTTTAAAAAAAAAAGACATTCATCTCACTTAGAAAGCAAAATGTAAGTGCATTATTGAAACTTTTATACATTAAACAATCTTTTAAAATATTTTTATTCCAAAATATGTTATGTAGTTATAATATTGTTATGGGCTGAGTTGTGTCGGTAAAAACTTAATATGCTGGAGTTCTAACTCCTCATGTGATTGCATTTGGAGATACAGCATTTTTTTTTTAGTGATATTTTCTAGTGCAGCCTGAACAGACGAATACACACAGCAAATGCAGGAAAAAAAGCTGTAAATTTTACTTGAAAAATCAAACAAGATAATCTTTATAATATTCTTCATTCATCAAAGTTACAGAGAGTTGTAAAAGCAGTTTCTATATAAATTATAATTATGAAGAATAAGGAATAAAGTGATTTATATTCTGTAGTTTTTGGCTATTCTGAGAGTATCTTACAATTCCTAAATGGGCTCTGAATTCATTTTAGAAGTGTAAGGTCCATATGTAGATAATGTCTGGGGTAACATTACTGTCTCTCAGTTACCTTTACCCTAGAAAGATCTGAAGAAGAGACAATGCTTTTACTTGGGGGAAAAAAATAGTAACTGATGATACCTGTTCATTGTGTCTTTTTATTTAACAATTTAGCTAGAATCACTTGAGCTATCGAGGCAAAAAAAAAAAGTCTTATGAAAATATAATTTTTCAATTCAAAAATTGCATTTCCTTTCCTTTATCTGAAAAGAAATAAAACAAAACAAATTTTGTTTGGAAAGAAATACACGTTAAGAATTTTCAATGATTGATGTTTTCATTAATTTGGCAAAAGTAAATAAGTCTAAAAGTAATGAAAAATGGTGAAATATATTTTATTTCAAAATCTCTAAACATTCTATTTATTTATTTATTTGTTTATTTATTTAATTTATTTATGTGAAGTCAGTGAATAAGGAAAAGAAGGAAATGGCCTAATAGAGCATCCTTTATCTACTGTTTCATCACTGGACTAAGTCAAAATATTCTCAAAGCCATGGTCTTCTGCCTCAGGATTGATGTGCGTGGCAATAGTTCTGAGGTGAAAGGTCTTTGTTAGAATGAGACCTGAATGTTGCTGGACTGTTATTTTTTGTGAGAATAATAATAGTGGTCAAGCTATAATTCATCTTCTGAATTAGAAAGAGAGATAGTAAAACCATCCCACCCTTTGACCAGGAATCAGAGGCCTCACAGATATTATTCCACATGTACTTTTCTACAGAACAGTAGCTCTCAAAAGGCAGCCTCTAGACTGGCAGATTAGTATCACCTGGGAGATTTTTAGAATTGCAAATTTTTAGGTATTGATGCAGGACAAGCAAGCTCCAAAGTTGGGGCTTAGCCCAAGAGGGTTCTTGGCTTCACTCAAGAAAGAATTGGAGTGTGAGCCAATGGTATTAAACAGCAACTTTTCTTGAAGTGGCAGTGCATAGCAGCAGCAGAGGCACTGCTCCTTGCAGAACAGGGCTACTGCATAAGCAATGTGCCCAGAGTAGCAACCCAGAGATAGTTCTGCACTCATATTTATACCCACTTTTAATTATATGCAAATTAAGGGGCAGTTTATGCAGAAATTTATAGGATGATAGTGACAACTTTCAGGTTATCAGGTTGTTGGTATGGAAAGGAGCAGTAACTTCCAGGTGTTGCCATGGCAATGGTAAACTGACATCGGACCCTAGTCTTTTGTCTTATGGGGAGGTTTTTCCACATCAGACCTGTTTTAGCTGCTCCTCGATTTGGTCAGTGTTCAAGCCCCATGTCTGGAGTCTAGTCCTAAATTCTACCTCAGTACCACCTTGATCTACAACTAAATCAGAAACTTTAGGAGGTGGAGCACAGCCATCTGTATTTTAATGAGTCCTCCAAGTGATTCTGATACACCTTAAATTTTGAGAATCACTATTATAGAGTAAATAGTATTCCCAATGGTTAGATGGTTATTAAATCAAAAAGGGAAACCTATTTCCATTGGCTTATCTTCTTTTGAGACTTAGTAAAAAAAAATAGAAGCTTATATAGTACCAACTACATTTCTTTATCTTGCAAAAAATACTTCAGAAAGTTTGGGAAAATATAAATAATCACTGCATAGGAATTAATGTGTTCTGTGATTCAGATTAAACTATTGTACACTGTGTAGGAGAAAGTTCTGTATTTTGATTCTTTCTAAACTGAAACAGACTCAAGAACACATTTAAAGATATGCAATGTGATTTCTATTTTATTTCACAAAGAGCTGATGATATTGTTCTTTTCAAAAATCCCCAAAACTAAGACCAATATTTTGTTATTGTTCTTCTCTCTTGTGTTAAAATAATTACAAACAGCATTTTGAGAAATAGCCCTTATACAAGTCACTCCACATCTCAGAAGCCTAAACAGGAAGCATGTACACAAGGACTCCTTAATTTAATATTGCAATATGGCCTTGACAGTTTTATTTTTGCATCCAAAATAAGATTTTGTACTGTAAGCTAGGATTTGAAAGTCCCACTGTCAACTACGAAAATGACAAAACCAAACAAAAAAACCTATTTGAACAAAAGTCTCTGTGTAACTCTTCCTGCCATTGATCTGATTGCCCTATTTTATTTTTGAAAATTACTCATAATTGCTTATGTTGGAGCCTAGTTGTTGCCAAGAAATATACAGGCACAACAATTCAAGGGTGGGAAAGAAATTTACAAGAGAGTAAATTTGTCCAGGATGCAGGTAACTTCCCCAAAGACCAACTGAAGAGAAATCTCTGAAGAAAATCTTAGAATCAAAAAAGGTAGCAAGCAAGGCTTTGAAGAGATTTCCTTTCTTTTTTTTTATTCATTCATTTATTCTTTGAGAGGAGTCTCGCTCTGTTGCCCAGGCTGTTGTGCAGTGGCGTGGTCTTGGCTCACTGCAACCTCTGTCTCCCAAGTTCAAGAGACTCTCATGCCTCAGCCACTTGAACAGCTGGGATTACAGGCATGCACCACCATGCCTGGCTAATTTTTGTATTTTTTAGTAGATATGGGGTTTCAGCATGTTGGCCAGCCTTGTCTCAAAATCCTGGCCTCAACTAATCTGCCTGCCTCAGCTTCCCAAAGTGATAGGATTACAGGCTTGAGACACCGTGCCCGGCTGAGATTTTTTTTTAAATATGGTTTAAATTCTCTTGCTCCTAGTTCTAGATCCCTGAGGAATCGCCACACTGACTTCCACAAGGGTTGAACTAGTTTACAGTCCCACCAACAGTGTAAAAGTGTTCCTATTTCTCCACATCCTCTCCAGCACCTGTTGTTTCCTGACTTTTAAATGATTGCCATTCTAACTGGTGTGAGATGGTATCTCATTATGGTTTTGATTTGCATTTCTCTGATGGCCAGTGATGGTGAGCATTTATTCATGTGTTTTTGGCTGCATAAATGTCTTCTTTTGAGAAGTGTCTGTTCATGTCCTTTGCCCACTTTTTGATGGGGTTGTTTGTTTTTTTCTTGTAAATTTGTTTGAGTTCATTGTAGATTCTGGATATTAGCCCTTTGTTAGATGAGTAGGTTGCAAAAATTTTCTCCCATTTTGTAGGTTGCCTGTTCACTCTGATGGTAGTTTTTTTTTGCTGTGCAGAAGCTATTTAGTTTAATTAGATCCCATTTGTCAATTTTAGCTTTTGTTGCCATTGCTTTAGAACACATGGACACAGGAAGGGGAACATCACACTCTGGGGACTGTTGTGGGGTGGGGGGAGCTGGGAGGGATAGCATTGGGAGATATACCTAATGCTAGATGACGAGTTAGTGGGTGCAGCACACCAGCATGGCACATGTATACATATGTAACTAACCTGCACATTGCGCACATGTACCCTAAAACCTAAAGTATAATAATAATAAATAAAAAAAATTCTCTTGCTCCTCATGTTATTTGCTTTGAGAAAGAAAAATTGTTACTTGTTCCTTTATTGCAAATCTTTTGGCAAGGCCAGGATCATTTGAATAGTGTCTATAGAAGTAAAATGTGGGTAGTTTAAACTCATGCTTAGGCAAAGAGTTGCAGAGGAAGCAAGAGCTGATCAGCTTTGAGCTTTCTTCTCATCCCTCCCTCCAAACTCCCATAGCTGCTAAATGAGAGTCTAGAATGCTTCCTTCCATGCAGCTTCTTCTTGAAATTCCAAAGCTGACGTGCCAAGCATAACAGTAGCTTAATGAGTTGATACAAAAGAGGAGGATAAATTCCACATAACAGTAAATCTGTGCTGTGACTTTCCACCCTATATTTCACTCAGTCATGTTTCCTTGAATTATTTCAAGGTGATGCAGATCACCCTTTAGTCTTTGGCCCCTCCACAATATGTATGGTGAGAATAGCCAGTAGACCCAAGGAATAGGAGCTTAAGCAACTAAACAAACATGAAATGACAAATAGATTATACATGCCACCCAGTAGCAAACATGTTAGCATAGAAGGACCTAGATTTTAAAACAGGTGTAATAAACCCACTAAAAGAGGTAAGGAAAGATGATAGCAATATGAAACCAAAACAAAGAATCACCAAGACCACAAGCAAAAATAATAGGTACAAAAAATAATGGCTAAAATAGAGAGCACCGTAGATAAGATGTATAATACAATGAATACAGAGTTAAATTCTCTCAATTCCTACCTAAATGAACAGTAAACTACTGAATTAATTCAAGCTGGGGAAAAAAAGTTTCCAATTGCATTTTTTGTTTATATTAATCATTTTGTCACCATCTCCCAATTACGTTCTCCAAGACCCTGTCACATCTCTGTTTTTACTTAATATAACCTAGAGTTTTATTTACAAGTTAACGTTTAGATCATTATTTTTTTCTTATATGCATATGCTCATATGATTTTTTTAAATTTCCAATTATTATAGAGACATATACAATGTTGATTTTTATTATTTTCGAGCTTTAGTTTTTTTATAACAGACATTAGAGCAGTTTCAGATCCTCATCAAAATTGGCTTTTTTAATATATTAAATTATATATTCATGTTTATTTTATAATTTCACTGCTAACATATTCTACACTTTGAGGAATGATTTCAAGAGTGATTCTAGATGCTGAGAAGGCTATTAAACAAGCATGAGTGAAAACAGTCCCTGAGAGTTAACCAAGAAAACAAGTCTGAAAGTAGAAACACTAAGGAACTTTAAGGCATCTATGACAGGAAGGAGCAAGGTTTGCTTAAGAGCTAAAGGAGAAAAAAAAAAAGAGAGAGAGAGACAGACAGAGATGGAGACCAGGATAGCTGGCATTAGAGAAAGGCAGGAAACTCCTTATACTATACAAAGGCTTATAGGATATTTGAAGTTTTATCTTATTCCTAAAACAGGGGGAGCTGTAAATAGTTTTTAACAGGGAGAAAGTTGAAAGTATTACAGATATCTTTTCTAAGCCAAGAAATATTTGGAAATGTCATTCAGACATGTATAACGTAGGTGAAGAATAAACTCAATAATACTAAATTCAATAACATTAAATATAAACATAATCTTATACCTTTGAAATATATAATGAATCTACTTCCCAGTGTCCCTGGGGCACGTAGGAATCATTGCTACACAGTATTACACCATGAAGAACAAACCTTCAAAAATAAAAAAAACAAATATGCCAACAACAATTTGACAGCAGAAAAAATATTCCCATATAAATAACACTTTATTTAAAAGGAAAGTCAAAATAGCAATATCAGCCTCTTCTCATGCTATTCCTTTCCATTGCTAGAAGCTTCTTCAGAAAGAAGCATGCATTCTTTGTCTTTCCTCATTTCTGACTCACTGAACTCTGGTTTATTGCTCAAATTATTTAAATGAATCTCTTTTTGTTACTAACAACCTATTACAGGACAAATTAATTGGTCTCTAAATACTTACAGTCATTGCCCTTCTGGAGTATGAGACATTGATAACCATCCAAAAATCTTCAAAATCTATTTACCTTTAAGTTTCAGAGTATTGCTTTTTCCGAGAATATTTTCTTTGCTTTTTCTGATTACTTTGCTAATTTATTTGATGTATCCTACTTCTTCTTCAAGCTCAAAAATTTTTCCCAGATTTCAGATCCCTCTTATTTTAACCCTATATTTATTAAAATAGACACTATCTGCTTGTCTGCATTCATTTGACTATAACTCTTTCGGTGATTATATGACTAGGATTTGTAATATAGCTAAACTGTGATAGATTAACAAAGTAAACATATTATACAAATGATAGAGAGAAAAAATATATTCACATTATATAGATAAAGGCTTATTTCAGAATATAAAAGTAATTCATATATCAGTAAGATAAACACAGACAACTCAATAAAATTGGTCAAAATACTTGAACAGGCATTTTATGATAACCAGAGAACCAAAACATATATGAAGATATGCTCAATTTTATTAGCCATTGGGGGAAATGCAACTGAAACCCCACTGAAGAATGGAAAGGACAGATAAAATGAAATATTGGTGAAGAGCTAGAGCAACTGAAACTCTCATATACTGCTAATGGGAGTGTAAATTTGTACATTCTTTTTGGAAAACTGGTAGGCAGTATCTTCTAAAGAAGAAAGTATGCATAACTTGTGATCAGGAGTTCATATATATTTAAATGCATTCAAAATATATTCACAGTACAGAAATATTTACCAAAGGAAGCTATAAGAATGTTTAGCACAACAATATATGCAATTTCTAAAACACAGTAAAATTCAGGTGTCCAGGAACAGCAAAATGAATAAACAGATTATGTTTTGTTTATACAGTGAAATAAGAAAGTCAACAAGAATGGTCGACCTAGAATTACTGGCAAAAATGTAAGAATTCCACAAACACAATGTCAATATAAAGAGTCCAGACACATTCTCAGCAACCTGGAGATTGGATACTTTTATTCTAAGTGAAGTAACTCAGGAATGGAAAACCAAACATCATATGTTCTCACTCATAATGGGAGGTAAGCTATGAGGAGGCAAACACATAAGAATGGCACAGTGGACCTTGGGAACTCAGAGGGAGAGCATGGGAAGGGGGTGAGGGATAAAAGACAACAAATTGAATGCACTGTACACTGCTTAGGTGATAGGTACACCAAAATCTCACAAATCACCACTAAAGAACTTACTCATGTAAGCAAACACCATCTGTTCCCGCAATAACCTATGGAAATAAAAAATAATAATTTTGAGGGGGGCAGACACATGAATTTATATGATATATGATAGTATTTGTATGACAGCATTCAAAATAAGCATAATTAATCTATTATATTAAAGGACTGTTTTATCCCTTTGGACAGAAGTTTAGCTATTAATGAAATCCCAATTCTAACTGCTTTTCCAACTCTGTTACCACGTTTTGAACTTACAATTGAATAAATACATCCCGTATTATCAAAAAATCTTTTCTATCTTGACTCGCTTATTTCAGATGGTGTAATTCCATTGACATTGAAGCAAAAGACAAACAATTTTGCTCATTTTCCTAGCACCTTCATCCATGTCATTGCCAAATAAAATGTATTTGAATAAAATAGCTATTTATTTATTTATTTATTTATGTCTTCCCTCAGTCCGATTTATTTTATACACTAATACCTTTTTGCATTTGCTAAAATACTACCTTGATTATATAAATCCATGCTCACAAAGAGGAAATGGATCACAACTTTATCCAGTATCTAGACTTTATTCTTCACTTTAATGTTCAGAGCTCATCACAGTAACGTTTCGATTTGCCTTACCTGCCTGATTCATGATTCTCCCACTTACAGCCTGTAACACGTGGGAACTGGCCACCGGCACTTGAATGTAAGCCAGCCAACTGTGTCATTCTTTCTGCCTAAAGTGCATTATAGATTTCTCAGTTTTACTTCTGCAATGTAAATAGTGCTCCTTACAACAGGTATTTTCGGATTCTTTCTAATAGAAATATAATTGGTATTTTAAATCACAATTCTATTATGACTGTCTTAGTAATATAGTTTTCTATAATTGTTATTTTTATTTATTCTGTTAGAAGAGTATTTCTCAAACTTTATCCTCTATCGCAGTGACCTGGAGAGCTTGTAATAAAACATATCATTAGGTTCCACTGTAAAAATTTCTGATTAAATAGGTCTATGGTGATAGTATGAAATTTTCATCTCTAGCAGTTTCTTAAGTGTTGCTCTTGCTGTCTGAGTACTACACTTTGAGAACTACTGTGTTAGCATCAGTCACAAAGGCATGGGTCATGTCTTATTAGCATTTGTTTTTCCTAAATTTATAACGTAAATTTCCCTAAATTTGAATGCAAATTTTAGATAAGCACATACATACATGCCATGCAAAAATAACTTGAATTATGAAATATTTTGTCCCTTATAAGCGTAATCATAATTATCTTGAAATGAGATCGCAAAAGCTTTGGAATTTGTGAAATAAAATAAAAACTTATTAACATAATATATGACTTCCATTAAAATCACATTCAATTCTATTTTGTTTATAAGGTTTTTGATGAAATAGTACACCTATTTTAAGATTACCTAGAGTGGAGTAGAGTCATAAGCAGTTACACGAAAAAAAAGAATCTTTATGAAAGTAGATGTGTGTTTACAAAAGCAGACTTTTACTCTATTTATTAGAGTCTAAGAAGAACAAATATCCAGATACAAAATATTTCTCATACATAATAAAATATTTTGTGCAAATAACAGGAAATCAAATTAGTATTGAGGATTCAAAAATCAATATTGAGTAATATTGCAACTTAAAATAAATATATATTTTGTGAGTGTTTTATTTTCAGTACTATGTTAAATTACAATTTGTAGTCTACTTATGTAATGAACATTCATATGTTTGCATCATCAGTTTCAAAATAAAATACAAATAATTTTAACAGGTTATAAAGAGTGTGGCAGTAACAGAAATAGAATCAAATAACAATGATATATAATAAAAACAAGTGAAGATAGTGGAAGGAGCTTTCCAAATGTAAATATGAAATGCTTAATAATTCAGCAGTGAATCGAAATTACTTTTTAAAAATTGTCTGCCAAAAGTCTATGAACATCAATTCTAATGGCAATATAAAGCCAAAAAAAAAAAAAAAAAAAAAAACTTTTAGAACTGTGTGTTTGGAAGGAAAGGCAAAAAGGTGAATTAGAAGAGAAATAGCACAGATCAACTTAAAAAGACAACATAGGCTCTCAGGAAGTGGCTCATGCCTGTAGTAATTTGGGAAGCTGAGTCAGCAGGATTGCCTGAGGCCAGGTGTTCAGGACCAGCCTGTGCAACCTAGGAAGACCCTATTTCTACAAAAAATTTATAAACAGCTGGGCATAGTGGTCTCAGCTACTGTAGAAGCTTGTGCCCAGGAATCCAAGGCTGCAGTAAGGTATGATCATACTACTGCGCTCCAACCTGAGTGACAGATTGAGACAGTCTAAAAATAAATAAATAAATAAATAAATAAATAAATACTTTGCTTAAAAAGCCAACATATATTGGAAGCTTACTCAAAAACTATGCCCAAATGTATCTTTTACGTAAAACATATCTTTATTATTCATGAACTTTTTCTGGGCTCCTACTCTATGTCAAGTATCACACCAGAAAAGGGAAAGATAACATTGAGCAAAATCCACATGCTTTTATCTCATAGTGATAGTGTCCCATTTTAATTGAAGAATTTACATTGAGATCTAACGAATGAGTTAGAATCAATGCACTAATTTTCCAATACTTTCTTTGTCAGTAAATTCGAATTTCATTAATGAGCTAAATAAGGTGGAAACCTTGGTTTTCTTATGTATGTCTCAATTACCCCATTATGCCAATATTTTATATTTAATGTGTGTGCCTGCATGTGTGTGTGTGTGTGTGTGTGTGTGTTATTTCTTCACCTCCATTTTTACATTTTCACAATTTTGGAACAATTTTCTGTTATCTTTGCCCGGTCTAATGCAATATCACTAATAAATCTTCATATATTCTGGCTTCCCTCCAATGTTATCTACAAATGTAGCGAGAGTATAATTTTTTTTTTTTTTTTTTTTTTTTGAGACAGAGTCTCGCTCTGTCGCCCAGGCTGGAGTTCAGTGGCGCAATCTCTGCTCACTGCAACCTCCGCCTCCCGGGTTCATGCCATTCTCCTGCCTCAGCCTCCCGAGTAGCTGGGACTGCAGGCGCCCGCCACCACGCCCGGCTAATTTTTTGTATTTTTAGTAGAGACGGAGTTTCACCGTGTTAGCCAGGATGGTCTCGATCTCCTGACCTCGTGATCCACCCGCCTCGGCCTCCCAAAATGCTGGGATTACAGGCTTGAGCGACCTCGCCTGGCTGAGAGTATTATTTTTAAAATGAAAGTCTGACCCTCCCTACAACTTATGTTGAATAGTTCTAAGTGCAAGCCTTACCCTTTTGATAGCTTCCTATTTTTTAGAAAATTCTCTACAATGTCTTAAGACTTGCACGGTCTCCATTGCGTCTGCCACGCCAGGCATTTCATGTGCTTCTGTTGCCTCATTCTTTTAGATATAGCCAAAGGAACCTACTCTTTAGATTTCAGAACACTTTGCTTTCCACAATATCATAATTCTTACTTCTGTTCATATTTTATATAGAAATAAGTATTTGAAAGATGATTTTCCATACCTCTGGGCTTTAAGTTATTTTAAATGGCTGCCTGCAAAAATGAAGCCATTCGATTTTTTCTCATTTAATTTTTAAAAAGAATTTTATTTTGTTAATTCTTTTATTTCTAAGTATTATGGATACATAATAGTTGTACATTATTATGGGGTACATGTGGTATTTTGATACAAGAATAAATCTATAATGATCAAGGTAATTGGGATATTCATCACCTGAAGCATTTACCATTTCTTTGTGATAACAATATTTCAATTCCACTCTTTGAGTTATTTTGAAATGTACAATAAAAAAATTGATAATGACATTCCCCATTGTGCTGCTGAACACTAGATTCTATTCCTTCTATCTAACCATACGTTTGTACCCAGTAAGCTTCCCCTTTTTGTCCCCTTCTCCCCACTACCTTTCCCAGCCTCTTGTATCTATCATTCTACACTCTATCTCCATGAGTTCAACAATTTTTTTTTTTTTGCTCTAAATAAATGAACATGCAATATGTGTCTTTCTGTGTCTGGCTTATTTCACCTAATATCCTCCAGCTCCATTTATGTTGTTGCAAATAACAAGATTTCATTCTTTTTTAATGGCTGAATAATATTTCATTGTGTATAGGTACCACATTTTCTTTACCCATCTTGGCTATTGTGATTAGTGTTGCAATAAATATGGGAGTGAAGATACCTTCTCAATATACAAATTTCCTTTTTTTTTGGATATATACACGCAACAGGATTGCTGGATTATATGATAGTTCAATTTTTACTTTTGTGAGGTGTCTTCATACTGTTCTCCATAGTGGCTGTACTAATTTACATCCCCACCGACAGTAATTGAGGATTCCCCAAATAATCCAACTAAAACACAGGCCAAAGATCTGAATAGACATTTGTCAAAAGACAACATACAAACAGCCAATGAGTATATAAGAAAATGCTCAACATCACTAATCATCAGAGAAATGCAAATCAAAACTGCAGAGAGATATCATCTCACCCCAGGTAAAATGCTTTTGTCAAAAAGACATGCAATAATCAATGCTGGCAAGCATGTGAAGACTTTGTTTTTTAAGAACAGTTTTAAATTTACAGAAAATTGAGGAGATAGTAGAGAGTTTCCATATGCCCCACACAGTTTTCCCATTATTAACATCCTACATAAATATAATACATATGTTACCATTAATGAAACAAAATTGATATATTATTATTAACTGAGATCCGTGGTTGTTTCTTATTTCTTCACTTTTCACCTGCTATTTTTTTTTTCTGTTCTAGAATTCCATCTAGGATCCAAATTGCCATTAGTTACCATGTCTCCATAGGCCCTTGTTGGCCATAGAAGTTGCTGAGACTTTTCTGGAATGAAAAATTCTAGGCTCATTTTTTCTATTTCTTGCTCCAGTAATAGAACCAGCAATTTTTCCAAGGAGCCCTGGATCCTTTTAGTGGAGAATGGTATTTGAAACCAAGATCTCTGTCCAATGTGTGCTTGTTGCTACTGGGGTTTTTGTTTTTGTTAGTGATAACAATTTTGAAGGGTACTGAGCAGATGTTACGTAGGACACCCACTATTGAGATTTGTATTATGTTTTTCTCATATTAACACTGTGTTTAGGAGGAAAACCAAAGAGGTAAAGTTCTATTTTCTTTCCATGATGTCAAGGGTACATACTGTCAACATGACTTGTCACTGTTGATGTTGGCTTTGATCACCAGGCTGAGATAGTGTTTATTATGTTTCTCTACTCTGAAGCGACTCCTAACACCACCTTTTCATTACTGTATTCTTTGGAAGGAAATCACTATGCATAGAACACATCTAAGAAGTTGGAAGTTATGCTTTTCCTACTTGAATACACACTACAGAAATTATTTGGAATTCTGCATGGGAGATGTTTCTTTCCTTTATTAATGAATGTATTCTGACATTTATTTATATCATATAAACTTACGGATATTTAACTTATACTTTGTGTTATAATCCAGTTATACTTGGTTTATTTTATTGCTGAAGTTTTTCCAGCTTTAAATGCTAAAAAAAATATGCCAGTTGGTTACTCTGAACATTTTGACATACCACCATCAGTGTGTTTAGCACTTTCTTACTCTGACGTTATAAATCACCATCTAGGGTCCTAGCTGTGCTTGTTGCTACTGGAGTGCCATTTCTTTTAGGCTTGTTGGGTTGACAGAGCACAGAAATATATATGTGTATACTAACCCATGTATATACACACATCTATAAATACAGGTATAATAATCTGTGTCTGAATCATTCTTGACTTCATCCTTTGTCCATCTTTCAATTCCCACTCCAACTGTAAGAAAGTTGTTTTCCATGATCTTGCATCCATTTGCATAATTGTTTAATGTTATGTGCATGTGTAGTGGTTTCAAAATGTTTAAGCCACACCTTGTAGAAAACATCTTTATCACCTAGAGTACAGTGCTTATGTGAGGTTCCTTTTGCATTTCATCTTCCTGACTGACTAAGTTCTGAATTTACTTAGGTCAGTGACGTTGTTCCCACCTCCTTCAATAAGGTTGTTTCATGGTAAATTTTCTGTTGCCGTTTGCATAATTTCCTGGAATCCCCTAACCTTCTAAGTGATTTTTAAAATTTGTGCAGATTAGAATTTAATCTTTAGCTGTACAATTCTATAGGTTCGACAAGATTGTCATGTGTAGATCTTCAGTCTTTACTGCCTAAAACACCCCTGTGCTTCATATATTCACCCTCTTCCTCTCTTTCTCTCTCTCTCTCTCAAATTCTCTGTATCCAATGATTATTTTATTGTCCCAATAGTTTTGCCTTTTCAAAAGTCAAATAATTGGAATAAAAAAAAAGTAGTCTTTTCAGATTGGCTTTTTTCAAATAGGAATACAAATTTAAGGTTCTTCCAATTCTTTTTGTGGCTTTATAGCTTATTTCTGTTTATCCTGGAACAATAATTAATTGTATGTATGTATTACGGAAAAACTATTTTTCTATAATATAATATTAAATTGTATGTATGTATTATAGAAAAATCAGTTTTTACAATAGAATAGAACACATATAATACATATCCTATTAAAGGATCTTTTTGATACAATGGAACACATATAATAGAACACATAAAATACCTATCCTATTAAAGAATCTTTTTGGTTTCTTCCCATTTTTAGCCATTATGAATAAAGCTACTATTAACATTCACCTGAAGGGTTTTCTGTGGATATAAGTTTCCAAATCTGTTGGTAAATTACTTTGGAGCACAATTGATTGATTTTTGGTAAGACTATGTTTATCTTTGACTCCAAAGTGGCTGTACCACTTTTCATTTCCATCAATGAGAGTTCCTGTTGCTCCGTATGGTTGCTAACATTTGGTATTGTCAGTGTTTTTTGAATGAGTCATTCTAATAGGCTTGTAGTGGCACCTCGTTATTGCTTCAGCTTCCAATTTCCTGATGACATATGATGTTGAATATGTTTTCATATGCTTACTTATTAAAATTGGCAATGCCTTTCAGGCCTAGGACAGGGTTCTACAGAAGACAATATATGGTCTGAATTAGCATGCAGTATATAGTGTTCTTTTATTTTTTTGTAGCCAGGACTCATGGGTCCAGGAATCAACATGTGGAAATAGGTGTGGTGCCACTCACTATCTCCGCTAATGACCCAGTAACAGAATGTTTGTTCCCTGTCCTCAATACTTTATGATCTGCTGGCCTGGAGTTGTCATTTCCGGAGAGAGAAATGTTTCTACCAGAAGATACAACAATGATTTTATTGATCTGGGAATTAAGACTGCCATATGTTAACTTTGGGTCCCTCATGCCTTTGAATCCACAGGCTAAGAAGGGTATTACTGTGCTAGCTGGGGTGATTGATCCTGATCATCAAAAGGAAATTGGACCACTGCTTTACAGTGGTAGCAAGAAAGAGTGTGTCTACACAACAAGAGATCAATTAGGGTGTCTCTTAGTATTACTAAGCAGGTCACTGAAGCCAATTCAGGTAGGACTACTAGTAGCCCAGACCCTTCAGGAATGAAGGTTAGGAGGCCATCAGATATAGATCCATGACCAGCTGAGGTGCTTGCTGAAGATTAAGGAATACACAATGGAAGAAGAAGCCTTAAATATAAGTTATGAGCACATGACCCATTACAGAGATGAGGACTGTTATTTTTATAAGTATTTCCTCATTTTTTATGAATATGTATGTGGGAGTATATGTGTGTATATAGTATATTTTTCTTTCCTCTCTCACTTCCTTATCACATAACATGAACTATATGGACTTCATATTATGGTATATAAGTTTTGTTAATTTCACATCATGTCTTAGTCCATTAGTGTTGCTATGAAGGAATGCCTGAGGCTGGATAATTTTTTAAGAAAAAAAATAACAGTTTATTTGGCTTATGGTTCTGCAGGCTGCATAAGAAGCATGGCACCAGCATTTGCTTCTGCTGAGGGCTTCAGGCTGTTTCTACTCATGGTGGAAGGAAAAGGGGAACCAGCATTCAGAGATCAGCTGGCAAAAGAGAAAGTGAGGGCCAGGGAAATGCCAGACTCTTTTTAACAGTCAGTTATTGCAGGAACTGAAAGTGACAACTCACTCATTCCCACAAGAATGGCACAAGACATTCGTGAGAAATCCATCCCCACAACCCATATATCTCCCACCAGGCCCTACCTCCAACATTGAGGATCAAATTGAGACATTATTTTTGAGGGTCAAACATCAAAACTATAGCATTATAGTACTTCACTTACAGGATAGCAAGAGGAGTAAATGTCACATAAGGGCTTTACTTCTTCTGGGAAAGGGACTAGTGCATTTTCAGTTGTATGTGGGACAATTTTATTATCTTTGCTGGAACTGTAGTTATGTTATTGCATTTATTTAAAGATTAAGTACGTTTTAGGGAGATGCATATGAGTGCCAACTTGACAATGTGTACACTTATGATGGTTAAATTGATGTGTCTGTCAACTTTATTATGTCACTGAGTGCTTAGATACTTAATTAAATATTACTTCTGCATGTATGTGTGAGGTTGTCTCTAAAACATATTAGTGTTTGAATCCATAGAGTGAGTAAAGCAGCTAATTCTCCCAAACGTGGGTGGACATCATCCAATCCATCAAGGGTCTGAATAGAACAATGTTGCAGGAAATGAGGATTCTCTAACTTTGTCTGCTTGAACTGGGACATCAATCTTCTGCCCTTGCAATGGCACTATTGGTTTTCAGGCTTTCAGACTTACACTGATATTTATAGTATCAGTTTTCCTAGTTCTAAGGTCTTTTGACTTGGACTGGAACCATACTATCAGTTCCTTGAATCTCTAGTTTACAGGGAGCAGATCTTGGGACTTCTCAGCCTGCATAATCACACAAAATAATTCCCTGTTTGGATGGATGGATAGATAGATAGATAGATAGACAGATAGATAGATAGATAAATGGAGATATATAGATCTATCTCCTATTGGTTATGTTTCTCTGAAGAACCCTGATTAATATATCATCACTTTTCTGATGGGTACAAGAGAAATTGTTGATTTTCAAAATGCTCAGCTTCTTTCTTGTTATAAGTATGAGGTATAATGATTTCCAAGGTCTTTCCATATCCGAGACGAAAGCAAAGTCTTGCTCACCATATTCAGTACCAAACATAGTTTCCTGGCCATTATAGGAAATTCATAAATATTTATTGAATGCGTGAATAAATAAATTAATGTATTAGAGGAGATAGGATTAAGAAAATGCTAAAAGCTAGGTAGTGAGATATACAAAATACATTCAAGGAAATAAAAATATGTATAGTGATGAAATAACAAGGAGCTAGAAATAGGAGGATGGGAAAAATCTATTTCAAAATGATGACTACATCATGAAGGCATAGTCAGAGCTATAGCTTAAAGTGCTTGGCAGGTTAAGTTAAGGGGTTAATACTTCATTTTATGAGCTGTGGAGAGTCTTTAAAGGCCTGGGGACTCAACATGATCTGAAATGTTATTTGTTAAACATAGTTTTACTGGTTTTATTTGGAGAAATTATGATAGGAAAACCACTTGGGAGATTATAAACAGAATAGAAGATGATGATGGTATGAGGTAGGGTATCATGAGTATCAGGAGAAGTACAATAATTCATGTGATATTTAAGAAACAGAATTAATAAAACTAAGAGGTGGAAGAAAAGAGGGAAAGAAAGGTAACCTAAAATATTAATAACTTCTCAGGTCCTCAGTTGGACATTGGGTTGGAAGCTTAGAGATCATTGAAACTAGAAATATAAGAACATGTTCAAGTTGAGTTTTGGGGTGGTAGATACAAATTCAGTTTTGTACATCTTACTTTTTAAATATTATTTTGGATGTAAACGTATGAAGCTCAAAAAATATATCTGGGCATAAGATTGAGGTTTTCAGTCATCATCAGATATTAATTGAAGTAACAGAATAACATAAGAAAGAGCCCTGTCAAATGTTACAGTTAAGACAGTGAAAAAAAAAAAGAAACAATCCGTGAAAATAGAGCTTATGAGCTCTTCTGTTTAACAAAAGGAGAGTTAAGGGGAAAACCAGGTGAGCACATAAAGAATCAAAGTAACACAGAGAACAAGAAAAGGAAATAGGTTAAGAAAAAATTATCTGTAGAAAATGCTACTTACTAGGAGACCTGTTAAGGTTAATTTGGATTCAACAGCAGTAACTTAACAGTTTTGCAAGGCTAATTTTAGTGTAAAAGCAAGTGTGCAGTGAATTGTCAATTATTTGTACAGTGATAAATGAAGCTAGTAACTATAAGAAACAATATACTAAGGAGGGAGACTCATAAAGCAGAAAAGTAGACTTGGGTATGCTTAATGTGGAAAAGAATGTCAATTAAAGATTGAAATACAATTTAAGCTTTTAAATGACTTCTGATTAATACATTCTTTAATGACTTCTGATTAGATATATACTGTAATCATACTTTAGCAGTAATTGATTCATTCAGTCACTTTGTCATACTTAAAATGCTATTTTCACTTGGTCTCAAGAAAGCATACATTGTTTTTTCTTCTTCTTTTGCCTTTTAGTCCTTGCTGCTGATTTTCCCTAAGATTTCTGAATTTTTAATGTGAAGGTACATGAGGCACCAATCCCTCAATCTCCTTTTCCCTACTCATTCTCATTGCTGTGTGGATTTCATCCAATGTTGTGTCTTTAACTTATATTTATATAAAAATATTTCTTAAAAATTTTCACGTAGACATTCTCTCTAAAATCTAAAATCACATATAAAACTAACTACTTAGCTTCTCCACTTCAATGTTTTAATAGTCACCTTAATTATACTATAGCAAATACTTTGTAAGGTTTTATGCGAAATCTCTTCTTATGGTCTCAGCAAATGACAACTACATCCATTCAGTTTTTCATGCAAGACCTTGAAGTTATGATTGTTCTTTTCTTTTTCTCCCCATATAATAATAGCAAATACATGAGAATCTTGTTGGCTCTTCATCCAGAAAACTATGTGTTCAGAATCTGACCACTTCTCATAATCACTAACATTATCACCTTCTTCTGTGTACAAGTCAACATCATACTACAACTGGATTAGTCAAGTAGACCAAAAAATATAAACAAAGCCTTTCACAGAACCATTTTTGTAATAGTAATGTCCATCACAATTGAAGAAATAGTTAACTTGTGGAATATTCATAAATTGAAGAGATCATGACAATGAAAATTCTACCAGATACTATCTGGATGAAGCTCATAAAAATGGTGAGTAAAATAAAATAAAAGATGCAATATAGTTTTATCTTAAAGTTCAAAATGTGTAAAATTTAAAATAAATGTTGCTCAGGAACGCATAACTATGTAGTAAAAATATCCAGTTAGGACTTCTACTTCCAGTTATAACGTAGTGACTGCTACTGGACTCAACTTTCTACCACAAAGAACTATGTATAAAATTGGATATATGAGGAAAATGCTTTAAGGAAATTCTGAGAGACAGAAAACTCATGAAAGGAGAGGAAGCGCTATATCATTTCCATTTTTTTTCCTGGGAACAATTTTATGACTGCAGTCTGGACAACAGCTGGAGCCAAAACAGATGTATATATTTAAGGATCTGAGAATAAAGGTACTGAAGTGGCTTGAATCACAGGGTCAAGACACGGCAGAAGAGACAGTTGAACACTGTGGGGATCCAGAAGTCTATGTCCAAGTTCTCCTATGTGTCTTTGTACCCAGACTTGACTGTATATATGCAGAGTTTATCAGAGATTATCTGTTATGGTGATAAAAGGAAAACAGTAATGCTAGGGGTATATCACTGCTCAGAGACATTGATGTTCCAGCTCAGCCAGGCTGGAGGTATGTCATTAACATCGAACTCATAAAGCTGATTGGCAAGAAAAGCTATACCTTGAGAATAAGGAGCAAACCCTAGAGGAAGGTCCGGTCAATAGTCATAGAAATTAAGTAATGTAGTTTGAATGAATAAGTGTCCCCACCTAAATCTCATGGTTACTTGTAATCTCCAATGTTGGAGGTGGGGCCTTGATGAAAGATGATTGGATCATGTGAGTGGATTTCTCATGAATGGTTGAAGAACATCCCATTGCTGCTGTTCTCATGATAGTTAGTTCTCATTACATCTGGCTCTTTAAAAGTGAGTGGCACCTCCCCCCAACCTTGTTCCTCCTTTCACCATGTTATATGCCTGTTCCCCCTTTGCCATCCACCATGATTGAAAGCTTCCTGAAGCCTCTTCAAATGCAGATGCTTCTATGCTTCTTATACAGCCTGCAGAACCCTGAGTCAATTAAACTTGTTTTCTTTAAAATCACCCAGTCTCAGCTGTTTCTTTATAGCAATGCAAGAATGACCTAATAAACTAGGTAACCAAAACCCAAATTTATAAAGATTTTAGAAGTTTAATAACGCAAAGTTAAAAGAATTCTGAGCTTTCCACAAATCAAACACAATAAACCATCAAACGAAAGCTCATCAAAATCTAGGTTCACAGCCAGTAATCAAACTACCCACCAAAAACAGAAATTAAAACTCTTTGGAAGAAATAAGGGAACCTAGAGCCCATATATCATCCAAAACATCTTAAATAGGATTCAAAAATCACTAGCCATTTAAAAAATAGGAAATTACAACCAAAAAGAAAAATCGTAGTCAATATTATCCAGTCGCAAGTTGGCACAGATGTTAAATTTAGTATAAAAAGATGTTTAAAAAGGAATACAAATATTTTCAAGGACTTACAGGAAAATATGGTCCTTATGAGTGAAGAGATAAATAAACTAACTGGAGAAACTAAAATCAAAACTGAAATATAACCAAATAGAAATTTTAGAACAAAAACTAGAATAACATAAATAAAAATTTCCCTAAAAGTGTTTCAACAACAGATAAAAGATAGTAGAATACAGGGTAAGTGAATTTGAAGATAAAACAACAGAAATAATTCAACCTGAAGGACAGAAAGTAGATGTATTGTATTAATCAGATTTCTCTAAAGGGACACAAGTAATAGGATATACAGATATAGATACAAAGGTATATATAGATATAGATATATGGGATATCTATATATAGATAAACATAGATGTATAGATATAGTCAGGGTTCTCTAAAGGGATACAACTGATAGGATATCAATATATCTATATCTATATATCTATAGATATCCTTTTAGATATATGTATATTATATCAATAAATTATCATATAAATAAAGTAGTATTAAGTCCCACGATCACAAGGTTTCACAACAGGTTCTCTGCAAGTTGAGGAATATGGAAGCCAGTCTGAGTCCCAAAGCTGAAGAACTTGGAGTTCGATGTTTGAGGGCAGGAAACACCTAGCACAGGAGGAAGATGTAGTCTGGGAGGCTAAGCCAGTTTAGCCTTTTCACGTTTTCCTGTCTGCTTTATATTCTAGCTGCTCTGGCAGCTGATTAGATGGTTCCCACCCAGATTAAGAGTGAGTCTGCTTTTCCCAGACCACTAACTCAAATGTTAACCTCCTTTGGCAACACCTTCACAGACATGCCCAGGATCAATACTTTGCATCCTTCAACCCCATCAAGTTGACAGTATTAACCATCACATGTATTGACAAAAAAGTAACAGATACTCAAGGTCATGTGGAACAATACAATAGTTTAAAAATTACATATAACTGGATTTTCAAAATGAAAAGTGAGAATGAGACAAAAAATATTTTAATAAATGGTTGATTTCCAGTTTTGATTGTTGATTCCCAATTTTGATTATCACCATAGTTTTTTAGAAGGTAGGCAAGTTAACGCTGGCTTCAACATAAGAAGTGTAATTCTGAGGGCTCAACTTGGGATTCTAACCATTATTACACGATTAGGGTAAGACTCTTCTGTTCATTCTGCACTATATGTCATGAATTATGAATACTGGTGAGAACAGACACTGTCAGCATAAAGTGAGTGCTGGGTACTGTCTCTAATCCTTTTGGGTTGTTGTTTCTCTGGCCTTGGATTATTTGCTCATACGTACACAAACTTATAATTACTCTGCTGAATAGTCCAGGAGGACCTTCTGGAGAAGTCTAGAAGGCCCATTTTGTGCAGCTCCCTCCTACCTGTACCCTGTCCTACGAACTCTCATTGCTTGGTCTTTATAAATTTCTTTCATCTCTTCAAGTCAGCAGTCTTCCAGTCTTTGCTTTTGCTCCCTTTCTCTGCACTGCACCCTGGAAACTCTATCAAGCCTGTAAAATAATAGAACTTCCATCATTTTGGGTTTTTCCTCCCATCTTAAGGGATCAATATCACATGTTTTTTGATGTTCAGTATCCTGAAAATCATTACTTCAAATATTTTACCCAGTACCTTTGGTTGTGTTAGGCAGACTGAGAAATTCAGTCTTTGTTACTCTGTATTGACCAAGAGCAGGAATCTAGGAAACTTTCAAAATTTAAAAATGAATATTATTGGATACTGATAAACCATTAGAAAATTAAAGCTCGTTAACCCACTGATAAATATGGAATATTAAAAATAAATACTTATTTAATCCTAAGTAGAAACAAAATAGAGGAGGCACAAGTAAAAAAAATTCACAGAAAATAAACCCAAAGTTATCCATAATTACATTGAATGTAAATTGACTAAATGATCCAAATAAATGTCACAAATTACTAAATCGGATTAAAAAAGAAGGTCCAGTTATATGTCATGTTTATATTTAAAGATTTACTTTGACTAGAAAATTGTGAGCATGCTAAAATTAAAAGAATAGACAAATTTTTTAACTAAACAGAAGTACTTTTTTAGAAAGTTAAAACAATATTAAACAATTTGATCAAAATGATATTAACAAATATTACGTTTAATAATTAAAGAAAACACTAATTAAAGTACACAGAAAACTTTCATAAAGATAATCTGTGAGCTGGGCTATGAAATGATACGCAATGAATGTCAAAATACTGAAATTTGACAGAGTATGTTTAGAAAATGGAAAAGTTACTTGAAAAAATATAAAGATATGTATTTCATGGTAAAAAACATTAACTCAAAGAAATCTGCAGGGCTTTACTGCTTAATTGATGGATTCTATTAAACTTTAAGATATTAAAATACTACTAGTCATGTATAAACTCAGAAAACTTAAAAGGCTCATATAGCTATATTAAGAAATCAATATTTATTTTTATTGAATACATATATTTAATAACAGAAATAATTATATGTATATACTTATGTAGTGAAACTTAGCAATGTGTGCTTCTCTCTGTCTCTCTGACTCTCTCTGTCTCTCTCTCACGTACACACACACACACACACACACACACACACATGCTCACACAAACTGAATAAATTTTGACTTTGACCTACCAATTGGCCACTAGTTCTACAGACCTATTCCTATGCTTCTGAGTTTGTACCGTCATCAAATAGGCCATTGCATTGTGAAAAAACACTAGTTGTTCTTTATAATTTGAAATGATTATTTTGAGTGCTTGCAGGGTTTCACTTTTACTCCGCAATACTGAATACTCAAGCAGAAAAGAAGAATACATTAGATTATACACATGCCATGATAAAAGATACATTCTATATTCACTATGGATTTAAGATTACAATCTTAAATCTATAGTCATTAAGTAATAATGTGATGCAATACAACCCCAATTATACACACAGCAGGATAATGAGGACTACTCTCTGGGGAGAATAATCCATTCATTGATATTGTGCATTATTTGCTGATTCAGAAAAAGAATGTTGCTGTATAAACACCTGCTGAAAATTTTGCCTTTTCTTTCATTACTAAATGCAACTGTATTTCACAAACTAAAGAATTAGTTGATAAAATAACACATAATTAAATTAATTGGTATCTCAGAATCATATTAGACAACGTAGATACAAATTAAGGTTGATATATGAGTATTCATGTTCATGTATTTATTCGTCATTTGAATTTTATTGAGCAAATATTTAATATCTACTAAATTCTCTGCACTGATCTAGGATAAGGTATGCAACATACAGTATGGTTTATGATCTATGAATATTAAGTATAAAACATCACTTGTTTCAATAAGAAGACTTTTCCATTTAAACTTGTGTGTGCATTGGCAAAATGTAATTTATGATAATATATACATGAAACTCACAGGATGTAAGTTCTTGTCTGGTTTCATTAATTATTGTGTATTATTCTATACAAATAATCAGATATTAATACATTCCTTACAAAATCTACGTTTGTGACCAAAGCATTTTGCTGCCTTTTCTAAAGTGAGACCTTCCTTTTTTAACTTTCTAAAGTAGAATTTTCCTTCCTTTTTTAACATAAATTTTAAAATTTAACATTTTTAACACCAGCGCAATAATCTAAGCAATTATGTGAATCTCTACAGATGGATCCCTGGTGAACCATACATCCTCGTATCCACGTTCATGCATAGCCCCTCTTGCATTTATGCCCACTCTTTCAGTATTTTGACCAATATGAGAGAGGTGATACTAAATTTCTTCCAAGGCTAGGAAACAAGACACCTTGTAGCTTCCACCAGGATCTCCTAAAACACCTGCTCTGAAGAACACAAGCTATAATGTAAGAAATCTGACTACCCTGTGACAATCATATCAGGCACAAATAGAAGCCAGAGGAAGAGAAAGAGTTGCTTAGAAAACTCTGAGCTTTTGTAAGCATCCACTTGTGGTATAAGGTGTGTGAGTGAAGTAGCTATGCTGGACTTCTAGCATGATTCAACCTTCACGTGACTCCAGTTCTAGCTGCCATCTGATGGCAACAACATCAGAAATACAAGGCAAGAATTGCACTGCTGAACCCAGTTAACTTCAGAATCTTCACAATACATTATTGTTGAAGTCACAATTTTTAGATTACTTTTATGCAGCAATATATTGCCAACGTGTTAGTTGATATGGTTTGGCTCTGTGTCCCCACCCAAATCTCACCTTGTATTGTAACAATCCCCACATGTCAAGGGCAGAACCAGGTAGAGATAACTAAACCATGGGGCAATTTCCACCTTGCTGTTCTCATGATAGTGCGCTCTCATGAGATCTGATGATTTTATAGGGGGCTTCTGCACTCATTCTCTCTTCTGCCCACCCTGTGAAGAGGTGCCTTCTGCCATGATTGCAGTTTCCTGAGGCCTCCCCTGCCATGTGGAACTGTGAGCCAATTAAACCTCTTTCCTTTATAAACTAACCAGTTTCAGGCAGCTCTTTATAGCAGCATGAGAATGGACTAATCCAGTCAATTAGTACCACAGAGAGTGGGGTGCTGGGTAAAAAGATACCAAAAAATGTGGAAATGACTTTGGAACTGGGTAAGAGGCAGAGATTGGAACAGTTTGGAGGGCTCAGAAGAAGGTAGGAAAGTGTGGGAAAGTCTGAAACTTCCTAGAGACTTGTTAAATGACTTTGATCAAAATGCTGATAATGATATGAATAATAATGTCCAGTTTGAGACAGTCTCAGATGGAGATGAGGAACTTGTTGGGAAGTAGAGCAAAGGGTGACTCTTGTTATGCTTTAGCAAAGAGACTGGCAGCATTCTGTCCCTGACCTAGAGATGTGTGGAACTTTGAACTTGAGAGAGATAATTTAGGGTATCTGGCAGAAGAAATTTCTAAGCAGCAAAGCATTCAAGAGGTAGCAGAGCACAAAAGTTTGGAAAATTTGCAGCCTGATGATGCAATAGCAAATAAAACCCCATTTTCCGAGGAGAAAGTCAAGCCTCCTGCAGAAATTTGCATGAGTAACCAGGAGCCAAATGTTAATCACCAAGACAGTGGGGAAAATGTCTCCAGTTCATGTCAGAGAGCTTCACAGCAGCCCTTCCCATCACAGGCCCAGAGGCTGAGGAGGAAAAATGGTTTTGTGGTTGGGGCCCAGGGCCCTCCTTCCGTGCACAGCCTAGGAATTTGGTGCCCTGTGTCCCAGATGCTCCAACTATGGTTGAAAGGAGACAAGATACAGTTCAGCCTGTGGCTTTAGAGGGTGCAAGCCCTAAGCCTTGGCAGCTTCCACGTGGTGTTGAGCCTGCAGGTGCACAGAAGTCAAAAACTGAGGTTTGGGAACCTCCGGGTTGGAGCCCCCACACGGAGTTCCCATTGGAGTACTGCCTAGTGGAGCTGAGAGAAGAGGGTCACCATCTTCCAGATCCCAGAATGGTAGATCTACTGACAGCTTGCACTCTGTGCCTGGAAAAGCCACAGACAGTCAATGCCAGTCCATGAAAGCAGCTAGCAGTGGGGCTGTACCCTGCAAAGCCACAGGGGCAGAGCTGCCCAAGGCCATGGGGTCCCACCTGTTGCAACAGTGTGACAAGGATGTGAGACACGGAGTCAAAGGAGATCATTTGGATCTTTAAGGTTTAATGATTGCCCCATTGCATTTTGGACCTGCATGTGGCCTGTAGCCCTTTCATTTTGGCCAATTTCTACCATTTGAAATGGGCGTATTACCCAATGCCTATACCCCCATTGTATCTAGGAAGTAACTAACTTGCTGTTGATTTTACAGGCTCATAGGCAGAAGAAATTTGCCTTGTCTCAGATGACAAGTTGGACTTGGATTTTTGGATTATTGCTGGAATGAGTTAAGAATGTGGGGGATTGTTGGAAGTGCATGATTGTTTTGAAATGTGAGGACATGAGACTTGCGAGTGGCCAAGGGTGAAATGATATGGTTTGGCTCTGTGTCCCCACCCAAATCTCATCTTGAATTTTAACAATCCCCATGTGTCAAGGGCAGGACTAGGTGAAGATAACTGAATCATGAGGGTGGTTTCCACCATGCTGTTCTTGTGATAGTGAGTGAGTTCTCATGGGATCTGATGGTTTTATAAGAGGATTTCCCCTTCACTGGGCATTCATTCTCTCTCCTGCCACCCTGTGAAGAGGTACCTTCCACCATGATTGTAAGTTTCTTGAGGCCTCTCCAGTCATACAGAACTGTGAGTCAATTAAACCTCTTTTTTTCATAAACTACCCAGTCTCAGGCAGTTGTTTATAGCAGCATGAGAACAGACTAATACATTAGTTAACAATGATAATTATTCAAAGTAGATTTCAAATAATATTAAATGATAAAACCACATGTAATTAATAGAAACACAAACACTTTGGACTTTACTATAATTTTCAGTTCATCTTTGTACAATATAACATTCTTTTCTCATTGTCAGAATATTGAGATAAATATAATTTTAAAAATTAAAAAAATTAATTTTTCAGACTTTAGAATTAACAAACAAAGGAGCAAAATATGATTTATATCATCCTAATTTTAGAAAAAGAGGCATGAAGCTTTTTTGGTAAGTCTATACTATTGTGTAAACTCTGATCAATTGGAATCTCTGATTTTTCTACTGCAATAGTTTAAGAAGCTGTCTCTAGATTCAGATTGTAAAGAATGTCATGAAAGATGATCAATTGCTATCATTGGGGAGAGGCTGTAATATCACATGTACCGTGTGTTTTTCTATCCAAAACCCCCCAAATAGCTTTTCTAAAAGAAAAATTTCCATCAGTATTCACTTTTCCAAGCATGTAAGCAGACGTTACCATTGTAGGAATGAGTTAGGGCCATCTTTGGTCTTTCTACACCCAGGAAAACTTTAGTAAGAATAGTTATAATTGGCCCCATCAAATAGGATGCCTTCTCCTGCTAGCAACCATAAATATATAGTTGAGAGGAGATAAGCCAATCCCTTTATTTAAGGCATTTCAAGGACAGCGTAAGAGAGTACCAAGATAAATAAATGCCCACTGGAGTGTTTTACTGGAGTACAAAGAAAGAATATGGCCCAAGTTGAAGCATTATTCCCTTTATAGTCATTACTATAACTTTCTTTCCCTATTCTTTATTTGGCTCTCTAAGTGCCTGTCTTCTTACTATATGCTTTCTCTTTCTTATCTTTTATTTATTTTTACTGTTTAACTAAAGATGCTACTCCTCATTCTATATGCCCTAAATAAGGCTATTATGTAATGTCTACTTAGAAATCAACCAAGGAGTATGCAAAAGTGCAGAAATAAAATAACTAGGGCACTTACAATTATTTCACAGATGTCACCTAGAAGTCTAGGGGACTAGGTTTATAACAGGCTTAAGATACTTAAGTGAGCGACAAGAGGCTGGCTAGAATATCGCATTTCTATCAGGATAAATATGCCTCAAAGGAAAAATATGTGTTATGAAATATAACACCATCTAATGAGAACAAGTAAAATGTTAGCTCACACTGTATGAGTCACTGGTAATGTATTTTGTGGTCTTCTCTTCTTTTGATTAATAATATCACAATAAACTAAAATTCTGATGGCCAACTTGTTTTGAATACAACAAAATGAGGTGGTAAATAATCTTTTTATTTATGACAACAGACAGTAAGAACATAATTAAGAAGTCAAATTCAAATCTAAAATGCTGATTCAATATAATCTTTGTAATATTCTGCTCTAATTATAGAAATTATAATAGGCTGAATTATTTGCTATTGAAAAGGCAATCTTTCATTAGATTACTTTAAATAACCCTCATTTGAATCATTTAATAGTGTCACCCTTTTCTGCCAATTTACTCATGTTAGAAGGTAGCACTCAGCCAGATCACGAGCTTTTACCCTAACTGAATAGGGTCAGAATTATAATTTCAATCTTCCAACTTCAAAACAGGAGGTTAAAATACCATGTTGAATAGAAAGTTAAAAAGGTTTAAACGCAAAAATTGAGGTCTTTGACCTCAATTTTTCCTTATTAAAAGAGTTTCTCTATCTTTTTCGGTTGAACCTTATGACCCTTCATTATAGAGATTAATCTATTAGCATACAAGCACATTCAATTCAGCTGATTAAATTTTCCCCAGATTAAACCTGAAAAAGGGAGAGAGACATTATATATATGTATATATAGTCACCATTTTAAGCTTTAATCTTCCTTCAAGCAAAAAGAAACACAAAACACATATGGCTTGGTACTAAAAACTATTTTTAATCGAGACAAACTTATTGTATATTGTGTAATTAAAGACACATATCAGCAAGCAGTGGACACTTCAACTTTGGGAATGGCAACTATACTACACCTTCTATGAACAACTCTTAGGGTTTCTTCATTTCAGCTCTATTCATCATCTTTTGGCCTTGGATGCTTCTGAAGATTTCAGTTGTTCTCTTGCCATTTGAGTTAATTTTATTTTTCTTTTTAGAAAATGATTTGGCAATTGTTTGTATGTTTAAATATATACTTACTAAGTGATACTGCAATTACATTCCTAACTATTCACCCAAGAAAAATAAATATTTACAAACAGCTGTGTACAAATATTTACAGCACCTTTGTACACAATCACCCAAAACTGGAAAGAGACCAAATGTCCTTCACCTGGTGAATAGAAAAAGAAACTGTAGTGTGTCCACAAAATACTATTCAGATATAAAACAGGACTATTGATTTATACAAAGACATCATTTTATCTCAACCACATTTTGCTAGGCTCTTTCAAACCAGATTCAAATGCTGCATACTGTATCACTCCATTTATGTAGCTTTCTGGGAAAGGCAAATGTATAGGAATAGAGAGTAGGTTTCCATTGGTTTCTGGGGATCAGGTGTGAGGATGACTTATATAAAGGGGCAATATAAATAAAGTTTTTGTGGTGAGGTAAGTGGTCCACATCTTGATCATGATTGTAGATACCAGACTTTATGCACTGTTAAACTTCATAGAAATGTACAACAAAAAATAATTTTATCATACATAAATTTAAAAATTAATATTAAGCATACTTAAAAATAAAAAAAATATAATTCTCAGTAAGTTTTTTTGTTTCAAGTACAGGTCATATGGATTTGTAAACTGTAATATGTATTGGCCAAAGTGAATAGGTAAAGAGCCAAATTTAGTAGTAATGAGTTTTATATCATGTACATAACCTATTTCAAGACAGACTATTTCTTTTGAAATGGGCCAAGTGCTGATGTCCCAGAAATCAGACTAGGATGATACTGTTTCATTTTTACTATTCATCTTTATTAATTTCATCCTGAATGTAATCCCATATATTTATTGGTTTACTACTCCTCCTGGAGTGATGCGATGAAAGCCAGGCCACGTCTCAGAAAATCATAGTCTGTATTTTAGATAAGGAAATAGATTTATCTGCTTATGCACGTCAAAGAGACTGAGTTGCCTTTTCCTTCCCCTCCTTAAAGGGGGAATAGAAACCTTTGCTCCTTGAATAGAAAGGCACTTGGGTTCTCACTCTAGCCTTTGGAATGTAAATGCATGTCACCAAGGACCAGACAAGCCTCTATGTCAGTGTCTTTCACTTTTACGACCTAGACACATATCTAAAGTTGAAGCTTCATTTTGCCTTGAAATGAAAACTCATACTTCCAGAGTCAGGTGAATCTCTTAGAAATTCTTATAAAGTTTTTTCACTGACCATATAGCTGGAAATTAACTTCCCCAAGGCTTTGATGCTAGCCCAAGATTCCAAGTTTTCAGCAAAATTTATTCAGAAAGCTGCAACTTGAAGAAACACAAAAATAGTTTATTTATATCCCACAGGTAATCTACCTAAGGTGACAAGTACAGAAATGAATAGGGAAGGAAATTTAGAGGAAAGTTGAAAGAATGCTCTCTAATAGGTATAGTGATATCTCATTTTGGCAACAATTTGTATTTCTTTAATGGCTTATGTTATTAAGCAGATTTTTGTGGGCTTGTTTGAATACATTTTCTTTAGTAAAATATTTATTCAAAACTTTCATCTATTTTTTATTGGATTGCTTGTTTTCTTATTGATTTTAAAAAACTTTATATACTCTGGAATGCAGTTTTTTGTTAGACATGTAAATTGCAAATATCCTCTACAAGTCATTTTCTTGCCTTTTAATTTTATTAACAATATATTTTGGATGGAAGCTGTCTAAATATTTATTGATATGTGTCTGGAATCTCTATTCTGTTTCATTGATCTATATATCTAGTCTTTCATCAATATCACACTGACTTGATAACCCTAGCTTTACAGTAAGTCTTGAAATCAGTGGTGTGTGTCCTCCAACTTCTTTTGCAATTTATCTTAGATATTCTACTTCCTTTTCTTTTCCATTTAAATTTGTGCACCTCAATTTTTTTAAAATTATAAACCCAGAAAAGATTTGGATTGAAATTTAAAACTAATCCTTTAAGTTCTTTTATCTTTGTCTTATAGTTTTAGGGGCGTAATTTGTGCACTTATGTTGTAGAAGGATGCTTCATAGATAGTGCTTTTTGAACTTCAAATTCTAATTATTAATTTCTAGTGAACAGTAACACAACTAATTTTGTATATGGATCAGTGTTTTGAGAACTTGTCAAAGCCAAATCATTTTTGGAGCATTTAGGTAGATTGTTTGTATTTTCTAAGTAGACAATAATGTCATCTGTGAATAAAGACAAATTTCTTTCTTTCTTTACAAACTGTATGTTTTATTTCTTTTTCTTTATTTTTATACTGGATATAATTTCCAATATAATGTTGAACAGGAATAGGGAGAGATGCATCCTTGCCTTGTTCTGAATTTAAGGGAGACAGCATTCAGTCTTCAACATTAAGTAAGACACCGTTTTCAGAATTTAATCTAATCCATAGAATTTATCTGAGGTGCCTTTTATCTAATCAAGGATGTCCCCTTTTTCTTCTTGAGTGTGGAGAATTTCTAATCAGTAGTAAATATTAGATTTTGTCAGTATCTTTTCTGTATAAATTCATATGATTGTATAATTTTTATTCTATTAATATATTGAATTACAGTGACTGACTCTGAAACATCAAAATAGACTTGCATTCCTAGGATAATCATCACTGAATATGATTTATTACAATTGACGAATCTACACTGACATATTATTATCACTGAAAGACCATAGTGTGTACATTAGGATTCACCCTTAGTGTTATAGACTCCATGTTTGTGTACTGGTATCCCCACAGAATTTCCATCTTTAAACTCTAACACCAATAAGAATGATATTTGGAGATGGAACTTTTGAGAGATAATTACATCACAAGGGTAGAGCCCTTATGATGGGATTAGTGCCCTTATTAAAAGAGACAAAAGGGAGTCGGCTTCTCCTATCTCTCTCACCACCACGTGAGGACATAGCAAGGAAACCATTTACAAACTAAGAAGAGAGCCCTCACTAAGCACCCAACCATGCTGGTACCACGATCTCAGTCTTCCAGACTGCAGAACTGTAAGGAATAAATTTCTGTTGTTTAAGCCACCCAGTCTATGGTAGTTTTGCCCCAGCAGTTTGAACTGGCTGAGACAGTATTGTAGATTCCATGGGTTGGACACATATATAATGACATGTATCAGTCATTATACTGTCATGTCAAGTAGGTTCATTGCCCTCAAGATCCTTTGGGCTCCGGATATTCATGTCTCCCTCCTCACAAACCTCTGATTTTTTTTTTAATGTCTCCATAATTTTCCATTTTCCTGAATGTAATATGTGGGAATTATACAGGATGTAGTCTTTTCAGATTGGCTTATTTCTTAATAATACGCATTTAAGTTTCCTCCATGACTTTTCCCACTTGATAGCTTATTTCTTTTTAGGCCTGAAAACATATTCCATTGTCTGATTAAACAACAGTTCATTTATCCATTCACCCACTGAACAACATTTTGCTTCCAAGTTTTGGAAATTGTGAATAAAGCTGCTATAAACATCCAAGTACAGGTTTTTGTGTAAATATAAATTTTCAACGCCTGGGTAAATACCAAGGAGCATGATTGCAGAATTGTATAGTAACAGTACATTTAGTTTCCTAAGAAACTGTCCAAATGGCTGTACTACTTTGCATTTCGACCAGCAATGCATGAGAATTTCTTTTTCTCCATATCCTCACCAACATCTGGTATTGTCAGTGTTCTAGATTTTGGCCATGCTAATAGGTGTGAAGCTATTATATTTTTATTATAATACAATAAAAAAATATTTTTTATTTTATTTTATTTTATTGTTATTTTTGCCGAGTCTCACTCTGTTGCCCAGGCTGGAGGGCAGTGGCATGATCTCGGCTCACTGAAGCCTCCGCATCCTGGGTTCTAAGCGATTCTCCTGCTTAAGCCTCCAGAGTAGCTGGGATTACAGGTGCACGCCACTACACCCAGCTAATTTTGTATTTTTAGTAGAGACGACATTTCACCATGTTGGCCAGGCTGGTCTCGAACTCCTGACCTCAGGTGATCCACCTGCCTCGGCCTCCCAAAGTGCTGGGTTCACAAGCATGAGCCACCATGCCCGGCCAATATCTGCTGTTTTAATTTGCATTTTCCCTGATAACAAATGATGTGAAACATCATTTCATATGTCTACTTGCCATCTGTAGAACTTATTGGTGAGTTATCTCTTTGGGTCTTTGGTACAATTTTTAACTAGGCTGTTTATTTTCTTATTGTGAAATTTTGAGTTCTTTATATATTTTAGCTAAATCTTTTATTAGATATGTCTGTTGCAAATATTTTCTCCATCTCTAACTTGTCTTTGCATTCTCCTGACAGTACATTTTGTACAGCATATATGTATACATTTAATTTTAAGGAAGTCTAGTTTATCAGTTCTTTCTTTTATGGATCATGCCTTTGTTGCCACATGTAAAAAGTTATTGCCAAACCAAAGACTACCTATGTGTTGTCTTATGTTATCTTTTAACTATTTTATAGTTTTGTGTTTTACATTTAGGTCTGTGATCCATTTTGGATTAATTTTCATGAAGGGTATAAGATTCTGTTTAGATTTTTGTTTGTTTGTTTTTGCATGAGGATGTCTAATTGTTCCAGAATCATTTGATGAAAAGACTGTCTTTTAAAAATTATATTGCTTTTGCTCTTTTATCAAAGAGCAGTTGGTTATATTTATGTTGGCCTATTTCTAGGCTCTTTTCCATTCATCTGTTTATCTTTTCTTTTTGCTAATAACACACAGTCTTGATTCTGTAGCTTTGTAAGAGAAAAACTACAAAACTTTAATGAAAGAATCAACACCAAACTAGATAAAGAGTTATTCCGTGTTCGTGAATAGGAAGATTTAATATTGTCAAGATCTCAGTTCTTTCTGCTAGATTTATAAATTCAATGCAATCCCAGTAAAACTCCCAGTAAGTTATTTTGTAGATATTAACAAACTAACTCAAAAGTGTATATGGTAAGGCCAAAAGTCTAGAATAGCCAAGACAATATTCAAGGAAAAGAACAAAGTTGAGGGACTGACATTACCCAATTTTAAGAATTATGATAAAGCGATTTCATGGGAGTTTTGTACCTCAGATAATTTCTTACTGCTCATTAACATCCTTTGCTTTCAGATTGAAGAACTCCTTTTAGCAGTTCTTGTAGGGCAGGTCTGGTGTTGATGAAATTCTTCAGTTTTTGTTTGTTTGGAAGAATCTTTATTTCTCCTTCATTCTTTAGAGATATTTTAACAGGATATAATATTCTAGGGTAAAGGGTTTTGTTTTTTTTTTCTTCAGCATTTTAAATATCACATGCAACTCTCTTCTGGTCTGTAATGTTTCCACTGAATGTCTTCTGCTAGATGTATTGGAGCTTCGTTGTGTGTTATTTGTTTCTTTTTCTCTTCCTGCTTTTAGAATTCTTTCTATATATTTGACCTTTGATAGTGTGATTGTTAGACACCTTAATATGGCCTTCTTTGGGTTAAATGTGCTTTATGCTGTATAACCGTCTTCTACTTAAATGTTGACACGTTTCTTTAGGTTTGAGAGTTCTCCAATATTATCACTTTTAATAAACTTTCTACCCCTATCTCTTTCTCTACCTCCACTTTAGGGTCAATAAGTCTTAGCTTTGCCCTTTTGAGACTTTTCTAGGTCTGGGATGCATGCTTCATTCTTTTTTATTTTTTCTCCACTGTGTATTTTCATATACCCTGTCTTCAAGCTCACTAATTCGTTCTTCTGCTTAATTCTGCTATTAAGAAACTGTGATGCATTCTTCAGTATATCAGTTGCATTTTTCAACTCTAGAATTTGTGCTTAATTCTTTTTAGTTATTTCAATTTCTTTTGTACATTTATGTGATAGAATTCTGAATTCATTCTCTGTGCTATCTTAAATTTCTTTGATTTTTCTCAAAACAGCTACTTTGAATTCTCTATCTGAAAGGTCCTATATTTCTGTTTCTCCAATATTGGTTTCTGGTGCCTTATTTTGTTCATTTGGTGAGGTTATGTTTTGTGGATGGTCTTGATGCTTGTAGATGTTCATCAGTGTTTGGGCACTGAAGAGTTAGGTATTTATTGTAGTCTTTGCAATCTGGGCTTCTTGTGCCCATCCTACTGGGGAAGGCTTTCCAGGTATCAAATAAACTTGAGTCCCAAGCCCAATAACACTCTTGTTTTGTAGATTTTTAGAGGTACCACTTTAGTGGTCTTGGATGGGATCTAGAAGAATTCCCTGGATTACCAAGAAGAGACTCTTGTTCTTTTCCCTTACTTTCTCCCAAACAAAAAAGAGATAGAGACTCTAAAATAGAGTTTTGCATTATGAAACCTTCAGTTTCAGAAAGCTAAGCACACACACACACAGAGACTCCATCTTGGAGTCCTTAGCTTTCTGGAACTGAAGGTTTGATGATGCAAGTACCCCTATAGCCACCACCACCACTGGGATCTGTGCTGGGTCAGACTTGAAGCCAGTACAGCATTGGTTCTCATCCAAGACCCGCTATAACTACTACTGAGAGGTGACAGCATTCTGGCAGCCCTCTCAGCCCTCGCTCACTCTCAGCACCTCCTCGGCCTCAGGGCCCACTCTGGCCACACTTCAGGGGCCCTTCAGCCCACCTCTGCACTGTGGGAGCCGCTCTCTGGGCTGGCCGAGGCCGGAGCCGGCTCCCTCAGCTTGTGGGGAGGTATGGAGGGAGAGGCGCAGGGGCCGGGCCAGCCAGGGCTGCTCATGGCACTTGCGGGCCAGTGTGAGTTCCGGCTGGGCGTGGGCTCAGCAGGCCCCAAACTCGGAGCAGTCGCCCAGCACCACTGGCCCCAGGCAGTGAGGGGCTTAGCACCTAGGCCAGCAGCTGCCGAGGGTGCACTAAGTCCCCCAGCAGTGCCGGCCACCGGCAATGTCCTCGAATTCTTGCTGGGCCTCAGCTGCCTCCCTGTGGGTCAGGGCTCAGGACCTGCAGCCCACCATGCCTCCCCCTGCCGTGGGCACCTGCATGGCCCGAGCCTCCCCGACGAGCGCCGCCCCCTGCTCCACAGCACCCGGTCCCATCGACCATGCAAAGGCTGAGTGCAGCCACACAGCGCGGGACTGGCGGGCAGCTCCACCTGCGGCCCCAGGGCAAGATCCACTAGGTGAAGCCAGCTGGGCTCCTGAGTCTAGTGGGGACTTGGAGAACTTTTATGTCTAGCTAGAGGATTGTAAATACACCAGTCAGCACTCTGTGTCTAGCTCAGCATTTGTGAATGCACCAACCAGCACTCTGTATCTAACTAATCTGGTGGGGACTTGGAGAACTTTATGTCTAGCTAAGGGATTGTAAATGCACCAATCAGCACTCTGTGTCTAGCTCAAGGTTTGTAAATGCACCAATCAGCACTCTGTATCTAGCTAATCTGGTGGGGACTTGAAGAACCTTTATGTCTAGCTAAGGGACTGTAAATACACCAATCAGCACTCTGTGTCTAGCTCAGGGTTTGTAAACACACCAATCGGCACCCTGTGTCTAGCTCAAGGTTTGTAAATGCACCAATCAGCTCTCTGTGTCTAGCTAATCTAGTGGGGACTTGGAGAACTTTTGTGTCTAACTCAGGGATTGTAAATGCACCAATCAGCACCCTGTCAAAATGGGCCAATCAGCTTTCTGTAAAACAGACCAATCAGCTCTTTGTAAAATGGACCAATCAGCAGGATGTGGGTGGGGCCAGATAACGGACTAAAAGCAGGTGCCCGAGCCACCAGTGGCAACCCACTTGGGTCCCCTTCCACACTGTGGAAGCTTTGTTCTTTCACTCTTTGCAGTAAATCTTGCTGCTGCTCACTCTTTGGGTCCACACTGCCTTTATGAGCTGTAACACTCACAGCGAAGGTCTGCAGCTTCACTCCTGAAGCCAGCGAGACCACGAACCCACCGGGAGGGACGAACAACTCCAGACGCGCTGTCTTTAAGAGCTGTAACACTCACTGCGAAGGTCTGCAGCTTCACTCCTGAAGCCAGTGACACCCCGAACCCACCAGAAGGAAGAAACTCTGGACACAACATCTTTAAGAACTGTAACACTCATCGCGAGGGTCCACAGCTTCATTCTTGAAGTCAGTGAGACCAAGAACCCACCAATTCCGGACACACTACTACCTGGCTACCACCTAGGTTCACTCAAGGTCCTACTGCTCTACGATCGGCAGGTCACAAAGACAGCCAGGTTTGTGTTCTTCCCTTCAGGGCAGTTAAGTTCTTCCAGGCCCCAGGCAAGTCCAGAGATGGTGTCTGAGAGCCAGCAATTGATGTCCAAAACCTTAGAAATTACCTGATATTCTGCTCTATTGTGGCTAAGCTGGCACTTAATTCACAATACAAATGTCTCCCTGCACTTTTCTCCCCTTTTCACAAGCAGAGGAGCCTCTGCCTGTGACCACCACCACTTCCAGCCCATAGGGGTTCTGCAAGGCCACCACCAATGTTTACTTAAAGCCCAAGGGATATTCAGTCAGCTTGTGGTGAATGCTGCCAGGCCTGCAACTTACTGTTCAGGGCAGTGGGCTTCCCACTGGCCCAGGGCAGATCAAGAAATGCTGTTTAAGAGCCTAAACCTCAATTTGGGGACCATACGAGCCTGGTTGTTGCTCTACTCCACTGTGGATGAGCTGGTACCTAAGGTGCAAGACAATAATCCCCTTTACTTTTCCCTCTGGTTTTATCAAACAGAAGTCTTTCACCATAGCTACCACAGCTGGGAATGTGCTGCATCACACCTGAAGCCAGCAAATCTCAGAGCCCAGGGTCCATGGTGTATACTACCTTGGTATCACTGCTGGTTATTCAGGACCCAACGGTTCTTTAGTCAGCAGGGGATGAATCCTGCCAGAACTGAGTTCTTCTGTTTAAGGCATCAGGTTTCCTTTTGGCCCAGAGTGTGTCTAGAAATGTCATCCAGGAGGTAGGTCCTAGAATGAGGGCCTCATGACTCTACCTGGTCCTCTATTCTACTGTGGGTGAGCTACTATCTAAGATGCAAGACAAAGGGCTCTTTACTCTTCACTCTCCTCTTCTCAAGCAGAAAAATTAGGCTACTTTTGTTTCTGTGAGCTGCACTGCCTGGGGTGGTTGGAGAGATGGTGGAAGCACTCTCTTAGCCACCCCAGCTAGTGTTCCCCTACCTCATGTGCCACCCTATGTGTTCTGGATCTGAGCCAAGCCTAGCACTAGAATTTCCCTAGCTATTATAGCCATTCCCTAGCTATTATAGAGAATAGCCATTCCCTGGCTATTATAGCCATTGTGTCCAAGACTGCCTTTCAAGTTTACCTAGGATCCCAGAGCACTTTGGCCTATGGTGGCAAAGCTTGCTGAGAAACTCAAGTTCCAATGGCTGGGATATACAGTTCCCTTCTGGCTAGGTCTGTCCAAATGCTCCCTCCATGACTGGCTGCTGGCTGAGCATAGATTCTCTTTGGCTGGGGGGCAGGTAACATTGGCCATTCAAGATCATATTTCCTATCCTGTTCAGTGATATAAAGCTAAAACTAGGTACTATGATTGCTCACCTGATTTGGGGTTCTTGTGATGATGCTTTTCTGTGTACAGATAGTTGTTAAAATTTGGTGTTTCAGCAGGAGAGATGAATAGCGTAGGCTTCTATTGAATCATCTTGTTCTGCCTTCTGGAAAAATTTATTGCAATTTTCAAGTATTTTTCCCATTCTCTCACACTTAGGATTTAATTTTGTTAGACTACTTGATATTTTCCTAAATATATTAAATACTTTTTCCTTGTTTTTCTCCATTCTTTTTATTCTTTCTATTTTACCTTGAGTAAACTGAAAACATTTTTTATTGCTCTATTGTCAAATTTAGTTATGTTTCACCGGTCCATTGAATATGTTGTTAAACACAAATCTTTCTATTTTATTTCAAGAATTTCCATCTCATTCTTTTTTGTAATTTTTGTCTCTCTTCTAGAATTACTCCTCAGTCCTTGCATGCTGTCCGTCTTTTCTACCAGATCCTCTACCATATTAACCATAGTTATGTTAAATTTCCTGTCTGATTTTTTTCTAAGAAGTAGCTCATATCTGAATCTGGTTCTTTTGATTGTCTTGTCTTTTAACCACATGCTACTGGGTTTTTCTCTCAATTATGTATCATAATTTTTTTATGAAAACTGAACATCTTGGTAGAATGGTATAGATTAAGTTAATAGATTCTATGCCAGGAAACTGGCACGCCTTTTCATCTACCAGAACTTTAGAGTGAGTCATTAAGTTGAAATAGATACAGTTTTCTCTGTGTTTGAGAGTTGATTTCACTATGGTTACTCTTAGTGCTACACAGGTGTATTAGTCCTTTCTCACGCTAGCTGACGAAGACATACCTGAGACTGGGTAATTTATAAAGAAAAAGAGTTTGAATCAACTCATAGTTCCACATAGCTGGGGAGGCCTCACAATCATGGCAGAAGGCAAAAAAGGTACATCTTACATGGTGGCAAACAAGACAGAATAGGAGAACCAAGCAAAAGCAGTAACCCCTTAAAAGACCATCAGATATCCTGAGACTTGTTCACTACCACGAGAACAGTATGCAGGAAACTGCCCCCACGATTCAATAAACTCCCACCGGTTCCCTCCAACAACACGTGGGAATGATGGGAGCTACAATTGAAGATGAGATATGAGTGGGGACACAGTCAAATTATATCAACAGGCTTCATATTGCATTGAATGTTACATCGTGTTTAATTTAAGGACTATTTTGCCAGAGAGTTTTTCTCAATGTCTACTCTACACTCAGCTTTACATCTTCACTTTGTCCCAGGCCTCAGAGCAGTCTGTCTTCATGCTCCTCACCCTTCCTATCTACGACTTTTACTTGACACATTCCAGACTGGAGATGAGGTACAGGTTCTAGATTGTTGTAATTAAGCCCATTCATAGGTAGGCACTGTGATCCTGGATCTTTGGGGTGAGGTCTTCTCTGTGCTTGCACTGAGTCCTGGCTGTATGTTTTTGCACAGCTTGTATTCTTGCCTCCCCCATATGCAGACAGTTTGTTCCTCTTCCACAATTTAAAGGTATTTTTACTGGTTTCTGAAGGGTGACAGTGTTTGCTGCCTGTTCTCCAATAGTGTCAGATTTTTTGCTCCATAGGAGAACTGCAGTGCAGTGGGAGAATCTGGTGGAGGGGATGAGGCATGGAGCAGAGTTTCCATTTCTTACCGTGGCTTCTGTTCTTCTAGCACAGCTGTGTACCATTAAAAAACAACAACAACAAAAACAAACAAACAAACAAAAGCTTCTCAGGATTCTTGTCAATGACTTTTGTGAGCGTCTGGTGATAACATGTGGAGAAAAGCCGGAAGGAGTACTCATTTCCCTAATGTCTTCTATCCCTAGAGTTTCTCTATTCTCTAACTAGTAAACACATATCCTTTTAAAAATCTATTTTAAAATGTCAGATAATTTTTAAATATGTATTTGGAAGCATCTGACCCTGCCAGGTAAGCGAGGCCTCATGCCCAGTCTCTTTGTGGAGGCAGTTGTCTTTCCTTAAATTTTAAAAGCAAGAGTTCAAGATATGCAGTAAATGAGAATACAATGTCATTTTAAAGCTGCCATTCATTGTACAGTTACATAGCTAAGCAAAGCAAATAAGATGAGGAATACGTCACTGTCTCCAGCTTCAAAGAGTTGCAGTATCTACACGGAGACAATCACAGAAACAGAGACATTGAATACAAGGTATTGCATATCATAATCACATGCAAATAGCTAGCGAGGGATATGTGGAAAAAGGGAATATCCTATTATTAGATGTTTAATTCCATTGCACTGTTGGACTCTAGCCTGATATTGGAGTCTAGTCTAATATTATCAATTTAATCTATGACAAGGGTTATGCTCAAAAAGATTATAAAAAATTCATGTTAATTTTTATGCTGAGGTGACTGGAGATAACTTCTTTTCCCCTCTTTTTCCTATTCAATCATAGGCTCATTTCCAAAGAAGCGTGCACAAAGAAACTACCAGAGAGAAAAACAAAGAAAAAATAGTATTTCAGAAGCTCAGAAAGAACATTTTGAGAAAAAAAATTGTCCAGTGTTTGGTCTGTACATTAGGACAAATTGATTCTAATGCCATCTTTTATGTCTTATGGCTTAAAAATAGAAAGTTTTCCCTATTTTCCACCCTTCAATAAATTCAGAATTCCAACCTATCATTCTGTAGTTTTCCAGAGCAAGCTATTTCCTGACATGAAATGCAGAATGCTCACAAGTTGATTAGTTTAATTATCGACATATAATGCTGCTCAGTGATTTCTACATGCTGATTATCTTTATTTGCTAACCAACATATTTTCTATCATTCACAAAAGTTCTTAATGATGGGAGATTTTTATAATGGTAGTTGTCTGCAAAACCTTTGGAGATCAAGATATTTATATTTCACAAATATAGCATTAATGTAAAAATTCAATCTTCATGTATCTTCTTGTCAGGATAAAAAACTCAAAATAAATTATAACTCTTAAAAGATAGTGAGGCACAGCAGCCTTTGAAAACCTCATAAGTGAGAATCACATGCGGATTGCTTTTCATTTTTCCTCCTAGAGAATTACAATACAGATAATGTTATTCCTTTTAAAATCTATTTCTGAATACATTGTGAAAGAAGAGAAAAAATGAAATAAAAAAGATAATTATTTAAATTTTTCAGTGTGAAATTAAATAATTTCAGGTAATTATTTAAATATATCTGTGAAATGGAAAAAACACAGATATCTATGTATTGAAAGTACATAAGCAAGAAGTAGCTAAAAAAAAAGTAAACTGAAAAAAAAAAAGCAAAACCTGGAACTAAAAATAAAATAATCATACACCACTTAATTGTGGAATTTGGAAATTATCAGTAAGACAACTTTAAAAATAATATATCTTTATAAAAGTAATATTTAATTTATATAATTTTTTTTAGAAAATACAGACTATTACAGAGTAGAAACATTACCTAAACATCCATGCAGAGAAAATGACAACTAATATTTGACTATGTCTTCCATCTTCTTTCCAGGTATGTTTCTCTATGTGTAAGTGTGGTATATACACTCATGTATAACATACATTTATTTCTAATCATTTTACTATTGCATGTAGTATTTTATAATATTTGTATTAGTATTGTGCTATGTTTTTGTATGTGTGTATGTGTATAAAATGCCTGTATCTGATTGACATGTTACATATTATTGCATCTACCACTTTGCATCAGCTTTTACTTAGCTTTATGCCAATAGCATTTTCAAAATCTTCGTTTTCCAAATCTTAAATGTTATTTTTTGAACGAATGTTTAGCATTACCTTGTATGGATATACTAATTTTATATAATCATTTTCAAACTGATGCACATTTACTTCATTTCCAAGTTGCATAATATTTAAGGTGTTGCCATAAGAACATAAGTACTCACTTTTCTGTGGGTGTATCTAGTTAGTCATAGAATGATTATTATAAATTAATGTATAAAAATGAATATGTGGCCGGGTGCGCTGGCTCACACCTCTAATCCCAGCACTTTGGGAGGGTTAGGTGGGAGGATCACCTGAGGTCAGAAGTTTGAGACCAGCCTGACCAACATGGAGAAACCCCATATCTACTAAAATACTACCAAAACCCCGTATCTACTAAATCTACTAAAAATACAAAATTAGCCAGGCACGGTGGTGCAGGCCTGCAATCCCAGCTACTCGGGAGGCTGAGGCAAGAGAATCGCTTGAACCTGGGTGGCAGAGGTTGTAGTGAGCCAAGATCGCACCATTGCACTCCAGCCTGGGCAACAAGAGTGAAACTCCATCTCAATAAATAAATAAATAAATAAATAAATAAATAAATAAAATAAATATGTATCAGGTTCTTGATACATATTTTTCAAGAAACATAATAGCAGTTTTCACTCTCACTTAAAAATATGAAAATTAGCATCTAAATTTCATTTTAATGAATATTTGCCAGTTCGCTTGGAAATCAGATAATCCTCAGGGCAAAAATTGTGTGGTATGTATTTCAATTATCTCAACCAAATTGTCTGTCTCCACCTCTCCCATCAGGCAGTGACCACAAAGTTCATGCAGTCATGCGGCAAGCAGATAAATTATAATGGTATCGACATGCATTTAAAAAAAGCATCACCAAGTACCACAACCTAACTTATCCCATAGATATACGTTAAGATAAAAAAATTTTAAGATTCAATTTACTTTATATGAGTTAACTATAGGAAAATATTATAACAAGCTCTAGGGACATATATTATGCAGTAAACCCTTAAAGATAATTCTATTTTGAATTGGTTAAATGTGGTAACTAAAAATATTCTATTAAAAATATCATACTTAAGCAGCCTATGGAAAGAAAAAATTTAAAAATAAACATTGACAAAGACAGTTTGGCTGCTCAAATACAAGACAAAAAATTAGGCTGATACATTCAGGCATTCCGTACACCAATATTTGCTGAATATCAGATCCTATAAGAGAACTACTGGGTACATACTAGGTACCAGGTTCTGTGTAAGACTTGGGATAATTGTAAATGTACACATAGGCTTCATAGTCTCATGCCACAATCTAATGGGGGATGGAGATAATAAATAAAAAATGCATAACAATTATATAACAATGGTGATATCTATTATAAAGAACAAGTCAAAATAAGTACAGTGTGTTATATGAAGGTTTAACAGAAAAAGTTTGATCTTAACATGAGAGGTTAGGAAAGTAAAATTTACACTGAATGCTGAAAGCTGCTTAAGAGTTAGGCACAGAGGAAGGCAGGGACTTCTCAAGAACCAGAGACAATCTATGTAAGAATTTGAATCAGAAAGGACCTTGATGTATTTGGAAAACTGAAACAAAGTGCACTACTCAATGTAGTGAGTTAGAAATATAAGAGGTAAAATTGTATCTCGAGAGCAAGGATTTCAATCACAGAAGTCCTTAAAGGCCATGTTGAGAAATTAAGAGTTGATCTTTAACAAAAAAAAGGAGCCTGTTCAGAAATGTACTTTAAAAAATTAAAGAAAGAAAACCTATGGAATCTGATGGAAATTTCACAGAAAGGATGCAGAACTAAACGAATATCTTTTAAAATTCTGAACTCCATACAGCATGTATAACAGTTTTTACTTCACTCAGTAACAATGGTAAATATATTCCTCCAAATAAACAATGTTTGTATCATTCAAGAGAAATACTGTATATTAAAAAATGGCTAGGAGAAGGCAGACCCTCCTACAGATACAGGAACCAATAATCTTCATCACTCAGACACATTTTTTAAATTAAATTTTTGTTTCTGTGAAATTCCAAAATTTTTCACATTATTTTGAGACTCTAATTATTAACCTAAACATCAAACCATAACATAGCAAATATCTACATGACTCTGTGATATATTTCATATATACAAAAAGATACAACCATTGCACGACAAATAGGACTTCTGCCTCCAGTTGGATTGTAGAAGTTGATGACAAAACACTCTAGCAATTAACAAAATCAGATAAACTAAAAATTTTTTTTAAGTGTCGGAGAGTTGTAGTTACAATGGAACTTTAAGGATCTGCAGTATAAAGGACAAGCCTAGGTGAGAAAAAGATGGGGTGCAGGGCCTACTTTCCTCCTTGAGGATCCCTTAAGGAGCCTTAGCAGGGACAGAATTAGAGCACAGGTCATGGGCAGAGGACTCAGATGAGTAATTAAAACCAAGAAGACGTGGAGTACAGTTATCATTTGTCTATTTATTCCCTCTGTTCCCCAAATCTTAGACTTTACTTATTTTTTATTTCAGAGAAAATCTCAACTATTATCTATGCACATGTTGGCTTTCCTCCTAATTTTTTTGTTATCTTCTGATTCTCCAATTAGATAATTAGATATTTCTCTTTTTAACACATTTTCACTAAAACTCTTCCATAATTTATTTTCCTAGTGGCCAACTAAATATCTGTTGACTGACTGGTTGGTTCACGTCCATATGATCCAAAACTCTAGGTCAGACAAAAAACAGTGTCCTCGTTGAATATGAATTAGTGGAATTGTATGGAATTTAAAGAAGCTTTAATGAAACTGTTAGAAAAAGAGACTGTTTTTGACAAACCAGAAGCAAGTAACCTGTTTCACAATTACTGGGCAGTATTCGATTGGAAAACTATTAATAAGTTTTGGAAATTTTTACAGTTACCCCTTATAAATGCTATCATAAATGGTTTAAAGACTATATTCTTAAAGAAAACATTCTTCAAAAATTGCTAAGAAATAGGTTGACCTGCAATTTAGATACTTATGTCAATATCAACTTTTTATCTGGTGTGCTGTATCGAACTCTTAGTTATTTGACAAAGAATTTTATATGACAAATGATTATCAAGTGATATTACATGGTTCTTTTTGTTAATATTACCCAGGCGTTTTACTAATTCAGAAACTTTTCACACAATTCAATTATATAAAATATTGGATTAAAAATTTGTGTACAATTTTAGGTTAATAAACAACAAAACCAGTGCTGCATATTGTTTTCATTTTCAAAACGGTAATTAGAACATGACTATTTATGTAAATTACAGATTAATTAAATTTCACAAGGGTTAATTTTATGCTCATAATACTTTATTTAAGTGCTTTGCCACACTCAGTAGCTCATACCTATAATCCCAGCACTTTAGGAGGCAGAGGTAGGAGGACTGCTTGAGCACAAGAGGTTGAGGCTGCAGTGAGCCATGATCATACCACTGCACTCCAGCCTGGAAAACAGAGGAAGGCCCTGTCTGGAATAAATAAATAAATGTTTGATATAATAGTAATAATAATTCACAATATATAACAGAACAAATTTAAATTAAAATATAAAAATTTATCAATTGAATATCAATCCCAGTAAAACGAAAGACTTTAAAATTTGCCTGCAAATTAATCTGAAGTTATTATTTTGTTTATAAACACTAAGGAACCTAAAACATACTAATATTATACATATATATATTCAATGATAAATAAGAACCAAAATAACTTCAAAATATTAAAAGATCCAAGGTAAAAGAAATTAATTTTTATAAGATGTTGCTGAGAATTTTTCAATCATTTATTCAAGAATTCTTTAATCATTTTGGTTAGTTCAGAAGCAAACAGCAATATAATAAATTTTTGTTTTAGAGTCAGAGAATCATGGATTAAAATCTCAGCTTTTAAAATCTACCATATCTTTTATCCCATAAGTGCAATTTAATTTATCTGAGTCTCAGTTTCTCATTTATTCATGAGAATGAATAAATAAAATGAAAAGGACAAATATTAATCTCCTATGCATGTGTAAAAATCAATTACATTCATTTTTATGAAGTATCCAACAGTAAGTTCAACCTGTGGTGAACACTGAGAAATATTTTCATTTGAACCAATAAACATTTTATCATGGTTCGCAAAGTTATTCACATATTTTTAAAAAATCTCAGAAGTTCTAAACGTAGCAAGAATTAAACCTAAGTGAGCTGGCAGAACCTTTCGCTGAAAACACAGGTGGCAGAGGAGTAATTAACATCAACAACTTGTGTTTCTCCAGATTGTAAAGCTGAAGGATTACTTACATGTACATTGGTATGAAAATAACTTGGTTTACAATAGTGAAATAAAGGAAAGCAAAATATGGCTCAGAAGAAAAGGACAGTCTCTGTATTAAATGGTGTTGAGAAAACTGGATATCCACATACAAAATAATTAAATGAGACTCTTATCTTACACTATACACAAAATTCAACATTATATGGATTAAAGACCTAAATATAGACCTGAAACCATAAAACTCTCAGAAGAAAACATGGGTGGAAAGCTCCTTGGTATTGGCGTTGGCAACGATTTTTTTCGGATGACACACCACACCAAAAGCTCAGGCAACAAGAGCAAAAATAAGCAAGTAGGATAAAGTCAAACTAAATATCTCTGCACAACAAAGAAAACAATCCAAAAAAAGGAGCATAAGGACTGATAGAAAACATTTCTGAACCAAATATCTCATTAATCAAGGGACTAAGTATAAAAATATATAAGGAACTCACACAACTCAATAGCAAAAAGGAAAAACAAGCAAGCAAACATTCAAAAATGGGCAAAGATCTGAATAGACATATTTCCAAAGATGTCATACAAATGACCAACAGGTATGTTTAAAAAATGCTCAACTTTATCAATCATCAGAAAAATACAAATCATAACCACCATGAAATATCACATCACATCTATTAGAATGGCTGTTATCAAAAAGACAAGAGATAATATGTAGTCAGCGAGGGTGTTGAGAAAGGGACTCCTTATATGCTGTGGATAGAAATGTAAATTATGTCGTTATGAAAAACTGTATGGCAGTTCCTCACACAATCAAAAATAGAACTACCATATGACCCAGCAACCCCTCTGCTGGATATATACCCAAAGGAAATGAAACCAGCACTCTGTAGAGATCTCTACAGCCCCATGCTCATTCTAACATCATTCACGATAGCCAAGGTACAGAACTAACCTGCATGTTCATTGATGAATGAGGAAATAAAGAAATTGTGGTACATATATATCACGAAGCATTATTCAGCTTTACAAAGGAAAAAATACTACCATTTATGACAACATAGATGAAACTGATAGACATTATGCTAAGTGAAATAGGTCAGACACAGAAAGAAAAATACTGCATGATCTCACTCATATTTGGAGTGAAATACTGCATGATCTCATTCATATTAAAAATAAGCTGAATACACAGAAATAGAGAATAAAATAGATAGAGCAGTGGTATAACCAGAAGCAGGGAGGAGAAGGAAATGAGGAGAAGTAGGTCAAAATGTGTAAGTTTGCAATTATATAGATGAGTAAATTGAGAGACCTAATGTACTGCATGAGGACTGCAACTTAATAATATTGTGCAGCATAATGAAAATTTGCTGAGTGTAGACCTTGAGTCCCATTTCCTCAAAAGAGAAAGTAAAGTTAACTATGGAAGGTGAGGAATTTGCTGACTAATTTGCTTGACTAATTATTTCACTATGTACACGTATACCAAAACATTATTCTATATACCTTTTATACATGCAATAAAATAAATAATAAAAATGTAGTAAATCCAAATTTGAATGTACCATGCATATAAAATACACAATGCACCTTGAAGAATTAGTATGAAAAAGAATGCAAAGCAACTCATTACATTTATAATACAAATTTCATGTTAATAAATTAATATTTCAAATATATTCAGTTAAATATAACATGTCTCTCTCTCTAACTTTGCCATTTCAAGAAAGTTACATAAATGGAATCATCCAGTATATGATCTCTTGGGACTGATTTTTTTTCACTCAGCACAATACCATTGAGATACATCCATGTTGTGCTTATCATTAGTTTATTCCTTTTTATTGCCGAGTCTGTTCAACATCGATCTATTGTAAGATATTTTGTTTTTTTTGTTAGTTTGTTTGTTTTTCTTGAGATGGAGTCTAGTTCTGTCTCCCACGATGGAGTGCAGTGGCATGATCTTGGCTCACTGCAACCTCCGCCTCCCGGGTTCAAGCTTTTCTCCTGCCTCAGCCTCCTGAATAGCTGGGATTACAGGCACACACCACTACGCCCAGCTGATTTTTGTATTTGTAGTAGAGATGGGGTTTCACCATCTTGGACAGGCTGGTCTCGAACTCCTGACCTCGTGATCCGCCCAGCTCAGCCTCCCAAAGTGCTGGGATTACAGGAGTGAGCCACCGTGCCAAGCCGAATTTTGCCTCTTATAAATAAAGCTACATATGAACTATCAAAGAAAGAAGAAGAAAATGCACAAACTATCCACTTTAAAATTTAAATGACAAAATATCTAAGCCAACAACAGAGCTCGGTACTTAGACAAATACACGTGGTAATCTAGGTCTACAGTGCTTTCTAATTCTGGCTCAGTCCTACTCTCAGTAAGTTCCATGGCTGGCTTTGTGAGAAAGGGGGCCGGTCTATGGCACACTGTATTTTCCTTTCTTTTTTTAACCTCTTTTGTTATTCAACTGGCACAACCCTGTTCTTTCTCCTTAATTTTATTTCATGAACGCTCAACTTCTCATGCTTTGACCCAAAATTTAAATCTCTCTAGTGGCTTTTAAAAAACTCTTATTTTCCGTTTCCATTTACTTCATATTGGAATAGAATGGTTCCTAGAGGAATGGGTGAATTAATCAGCAAACGGTCAGCAGGTGAATGTTAAACAGACTCAGAAATACTAAAAAGGTATAAATTAGTGATAAGCACAACATGGTCCCTAGGGGACAATCTGAACCAATGTCTTATCTTCAGTTTACTCTTTGAAGAATAAATGTTTTTAGCATTTAACTTTCTATTCTAAACTATATATTCTATTTTTTTAAAAAGCTACTAAATTTTATAAAATTCCATCAGTATTACATAATTTTCTTTTTCAAATCTTAAGAACTAGATAAAATCCTTTATTTGAAAAAAAAGGATGTACTATGAAGATTGTTATAGAAAGTCACAAATATTTCTGGAAAATCCTGTATGAAACACATAATGACGCAAAAGGATAGATTATTGATTGACTTATTTCTATTGGAACTGTATTTAGATTCAACATGCTTAATAAAAACACTAAATTTATGTAAACAGAATTTCAGGAGCATATGACAGTAAACGCCATAAAGAGTATCACTAAAAGCATTATTTTAATAGCCAGATTATTATTCTGGTATGTATATTTGAAAAACATAATATTAATTAGAAACTGCTCCTATCAAAAGATTAGGAGCATAAGAGGCCAATTCACTTTTGTCAATGGCTTTTCCTGGATTATCTAGAAAGAAAGCATGAGATAGGGATAGAGATGAATGTGATTTACTGAAGTGTGAAAAGTTGTGCTTTTCAAAAATATCCACAATGGTATGTCCAGTCTCATATGTTCTTTTTGAACCTTCCCACATCTCCTCTCAAGAGTTGAAGTCAGCTTTTCTTTCCCTTGAACCTGGGTGGGCTGGTTACTGCTCCAAACAAGAGAATATAGCAGTGGAGATGCTATGTGATTTCTGAGGCTACACCATGAGAAGGATAGAGCTTCTGCTTAAACACTGTTTTGTGAATAATGTCTCAGGGTGTATAGTTAACGTGTAAGAACTCTGTTTACCCTGAAGTTACCATTCTGGAGGAATTGTGTGGAGAGATTATGGAAAGTGATAGACTCCAAGGAATATGTCAGTTCCAGTTTGTAGTGTCAGTATGAATTGGTCTTCAAATGATTTCAGCCAAACAAATCTCTAGTGAGTAGAACAGATAAAAGCTGTGCCCACCAACCTCTGCCCAAATTTCAATGTGTGAGTAAAATAAGTGTCACTGTCTTAAAGCCACTCAGTCTGAGGGTGGTTTTAACACAGTATTGAAACAAGAAGCTGAAAGGAAGTGAGAGAACTGGAAATGGTTGAGCAAGAATGTAATCTCAGGACTTTGCCTGCCCGTTAGCTGACCCAAATGGTGTGATGACTCAAGTATAAATTGCACTGCAAAGTTTTCACAGATGGAGGTAAAGAAGCTAGCCTTTGTACCCCTATAAGGGTTAGTCATTGGCAGCAGGGTACCAAATATAAAAGATCTCTCTGATGAGGTAGCTTTAGTTGGTAAAGGGAAATAGTTTGTAGAGGGTTTTTGTGAGCTATTAGTAACCCATACTCACAGCAGCTAGGGGACCTGGGTGAGTCACCAGAAGCATGTGTTACCCCCAAGAGCACAAAATTGAGATAAATAAAAATGAGTCTAAGTGATAGCTGTTTGAGAGCTATCTCTGAAATAAAATATCAACATGTGGCGTCATGGCATAGTGAAGAGAGTATAGGGTTACAAGACCAACAGTTGAAATTTGACTCTACAATTAAACTTAAGTAATCCACACAAGCTTTTCTTTCTTCATTCATTAAACATATATTAAACATCAAAATCTGCCCAAGAATTTCCATCTGAGATCCAGCTTATATATTCACATACTTATTTGGCATAACTACTTGAGAAGATTTATTTTCAAACTGAAAATACTCAAAAACGTAGAATTTAAGGTTCTCCACGAAAACCCAATCCTCTCCAGTTGTTCTTTATTTCCAGTTGTACAAGTCAGAAATGTAAGAGATATTCTTGATTTCCTTTATCCCCTCACCCTCTATTTCGCCAAGTCTTGCCTTAACTATCTCTCAAAATCACTCTTCTCTTTATTTCTCTACGACTACAATCTAAATCCCAACTTTCGATCTCTCATCTGAAATATTGTAACAGCTTCTTAAATTGCTTCCTAGTTTTCCACCTAGGTGCTTTCACATCTGATCATATTTCCTTTTTATTTTCTTTTTTATTTTTGGGAAAGGGTTTCACTCTGTCAGGCTGTAGTGCAGTGGTTCAATCATAGCTCACTGGAGCCTCAATTCCTGGGCTCAAGTGATACTCCTGCTTTAGCCTCCGGAGTAGTTGGAACTGCAGATGCATGCCATCAGGTCCAGCTCATTTTTAAAAATATTTTGTCAGATGAGTAGGTTGCGAAAATTTTCTCCCATTTTGTAGGTTGCCTGTTCACTCTGATGGTAGTTTCCTTTGCTGTGCAGAAGCTCTTTAGTTTGATTAGATCCCATTTGTCAATTTTGGCTTTTGTTGCCATTGCTTTTGGTGTTTTAGACATGAAGTCCTTGCCCATGCCTATGTCCTGAATGGTAATGCCTAGGTTTTCTTCTAGGGTTTTTATGGTTTTAGGTCTAACATTTAAGTCTTTAATCCATCTTGAATTGATGTGGCACATATACACCATGGAATACTATGCAGCCACAAAAAATGATGAGTTCATGTCCTTTGTAGGGACATGGATGAAACTGGAAATCATCATTCTCAGTAAACTATCGCAAGAACAAAAAACCAAACACCGCATATTCTCACTCATAGGTGGGAATTGAACAATGAGAACACACGGACACAGGAAGGGGAACATCACACTTCGGGGACTGTTGTGGGGTGGGGGGAGGGGGGAGGGATAGCATTGGGAGATATACCTAATGCTAGATGACGAGTTGGTGGGTGCAGCGCACCAGCATGGCACATGTATACATATGTAACTTACCTGCACATTGCACACATGTACCATAAAACCTAAAGTATAATAATAATAATAATAATAATAATAATAATAATAAAAGAAAAAAATAAAAAATAAATAAAATAAAAAAAGAAAGGAGAAAAAAAATAAAAAATAAAATAAAAATGTTTTGGTAGAGATAAGGTCTCTCTACATTTCCCAGTCTGGTGATCTTTCCTTCCTTCCTTCCTTCCTTCCTCCATCCCTCCCTCCCTCCCTCTCTCTTTCCCTCCCTTCCTTTCTTCCTTCCTTCCTTCCTTCCTTCCTTCCTTTCTTTTTTTTTGATGGAGTTTTGCTCTGTTGCCCAGGCTGAAGTACAGCAGCACAATCTTGGCTCACTGCAATTTCCAGCTCCTAGGTTCAAGCAATTCTCCTGCCTCAGCTTCCTGAGTAGCTGGTACAACAGGTGCATGTCACCACACCCATCTAATTTTTGTATTTTTAGTGGAGATGGAGTTTCACTCTGTTGGCCAGGCTGGTCTTGAACTCCTGACCTCAAGTGATCCACTCACCTCAGACTCCCACAGTGCTGAGATTACAGGCATGAGCCATTGCACCTCCAACTGGTGATCATATTTCTAGCATGCTTAAAACCATAAAAATATGCCCCCCAAATCTTCTTTGCACAAGTGTAATATTTGATATGGTCCACAACGGGAACGTGTCTCTCACATCTTGTGTCAGACCCTGCCTTCCTTTCTGTGAGCCTGCCATATATATGTCTTGCATTTTCTCCAAAATTGAAGTCTTTGCCTGGAATTTCCTTGCAAATTTACATGTTATTCATCCTTCGAGTATTGAATAAGCAGTTAATGTTCTGCCTTTTCCCTCAACATAGACTAGGTTAAATTTCAATGTAATATTTTGGCACTATATATCACTCATTTGTATTTCTTAACAAAGTTGCAACTTTAATAATCTATTTGTGTGAGTATTTGACCAATCTTTATGCCAACAGGCGGACAAAAAAATAAAAAAGAATAGAAACCAAGTTTTCTTTTGTTCCCCAATGTATCAGCACTATTTCTGGGAAATGATAAACATCCAATAAACATTTTTCAAATGAATCAATCAATGAAAATGAGATAACATACTGTGATTTCAAAAAGTTGTATCTACAGTTAATATTGCTCTTCTTTGGAAAAATCAAGACCACTTACTTTCTGTGAACAATCATTTTATGTTCAGTAAATCCTATTAGCTACACATGCACTTATTCTCTTTTCATGTGCAAATTAAGAAAATAGAATACAAATGCTTTCCAATGTGGGTTTATTCTCTTTCAGATACCTATTTAAATGGTTTGTCATCTTGAATTCTAGCAACATTGCACATTTATATTTGAAAGTACTTAGTGATGTCAGAAAAAATTATCAAGTAATCTGTAAAAGTATGTAATTACTTTGTGCTGACATGGCACTTGTAAAGTAATTGCTTGAGGGGCTGAATACTTAAGCACACATAAAAAATGAAATTACATAATTCTGGGCCAAAAAGAAAAAAGACACGAAGGCTATTTGTTCCATAACAAAACTAATAACGTTATAAGAGGAAAAAAGAGGAGTGATATAGATAAGATAATGAAAAGAAGAGAAAAAACAGCATGTGTGTGTTTGATTTTAGAACTTGTCAATATTGGACTGCTACACTAGACTGGTTTTCTCTCTCTCTTCCCTACCTCTCTAATAAAATAGGGATATTTAAAATAAAAGTGGAAACGTAATCTTCCTAGTTACTGTTTAAATATGTATAAATATGACATACAACATTATTTTCATACAATATATTTTGAAAAATCAAAATGTTATAAAATGAAAAAAACAGACATATAACTGCATAATTTGGTAACTTTCTAAATAGTCTAGAAGAATTTGACCTGGTTTGAGTGTTAGTTCAAGTGAGCAACTATAAACGGCTCATTAACATTAGAATCCAGGAATGACACTGCCCATTCATCAGAGAATATGTGATTAGGCAGCACGGTCTTAGTCTAGAGCCTCATCTTTTCTAATTTTGAAAGGCAGTGGGTGTATCTCATTTCTTCATATTAAATGTCTATGATGCTTGTTTAGATTAGGAAGCATTAATATTTCCTCAACAAATGAAAATAGATGGCAAGCCAGCATCTTTTAAAAAATAAAAGTATTTGAATTTTAAGGGGGAATACTGTTCACTTTGCTTAAATACATTTCTATATCTGTCTAATTTGTCAATGCTTAAATCTTAAATCAGTCATTAATCCAATCTGATTTTGGCCTAAAGGTAATAAGCACAATTGAATTTCATTTTGCTAAACTAGATGATAGAAGGTAAATAACTTTCTCTTCTTTGATGTTAATCTGCATTTCAGTAATGGTTATGATTGTTCCCATATATCATGTAATCTCTGTAAATTGGTACTTTGTAGCTCAGGAAAGAATACATTTTAGAGGCTCCAACCTGGCTATACAGCTACATTAAAAATAATGTGCCAGAAGAAATCCTGTGACAGCAAGTTACGCCCACATCCCAGTGCATTCAATATTATAAAATATAAAAGTTAAATATTAAGTGAAACCATCTATTAGTTGAAGTTCTTCAGAGAAACAGAATGAAGTGTGTGTGTGTGTGCGCGTGTGTGTGTGTGTGTATGTGTAGGCTGGGAAGTAAAAAATCTTCAAGATGAGCCAGCAGGTCATTTATCAATTAAATGAATCCATTGCTAGTCAATATCTTTATTACAGATCCTTGACAAGTAGATATATGGAATACAAAATTATATAAATATAAAAGCCAACTGCTTAGTCGAATAATTTTCTTGCTAGAGATGTCCACCACTGACTATAAAATTTAAGAAGTTTTTTTAATGAGTCCTGGGTAGGGAGTAAACTATAAAAGAGTGAGCGAAATGACTTCCAAGGAATAACATTAAAAATACGTATCAATGCAAACATATTTAGCATCTGTTATTTATACTTTGTGTTTTAAGGTTTTAAAATTTAAAATATATGTAGACTGGCTGAAGTCTTTTCTGAACTCACTCCTCTCTAGAAGTTCCATGCTAGAATGACCACCATCATGTTTGCCTGGATTATTTGAATTTCTTTTATTTTATAATCAGTTACATTTATTCTTAAATAAGATCTTGTTTTGATTTATGCAGGTTACATTCTCTCATTAGAACACCATCCATAGTTATATAACTGAAGAGACTGGACATCGTATAAAAAGATATATAGGAAAGATATCTATTAGTCTCACAATTTAAAAACGTAGGCTAGTTTTCACAATTACTGTTAAATAACTTTGTTGCTACATGTAGAGTTCGTAGACTACATTGCTACCACCTGTGCAGAAATACTACACTGAGCCATTGGTAAGTATTGTAAATAGAAAATAAATGTGAATATTTCATGGTTCCTGAATAAAAACGGGAATACTCATTGATCCCCATGATAAAACTACAAAACAAATAAATTATAGAGAAAAAGTAGACTCAGACTCTAACAAAATTAATATAATAATTCCCTTAATTATTTTTGAATTTTATTTTCAATCATGGGCATTCAAGCTAGAAACTAGAAGAAAATAAAAGGACTGGCCTGGCATGGTGGCTCATGCCTGTAATCCCAGCACTTTTGGAGGTGGAGGCGGGTGGATCACTTGAGGTCAGGAGTTCAAGACCAGCCTGGCCAACATGGAGAAACCCTGTCTCTACTAAACATATAAAGATTAGCTGGGCATGGTGGTGTGCATCTGTAATCCCATCTACTTAGGAGACTGAGGCAGGAGAGTTGCTTGAACCTAGCAGGAGGAGGTACCAGTGAGCCAAGATCATCCCACTGCACACCAGCCTGGGTAACAGAGCGAGTTTCCATCTCAGTAATAATAATAATAATAATAATGATAAATAAGGGGAAATAAGAATGACTAGTAGAAAATGGAGAAAATATGTAAATCAAAGTAAGACAAATAAAAACATAGTAAAAGAGTTGTAATTGTGTTCATTCACGTATTGAAAAATATTTAAAGCACTAACATTTTTATTTCAATATAATTACTGAACAAAAGCTAGAACTAAAAAACTAGGAATTTTCTTTTTTCTTCTTGTGGTATTATTACAATAAATCTGTCTTACCAGATCAATTGATTTTGTTTTAATTTAAAAATTATAATCCTTAAACTCATATAAAACCTAGATTTTTTTCAACTATCATAATTTCCTGTAGTTATCATACAATCTCCAATTATAAAACATCTTCTGAAAATGATGTGGGATCATCTCCTAGAGAGGAGTAATGGTGTCGTAACATAGTTTATGGTGTGTAATGCTATGATATTGTACAAAGAGAGAAAACATACACTACACCAGACAACCTTGGTTTAAATTTCCATGTTGCTGTTTTCTTATTGTTATGTATTTGGGCAAATTACTTAGTCTCTCTGTGCCTTAGATTCCTCATCTGTAATATGGGAGTAAAAATAATACCTGGTAATGTGAGAATAAAATTAGTTAATACATAAGGAGACCTTAAAGTAGTGCCTGACACAAAGTAAGCTCTAGAAAGTAGAAGCTATGAATATTTTAAGAAGTAGTATCACAAATATTTTTGGTATGCTTTTCACAAGTAAGCACACATTTTTCAGGACAGCACTGAGGTTCTCCCCCAGTGTAGCCCAGTCTAATGTTTTAGAAATGTTTATTTTATATATATGACTGTAAGCCATTGTTTTGTGGCTTTTTATATTAATACACTTTTATATTGCCACCAAATTTTTAAATTGGAGTTTAGAATTTGAAATCCCTACAGGAATTTGCTACCTAGGCTTAAAATATTTCTAAATTGTCACCTTGTTATCAATACCACCTTGTTATTTTGAAAACATGGTTAATAACACTGACTAATTTCATGAAGTCACTAGCTTATTTTGGGAAAAATCTTTAATAACAGGGATACATAAGTTTTGTTGCTGAACTGAACTCACACAATGTACATGCTTAGCTCCCATATCTCATACCTCATGAAACATGAATGACAGACACATGCATGTAGAACCTAACCCTTCCATTTACCCTGACACTTCCATTTACAGAGAGAAGTTTTGCTCATACAGGTTGGACCTCATTCTGCATGATAGAGCAGGACTGTAAAAACAACCGTGCAAGCTGAAACTGTGCAAAGTGATCTTAAAAAGCAAAGGTGAATATACAATTGATTGTTCAGACACCTTTAGCCATTTTGACAAAACATTAAAAATTCTCATGTTGTTGGTTATGAATGCATGGGAAAATTTAAAAAAATTAAATTTTATTTCACAAACTGAAATTTAAAATATTAGAAACATAGACAACAAGAATATTGTATTCTTCATAAAATTTTATCAAGACTAGGTGAAAAGTTCTTGCTTCCTTCTTAGCATGTCACTTATATTAAGGAGAGAAATAACTGAATAATTTAAATAGTTGTAAGGTTCGATTTTGTGTATTTTAGCTTGTTAGTTTTACATCTTTTGTTATTCTTTTAGTGGTTGCACTACAGAGTGCAACATACCTCCTTGATTTATTATGTAATATATGTGTATATTGTATGTATGTACATATACGCATATATAATATACATATGTATGCTGTATGCATGTACGTATACACATATATAATATACATATGTATGCCGTATGCATGTACGTATATGCATATATAATATACATATGTATAACATGCATACACGTATATGCATATATAATATACATATGTATATTATATGTATATACGTATATATAAAATATATTACATATGTAATATAATATATATTACATATATTACATGTATTACATATATAGTATATATTATGTATATATTATATTATGTGTATAATATATATTACATATATGTTATTATATATGTTATATATGTAATATAATGTAATTCTATTAGCATTTTTCAGACAATGCAAGAATTTTAGAGCACTTTATTTACATCCCTCTTAGGAATAAAACGAACTCAGGCAATTTTTCATATTTAATGTCCAGCATTCAAGTATTACGTATCTTACCAGGAAATAAGACTGCAGGACTAAAAACAGAGAAAAAACAGACCATATAACATATCCATAGTAGGTTCAGATATCAGAATTATCAGGCACAGATCTTAAAATGTATATGGCTGATATATGCCAGAAATCAGATGATATGATAAAGAAATACATTAGCTTCTATGCTATGAAAAGTATCAAAAGGAAATTCTAAATCTGAGTAACAATAAATTAAACTTGGAGCTGAAAAGATGGATCTAAGCTTTTTTAAATAGAAAAAACAAATTTATAAATTGGAACATCAGGGTCATTCTAGGTTTATTCCAGCAATACGAGTTTACATTACCATTTTAAAATAAATTACTATAATTTGCCATATTAACAGAATAAAGGAAAAATGTGCATTTCAATAGATAAAAAATTCAATATCCAGATATTTATTTTTTAATTAAAATTATAGCAAATTAAGAATGGAATAAAACATATTCAATCTGATAAAAAATGTATGTGGGAAATAAAATTACAACATGACAATTCAGTTGTGCTTTGCTTCCAACTCTATCTGGCAAAACTATGTGGGTTAGCACCCAAGTATGCTCTTTTTTCTCCCTGTAATTATAATAAAAGCTTAATTAATATGAGTAGCTTTTGCTGCAATCCCAAACACTCCATCTGGTGGCTATTTGATAGAAAATTGTGAGAACAAAAGCACACAGTTTATCTTATATATGAAGTCCTATGTTGACCCTCAGTTTGCCACACATCCTGTCTTTCTTATCAAACATCCTGTCTTTCTTTCACACCTAAGAGGTAGGTGTAAAATATGTGAATTATCATCAACCTAAGTGAAAACAAAGAATCTGTCTATGAAATCGAGAAAGATCTTTTTTGGAGTTTTTCCAATAGATTGCCTGTATAGTAGTCCACCTTATCTCTGGGGAATAGGTTTAAGGTCCCCCAGTCAATGTCTGAAACTGCAGATAATACTGAACCTTATATGTGTTGTGATTTTTTCCTATACATATACACCTAATATAAATTTCAATTTGTAAATTAGACACAGTAAGAGATTAACAACTAATAATAAAATAGAACAATATAACTATATACTGTAATAAAAGTTATGTAAATATTATCTCTTTTACTCTCTCAAAATATCTTACTCTACTATTGTGTTGTGCCATCCATATTGTCACAAATGAGATAATTTTTCTCTTTCTAAGACTGTATAGTATTCCATTGGGCATTTATACCATATTTTCTTTATCTGTTCATCCATTGATGGACACTTAGATTGCTTCCATATCTTGGATATTGTGAATAAAGCTAAAATAAACATTGGAGTGCAGCTCTCTCTTTAAAAACTAAAAATAGAATTACCATATGATCCAGCAATGCCATCTCTGTGTATATATCCAAAGGAATTAAAATTGGTAAGTTAAAGAGATATCTGCACTTCCATGTTTATTTCATCATCATTCACTATAGCCAACATATGAAAAGATGACTTTCTTAAGGAAGACATAAATATAAAATTTAAAAAGTAAAACAATGCTTCATTTGAGTACATCCAAATGTAAAAACTTTCTGTGTAAACAAAGAAATAAAAACAAAATTATAAGAACAAACTATTTATTGCACAAAGCATTAACGGCTATGAATATTTAAAGAATGCCTAGAAATCAATGAGGAAAATGCAAACAACTAAATAAGAAACTTGTCAAAGAACAGTGTAAACAATTCACATACACACAAAGTGAATGGGGAAAAAATTCCCCGTTAACCAGAGTAAATCAAATGGAAACAATAAAATCTCATTTCTTTCTCATCACTCTGGTTAAAATTCCAAAGTCTAACAATAATATATAATGAAGATTTGGAGAAATGGGCACTCACAAACACTGATAGTGAAAGTACAATGGAACAGCCACCTTGGAAAGCAATTGGTGCTATACAGCATAGTTGAAGATACATATACACTGGTAACTGAAAATACTGTGTTTCTCTTTGGAAAAATTGCATAACGTTTTATCTTAGTTTCCTAATTTCAAAACAAATAATACTAGCATGTATTATACAAATGTTATAGGAATAAAATGACTAACCAAATGCAAAGCACTCAAAATCTGATACTATTATTTTTATTATTATAATTAGTATAAACTAGGAGACACTAACACACAGGCATATGGAGACATTTACAAGTGAGCATTGCAGCACTGCCAGCAAAACAAGTGAGTATAATCTAATTACTCATCAATAGCATGGTGAGTAATACAAATAAGTTATAGTCTCATGCTTAAATATTCTTAGAAATAATTTTTAATAATTTTTTAAAAAATTAATACATAGCTGATAACTTCATTCAGGCTTAAATGGTATGAATTTGTTTATGATACTAATTGTTTTTACTGATAATAGGCAGAGAAATACATGTTTGATATGATACTGTGAACCGCAAAACCCAGACAAGTAAGGAGATTGATTTTATTCAGGCTACTGCAATGGAGAGAGCACCCTTCGTCCTAAGATCAGAGTGTCTCAGCTGAGTGGTTCCATATTAGATAATTATAGGGACAGAGGATAAGTTACACACTGGATGATTTACAGTTGGGATGGTTTTCTAAGTAGGGGAAGTCTCCATCACTTAGCTGGATAGGAAACGTTTTCCCTGTGTTTCGCTAGTTTAAGGGGACAAACATTTCTAAACTTAGCTAACAATTATTGGACAAAAGAATAAAAGTGGGCTGGAGGCAGAATGAGTTCAGGCAAAGGGGAAAGGTCTATGTCAGCCCTTGTTATTCATACATTGAAAATCTTTTAAAGTAGGCAAATAATACCACAAAGTGTATACACGCACACACATGAATAAGTTCACTTATTTATGTGAACTTGTAAATGTAAGGCTGAATATTTGACGCCAAATTTATGATAGACAATGCCTCTAGGAAAAGAGAAAATGGAAAGTGTCTTGCGTTAGATATCAAAGTAAACTTCAGCTTTAACTCTGATATTTATTTAAAAATGAAACAGGAAGTATTTATGACAAAATCTTAAAGTTTTTTCCTGATCAGTGAGACTATATATGTCCCAAGAGAATTATTTTCATTTAATGTATTTTATGATTTTATGAAATTATGAAAATGATAAAGCAAAATAATAAGTGAAAATGAAAAATGGAAGTGAAAAAAATAGAACAGAAGAGATGAACAAGGGAAAGGAAAAGGGTTAGCTCAAGAGCGTGAAAACGGGGCAAGTGTTACATAGAAGAACTGGAGTATTTCTGCTGTGGTGTCATGGAGGACATTTAAGTCGTTTGTGAAAGTAAAAGTGACAGAAGTCAGGTTGGAATTCATCAAGGGTTGAGTAGAATGTGAGAAAATGGAGACACAGCAAGAAATATTTGAGGAAAGAAAAGGCAGAAAGAGAAAGGCAATTAAAAATGTGTAAGGATGCCAGGCGCGGTGGCTCACGCCTGTAATCCCAGCACTTTGGGAGGCCGAGGCGGGCGGATCACGAGGTCAGGAGATCGAGACCATCCTGGCTAACACGGTGAAACCCCGTCTCTACTAAAAATACAAAAAATTAGCCGGGCGTGGTGGTGGGCGCCTGTAGTCCCAGCTACTCGGGAGGCTGAGGCAGCAGAATGGCGTGAACCCGGAGGCAGAGCTTGCAGTGAGCAGAGATGGCGCCACTGTACTCCAGCCTGGGCGACAGAGCGAGACTCCACCTCAAAAAAAAAGAAAAAAAAAGTGTAAGGATGCAAGGAGCAAGGGATAACTTCTTGTTTTGTTTGGCTTTTGTATTATTTTCACGATGAGAAAAAATAAAGCAGCCTTTCTCCATCCTGGCTACATATTAGAACCACCTGGTGATTTTAAAAATAGCTGGTGCCCTGTCTTATTCTGTTCAGTCTACCATAAGAAAATACCACAGACTGGGAAGTTTAAACAACAGACATTTATTTCTCACAGTTTTGGAGCTGGGAAGTTCCAGATCCAGGTGTCGGCCAATTCAGGTTCCTGGTGAGAGCTTGGTTCCCAGCTGGAGATGGATGGCTGTTAAAGATGTCATTTATGACACTGGTTAAGATTGTAAGAACATGTGGGGTGGAGACTTACAGGCAAGGGGTAGGGTGCGGTCAGTGGATGGAAAATTATGAAGCGGAAACATCAGGGATTTTATTATTATTTTTTTACCAAAACAATTATTAATTAAAAGAAAGGCAAGGTATAGTGGCTCATACCAGTAATCACAGTGCTTTGGGAGGTTAAGGGGAAAGAATTAGTAGAAGCTAGGAGTTTGAGACCAAACTAGGCAACATAGCAAGACCCCGTCTTAACAAAAAAAATTAAAAAAAATTAGCTGATTGTGGTGGTGTGCACCTGTAGTGCAAGCTACTAGGGAGGTGTGATGGTTAATACTGAGCGTCAACTTGATTGGATTGAAGGATACAAAGTATTAATCTTGAGTGTGTCTGTGAGGGTGTTGCCAGCAGAGATTAACATTTGAGTCCTTGGGCTGGGAAAGACAGATCTACCCTTCCACCCCTAATCTGGTGGGCACTATCTAATCAGCTGCCAGCAAATATAAATCAGGAAGAAAAATGTGAAAGACAGAAACATATATATACATATATATATTATTTAGTTCTGTCCCTCTAATAGAACTCTGACTAATACAGGAGGCTAATGTGGGAGGATCACTTGAGCCCAGGAGTTTGAGGAAAAACAACAAACAAACAGAAAAAAAAAAAAAAAAAACAGAAAAAAAAAAGAAATACATTTTTAAACTTTATTTTCTGTTAACATCTCTTCTACTTTCTTCATGGATATCCAAGTTTCTGATCTATGTAGCATTTATCTTCTGTCTCAAATTTATTTTTCAGCTTTATTGACTTATAATTGACAAATAAATATCTTCTTTTGACACTTCTTGTAGATCAGGTCTGCTGGTGATAAATTCACTCAGTTTTTGTTTTTTGAGAGTTTCATTTCTCTTTAACTTTTCAGAGATGATTTTTGCTGAATATAGAATTCCAGGTTGATGTTTTTTTCTTTCAATACTTTGCTCTCCTCTTGCTTGAATAATTCTTAACCAGAAATCTCTTGTGATTCTGATCATTGTTTCAGTATAGATAAGGTGTCCCACTTCACCTCTCCCACCCACCAGCTTCTTTCAGGATTTCTCTTAGATTTTATGCAGTTTGAATCTGATATTTCTAGGTAGAGACTTTTTTGTGTTTATCCTGCCTCATGCTCTCTAAGCTTCCTGGATCTATGCTTTGGTGCCTGTCATTAATTTTGGAATACTTTCAACCACAATGACTTTCATCTGCTCCATCCTCTCTTTCTTCTCATTCCAGTATTACGACTGTATGTATGTTAGACTTTTGAAATCATCTCATAGTTCTTGGATATTCTGTTCTTTTTTATTATTTTCATTCTTTTTTTTCTCTTTGCATTTCTGTTTGGAAGTTTCTATAAACATTTCTTAAAGCTCACTGATTCTTTAGTTGGTTCTGGAGCATTTTCTGATAAACCAATCAAAGGCATTTTTTATTTTTTGTTACAGTGTGTTTGATTTCTGGCATTTCCTTTAGATTATTTCTTAGAGTTTCCTTTTTTGTGTTTATATTACTTACCTGTTCTTACATGTTTTCTACTTTTTCTATTAGAGTTCTTAATATATTAATTACAGTTATTTTAAATTCCATGTCTGATAATTCCAAAATCTGTGCTGTTTCTGAGTTTGGATTTGATTTTTGCTTTTTCTCTTAAAACTGTTAGCTTTTGTATTATAGCATACCTTTTGTGTTAAAAGGCAGACATGATGCATCAGATGATAGTAACGGGGATAAATTTGGCTTCAGAGTGAAGTTTTATGTTAATCTTGTTGAGTGTGGCTACGTTTAACATTTGTTGTAGCTGTGGGTGCCAGATGCCTCAATTTCTTCGTTTGTTGTTTTTGCCTCCCTTATTGCCTTTGGCTTTTACTAAAAACTTCTTATGTACAATTTACAACTTTTTCAGCTATCATCCACTGTTATACTGGAGTCCTGTTTGTGTAAGACCTGTTTGTGGAGTCCTCTTTGTAAGGTGCAGGATTGGTGAAGCATCCTATAAAATTATGATTGAACCTCAGTCGTTAAATTCGTCAGAGTTCTTGGGATGTGACCTTCACAAATGTGAAGGTGTTAGTCAGAGGAAATGCCCTCTCTTACATGTAATAAGTATTTCATGCAAAATATTTTATCTTGGAGAGCATGCCTTTGTCATGGAGAAGGTGGAGGGAATATTTCACAATGATTACTCTTTTTGGCTCTTTACCATGAGAAGCTGGTGGCTGTCCTTGAAATAAAACCTTAAAAAAAGTGGGAGTCCCCTTGAGACAAGACTATGACTCATGCTATTCTATACTCAGCCTCCAACAATTTGTCAAAATTACCATTTAACTGTTCCCAGCACTTTATGGCTCATTGGATTCTGCTCCAGGTAAGTTTAACTTGGCTGTGATTCTCTGGATTTGCCTGTCTCTCCAGATTTGGGTAGGGGGTGGTTATTGTCCTATGACCTCAGTTTCAGATATATCAAAGAAAAATTATTGAATATTAGTTTTTTTCTGTCATTTTCTTATTTTATGGACATGAGTGAAGACTTCAGTTCTTACAGTTTGGATCTTTAGATGAATTCTTAATATCTCAATGACATAAACAAATTTGAGCCCCAGTTTTATTGGAAGTGGAAAGCACACCCTATTTGTGAGATTTGAGGGAAATAATGAAAATGAATTTTTTTTTTAATTTGGCAAGGCATCTGAAACTGCAACAGTTACATGAAATGCTCTTGACAAAAAAATTCCCTCCAAGGCAGTCAGTGTTAAAACAGTCCCAGTGATTACAGAACTCTTACACTGGTTTGCTATAAAAACTAGAAAGCCATTCCTGGATCTGGGTAAATTCTCTGTTCTTCCTTTCTTTAAAATTTTTGAAAGTCCAGTCTTCAGTGCCAGTTTTATGGGCTATATTCACTTGCCTACAGTAGGCAAGTTTATTAGTTGTATGCTCTGCACTAGGCACTGTTTAAGCACTTAGGGTGAAATAGTATACAACAGAAAGAAAAATCTCTGCCCTCATGCAACCTACATTCTCATGTAAAGATAGAGAAAAATGAGAAAAATACATAAAACATAGTATTCTGGATACTAGTAAGATCTAAGAGGGAAAAAAGTAGAGATTGGAAATCTGAGGAAAGTAATTTTAGATAACATGACCAGAAAAGAGCTCTTTAAAAAGACAATGTTAGAGTAAATGCCTGAAGAAGGTAAGGGCCTCAACCATGCATAATAATTGAGGAAGAATATTGCAGGAAAAAGGAAGAGCAAATGTGAAAGCTCTGAGTTAGAGGTGTCCCAGAGTTTTAAGGACCAACAGCTAGGAAGCCAGTGTTGCTGGATTTGAGCCTAAAGGATGTAAAGTCAGAGAATAAAAGTAATATAGACAGGCGACAGGGAAATGCTGGGTAGAAGAGTGTGGTCCCCAGTGAGGGCCCCACTCTCAAGCCTAGACCCACAGCCCAAAGTGAAAACTTTGCATCCCTGTTTTCCTGCTCCAATGTTGCCTTTTCCAAAACCACCGTGGCACACCCTGTCCCCCATCCTGCATCAATAAAATCCCCAGGCCCCACTGGCAGAGCAATGACAAAGAAGGACAGAAAAGGAGCAGCAGCTTGACGTCGGAGAGAAGAAGCTTGACTTCAGACAGACAGCCTGATGGTGGGACCTCGGAGAAGAGTCTGGTCGGGGCAGCCAAACTCCTGCCACCTTCCCATTCCATTTCCTTTCCAGCTCTCCGTCCTGCTGAAAACCACTTTCATTGGCAATAAAATCCCCCACATTTACCATCTTCAGTTCATTCGTGTGACCTGATTCTTCCTGGATTCTGAGCAAGGGCTCAGGATACAGAGGGCTGTCACACTGAGCTGTTAAACACTTAAGTCATCCATGGACGGCGAAGCTAAAATAGTGCACTGTTAGCACATGTCCTCTCGGGCTCTGGAGGGTCACGGGTACCCCCCTTGATGCTGCCGCAGGATTGCATGGAGTTCTGCTTCTGCCAGTGCCCAGAGCATTCATCTCAGCCCTGAACCCGCTCACCTGCATGTTCCCCACCCTGCGAGGGGTTGAGAGCTGCAAGTTGAGTAAATGAACCACCCCCTTCACAAGTCCCACAAAGGAGTCAGGGAATCTTTCCCATTTCAAAAGCAAAGTAGAAAGATAAAAGTCATCTTACAAGTGCTTATGTAGGGTCTTGTGTAAATATATATATATATACACATATATATATGTGTATATATATACATATATGTATATATATACACATATATGTGTATATATACACATATATGTATATATGTATATATGTATATATATACACATATATGTGTATATATACACATATATGTATATATGTATACATGTATATATATACACATATATGTATATATGTATATATATACACACATATAAATATATATCAATATATAAATATATGTATATATAAATGTATGTATATATACACATATGTATATATATATATAGAGAGAGAGAGAGAGAGAGCGAGAGAGAGAGAGATGGAGAGATGAGGGGTCTTGCTATGTTGCCCAAGCTGGATTTAATCTCCTGGGCTCAAGTGATCCTCCAGCCTCAGCCCCCTGAGTAGCTGGGACCACAGGCATGCACCACTATGCCCAGCTGATTATTTTAATATTGCCAGAACTATAGGATCAAATCTGGGTAAGATAGAAATCCACTGGAGGGTTTTGAGCAGAGAAATGACATAATTTGACTTATGTTTAATAAAATTATTTTACCGCCATTCCTGAGTAGGGAGAAAATTATTGAAAGAATTTTTTTTAATGCATGTTTTTCCAGGCATGGTGACAGGTATGTATCATAAAATAGAGTTTCATTTTGTATCAAAAACCATCAATGCTATGACAGATGGTAGAATTAGTGAACTACAGGACTAATAATATTTGATTGAAGGAACATGAAGGAAAGGGAAGAAATACAGAGGCAGACACGGATGTTGTGCCATGTTCTCAGTGACCTGGGGCTGGGATCAGAGGCTGGCATAAAACAGGTGTCACTGAAAGTAGAGGAGGAGTATTCCAAAGAGAAAACATAATAAACTTGGAGGTTTGCTAAGATTTGACTCTGACACAGCTATCTTATTCTGATTATAGTGCAATACCTTAGAATCATCTTGGCACGTTTATACATTAAATTTTTCTTGCTTGCTGCCTGAGACATAGTTGTCTTCCTATTTAGTCTGAAAGTTCTTTAGCTTGTTTACTTGGCTAATACATAATTGTTATTATCCCCTTGCCCACTTCCCCAACATCTTCATATAAATACTTTTTCAGATACACAAAGATGTGACCTCATTTTCTGATAACTGTTTCTCATGTGTAACAAAGCCCAAAGTGTTTAGCAATTCAAGAATGATATATTTTATTCTTGCTGAATATAACTTTAATTTTCTATGGTGATCAATAAAAACAATATAAATTCCTTTAGGAAATGTATCCCTGAGAGAGGATAGATACATAAGTGAAACATGAACCTGACAAGAAATGAGAATCCAATAAACATTTACACATTAACTTGAGAGCACTTTGCAGCTTGCCACATTTCTCTAAATTAGGATTTGATATAGTGAGGCTTTATGAGAGATTTTCTCCTGTAAGAGCATTATTAAAGTTATTCACACTACAGCTGAAGTCTCAGATTATTGAGAATCATCATCTCTCTGTCAAAGCGAGTATTAACTAATTGGTAACAGGGGACTAGAAGGTGTGAAAAAATACACATGGTCTTAGAGGTAATTTATTTTTTGAAAGCAGTTGTTGACAGTTTGACATTACATTTAGTTAGCACTTCTAGGGGCTTTTAAAATTATTCTCTCTGTCAGGCAGAACACAGTTTCTATGCTTTCACAAGACTTATGAACAGACATTCCTTTTTTGATTTTCTTTCCATGCATTTGAATTAAAATGCAAACCTCTGTTGCTGTCTTTGCCAGATGCTATACCAACATTTTTAACAGCTGCAATGTCCTCTACATTCAGATTTAACATTTTCACCTTTCAAAATGACAATTATTTTCAATATTTCAAATTTCTCTTTGGCAAGTAAAGAAGATCCCAAAGTAGACTAAAAATCTGTTCTAAATAAATTCTGGAAAGAAGAGAGGCTTAAGCAGTTGGCAGTAAGCACCATCAATAAAGACTGTATTTCTTGCTATAGAAAATAGTCTGCCTTCTCCAAATGTCTCACATTTTATTGTAATTTCAATTGTTTCTCTGCTGGATGATGGTGACCTTTTCAGATAATAAAAATTTTGTAACCGAATTATGACTTTTAGACTTAAAATCAGCTGGAATCAGGCTTCGCTGGGATATTTTAAATGTTGTTAAAAAGTGTGTAATACTTTTACCTAGGCTGGGTGTGGTGGCCCAGCCTGTAATCTCAGTACTTTGGGAGGCTAAGGCAGGTGGATTGCTTGAGCTCAGTAGCTCAAGACCAGCCTGGGCAACATAGTGAATGAAACTCTATCTCTACAAAAAATACAAAAAATTAGCCGGGCGTGGTGGCACACACCTGTGATCCCAGCTACTCAGGGACTGAGGTGGGAGAATCGCTTGAGCCTGAGAGGTGGAGGTTGCAGTGAGCCGAAATCATGCCACTGCACTCCAGTCTGGTGCAGAGTGAGACCCCATGTCAAAACAACAACAAAAGTTTAACCACCTGCTCCTATGACTCCAACCACCCTGACAACTTGGTTTCTAACACTGGAAATGACTTAAAAATGGCAAGTGTTTGGGTTTTTTTCATAATTAGATATAACACTGGAGCTGAGTGTGGTGGCTCACACCTATAATCGCAGGACTTTGGCAGGCCAAGATGGGTGGATCACTTGAGGGCAGGAGTTTGAGTCCAACCTAGCCAACATGGTGAAACCCCATCTGTACTAAAAGTACATAAATTAGCCAGGCATGGTGGTGTGTGCCTGTCATCCCAGCTACTAGGGACGCTGAGGCACAAGAATCATTTGAACCGGAGAGGTGGAGATTGCAGTGAGCTGAGATTGTTCCACTGCATTCCGGACTGGGCAACAGAGCAAGACTCCATTTAAAAAAAAAAAAAAGAATAAAAGATATAACATTGGAACTCAAAATATTTGTTGTTTTTGTTTTAGATTAAAATTGATTCTTTTTTATGCAAGTAATTTGTAAGAAAGAGAAACCTGAAAGACTCAGAGAAAATCAGTGTTGTGAAAATGTAGAAATAGACATCAGAGAAAAGAAATGAAGCTGAATTTAAGAATATAATATAGATCATCAAAAGAGAATTAGACATATTTTGTCACCACATTGTAAGGTATGATCCTACATCATTTATTCTATCAATACACTGTATTTCATTGCACATATGAGTTCAGCGCAATCTAGCACATGAACAAGTATATGAATAAAAGAGATACAGTTATATAAATTGTCCTTTAAATTTGACAGAAAAGCGTACTTGAAAATTACATGTTCATGTTAAAAATGGCAGTTTTTCATACACAAAAATACAAAACTTAATTAAGATGCAGATTTATTTATGACATGGCTATGGTAGTAGTAGATTCAAATTTTCCCAATTAACTAATTATAAAAAATAAGAGAAAGGAAAAAATGCATTTGTCTTTCCTAATTCTAGCCACATCCTTTGCTTAGTTTTATGATCTCGAAGTTTTCCAAGTGATCAAGTTACAACACTTTTTGTATCAGAACATAAAAATCAAGTAACCATCAATAACCCTTAAGATTAGGGAACTAAGTAGTTCTTCTAGCCCATGTGTGGAGCCAAACTCCTAAAAAAACCTTGCCCTGGTAGTCAGGAGAGGCCAGAACATCTGCCTCAGGAGCTATAGCTTGCCTTTATGATATTTTATGGCTAAGAAATTCTCTAACCTTAAAATTCAGCAAGGACCCCAGACCATCAGCACCTGCAGGAAAAGTAAACAAAATTTCTTTCTGGAGGAAGAGAATATTATCCTAAGACTCATGTTATTTGTATCTGTTTTTCTTAAATAAAGTGTCTGATATACAAAGGTAAAGGGAAACAGTGAGATACATCATGAATGACCACAAACTAAAAAAAAAAAAAAAAAAAAAAAAAAATCATGAGATAAAACCAGGCTTAAAAACTTCATCAGTTAACCAGAAACTCTAAAATAAGTTTAGTTGATTTGTAGAAAAATTAAAATTCTAGAATAAAAAAATACAGTAACAAAATTAAGAGGTCCCAATAGATGAGTTTAGTAGCAGATTAAAAACAGCTAAAGAGATGGTTAATAAATTTGAAGACAAGTCAGAAGAAACTGTAGAAAATGATAGGCAGAGAGACAAAACATGGGGAGAGAAGAGATGGTATAAAAAAAAACTGACATATGTTTAATTGATTCACATGAAAAGACTAGCAAAAGTGAAGCAGAAACAATATTCAAGTCTTAAATTTTTGCAAATTAAAGACACCAATCCTCACATGCAAGAACCCAAAATATTTTCAAGAAAGGATAATAAAAATAAACTTACAACTTGTAAAACTCCAGAAAGCCAAATGCAAAGAACAAAGTTTTACATAGAGACCCCAAAACAGATGATATTCAAAAAATTGAGAGTATGAAACTAATCTCTAGAGCAACAGTGGAAGTCTAAATAAAGGTTAGCTTGTGATTGACGGCAAAATCACACAGTCTTAGTGTAAAGCAGTAAAAGTTTACTTCTTTCTCAAATCTCTATTCAGTGAGATTGGATGGATCTCCTCCATCTTGTATGCATGGCACCAGGATTGTGGACAGAGAAGAAAGGGCAGAAGGATTCCACAAGATGATTTAGAGAACTGTGACCCAAAGTACCTTACTTCACTTTATCTTATCTCACATTGGCTGGAACCCCAGTGTATGGTCCATACATAATTACAAGAGAGTCTGAAAAATGTGGAGAAGACCATTATTCGGTGAAGCCTAGCCATCTTTCTACCTGACAAAAATACACTTTTGCTGGCATCGCACAAAGCAAATACAATTAACTTATTGAGGGGAGACAGTACAATGTGATTCCCAGTCACTGAATTCAGCTCAAAGTCCAAGATGTATAAATAATGTTCAGTTCAGGCTTCAGAAAAATAAAAATAAAAATAAATAAACTGAACACGACAGTGGTCGTTTTCGCACGACATCATTGTAATCCTGCAGATAATACACTGAAAGAGTATAGGGTTCCTCTGGTGGTAATTTTGCCCTATTATTACCTGTGTCTTTTTCTTTTCTACAGCATCTACTCCTGTCTTCTGCAAATTACTTCTCATCTCTCATGATTTTGTACATGTAAAGTGAACACTTCAAAGTATGTCCTTTTGAGCAAGCTGTATATGTCTTTCTTGGCCCAACAGAAGGATGGATTCCTAAAAGATGTGTAAAATAAAAGTTTCAGAGGCTTTAAAAAAAGTCTAGGCTTGTGGTTTCTTTGGCAATAATATAACTTTCTGAAAATCTACATTGCATTTTAATTTTATTTAATTATTCAAAGTTATTATTTATTATTTAAATTTATTTGACTATTACATGTGCCAGTAACAATATCCAATAATACTCTAAATTGCTTTCTTCAATCATTTGTATAAAATATGCTTTTTTTTTTTTTTTTACTTTATTGACTTTATTTCCTTTCTCTCTCTATCCCACCCCTTTCCCTTAATTCAGGCTACTCCAAACTTATTATTCTGATCTTTGTTTGAGTTATTTTATCCAATTGGGTAATTTAATTGTTTACAACATTATACTTATGTTATAATATTTTCCCTGAGTTACCATATTCAACTGAATAGTTTTGTTCAGCCTCTATCTTACAAAGCCATTCTAATATTTTCTATTTTGTCCTGATATTTTAGTCTTGATTTGTAGTGTTCTTTATATTACCATTCACTTTTTGGCTTGTAATCTTATCAATAATTTCTTAAACTGCCATCCATGTCACTGCAAGTTTAATTGAATATTTTGTCATAGCATAGCATGGATCACCAGAAACTCTGGTGATCAGATTGTCTAGTCTCCTGTATAAACAGAGAATACATGATACATCTCTTCCCGTAGCAACGTATGGTTGGCATCTTATCTCTTGTTTGTATAAGGTCACGGAGTAAATCTGAATTTCCAGCAGGTACATACTTCTCCATAACCCAATAACTTCATCTGCAGAAGAATATGTACCTAAGTTTGCAGGAAAAATAAGTTTCCAGTGTGATGCTCTGTTCATGTGCAATTTCAATATTAAAAAACTCAAAATGAAGGTTCAAAGAGATATTAAGCATCACTTAATTTACAATCTCGTAGCTAGATCAACAAATTCCAAACCTTTCAATTTCTCAAACTGTTCATTTATTTTGATTCTGTTCCAAAACAAAGTGGAAGTCTTTTGAGTACTTTTACATTTTAACCAAAGTTTACCTCATCAGAAATGGAATTCAGTTATAGAATATAAGATGAACCTACCCAATTTCTTCCTCAAGCAGAAAAGTTGTTAGTTCCACGGTTCTCAATGTGAAAATTGAGTCTCACCCCTAGGCACATAATGAGCAATCAATAAATTCTAGTTGTTTCTTTTTAAAGACAAGAAAGACACATTGCTTATTTAAAGCCAATGTATAAAGCTAAGCCATCTGTACAGTTTTATTGTTCCCTGCGGTAACAGAACTATCAGGGATTGCTAAAGAGATGGTTGTTTAAATATAAACACTGAAGGCCAATCCATCTAATCAGAGTGTGTTTGCATGTAAACTGATTAATACATATATAATTTATGCTTAATAGTAAATTAGGACTACCATCAAGATAGACTTCACTGAACTTGAAAATCAAGACAAAATCTGTAATATTTATTTTCAGGGACCAACTTCTATTCTAAACATATTTAAATGGATACTTATGAATTTAAAATGTGAAGGTTTCTCGTGTAAGTGAAACCCAAAGTTCACTGAGAACCACTTCAACACTTATTTAGAAAACTATTCAAGTTACTAATGCATTTCCTAGCATCTCAATATATCAGCAACCAAAAGAATAATGTTATTTATAAATATTAATAAACATACTCTCCCTTAACACCAAAAGATAGATGCATTTTTATATATAACGTGTCTCATATTTACTTATTAATTCTCTAATAAGCAATCATATAGAATTTTGCTTCCAAGAACATCTCTGAAAGTTCTAGGCTTGGTATTTACCTTCTTGATGAAACTGGTTATTTATCTGAAAAGAAAACTATTATTTATCAAAAAAATAAATCTTTGCACTCTATTAAAGAAGAATGAACAAAATCAATGCAATTCAATAACTGAATTTTTAACAGGTGACAGCCTTTACACATACATGGAAGTATGTGACAAATCCCAGTCTTTATGTAATGAGAGCAGTCTGGATGTTTGACTTGAATATATTATGTCACAAATTTTCTAGAATATGGCTGAGAGTTTTTGCCTAACAGTTTTAATATACAGTAAAATCCCAAATGTATATAGATATTCCACCACCGAATTAACTTGTCACATAGAATCTTGGTTATACCCATTGTGCCAGAGGCTTTCCATATATTCAGTGAATAGACATTGAAACATCATAGAATGTCAAAAAAACAGAAAATATATTAGAAATAATTTAGTCCAAACCCTTTCTTTTTTCAAAGAGAAAAACGGAATCTCATTATATAAATGCCACTCCGAAGCCTCCTAGTGGCAGAAGCGAGACAAGTCTGACTCTTGACAGCACTACCTGGTAAGGGGCTTGAACCAAACACCTTTCTTCTGGCTTTACTCCCAAAACTACCTGGTTAAAACACAGGGATAGATGTTATTGTGTAATAATAATTCTGTACAAGGATGAGCTGAAAATAATTATTAGTTGACCAATAAAAAGCCAAGATACATGAATGTAAGAGATACTAAACTCCTAGAAGCATGGCTCAGTTACCCATTATTTCTAATTAAAAAGTCCCATGTTGATATTATTGACCTTTCAAGCAATAATTTTCTGAGATATTACGTAAGTAAATAGAAAATCCATTTACATGATTCAATGAGTGAAACCTCTGTCAACTAAAGGGTTATATTATGAAGCACAGCACATTTGGATGACTCATTTAGACCTCTAATTCTGTTTGAGATTTACTCCATTAAGCTGAAAACTAAATATAATTGGCTATAGCTCTAAAATAAAATGTAAAGATAAGCATTCTATTAGGAATCTGCTCTATATAAATAATTTTATAGTCTATGTTTTTTAAAAAAACATTTTAGCTATTGATATGCATATGAATTAGAGTAATTTAAACGGAAATGGAAAAATTCAAATTTTTCATAAACTGCAAAAGAATGCTTTATCTTAACAAAGAGACTCACTCTCAACAACATTCAACATATGAGAATTTAGGACAAGGTGTTACCTATAAATGACCACATTTTCTCTGCTAGAAAGGAATTACCTACACATAAGTAGAGTATAACTTAAACACTGAGGGTGTAACATACAGAAAATAAAATAGAAACTGTAGTGCAACACAAGAGACTGTAGCAGGCTAATGGGATTGTTTTAAGATATAGTTAGTACATATTGGTTTGTTACTACAATCTAGAATTGCACTTAAGACAGCTTGTTTTAAAAGTTTAACAAAAGAATAGACTAACTGATTTTACTCAACTTGAGATCTCTTAAGGAATCAGGAAAAATAATAAATAATGCTTATAGAGCCCTTACTATGTATCAGGCTTTATGCTCATTACTTTAAGAAGGGCTCTACATTTAGTTCTCATCTCAGCCACTTGAGGTGGTAGGTACTCTTATGCCAAATCTAGAGCTGAGGAAAGTGAGATATATCAAATTTGCCCATGAGTGCAGTCAATAAGATGAAAGCTAGACACTCAATCTAGGACTACAAAACTCCAAGGTCCAAACATTTGGTCTTGATGTGCAGAGAGGTAGTGGCATGAAACCAGCTCTTAGGATGTGGCAGACACTGCCCCAGATTCTGGATATAGGAGTGAGAAAAACAGGCAAAGTCCTTATCCACATAGAACTTAACATTCTAGCCAGAGAGACAGGTACTAGACAAAAACATAAATACATATTAAAATATAGACTACAATACAATGAGTAAGTCATGAATAAAAAAATTCTATGTGAGATTTTAGACTGAGTGCTCTCTTAAAGACCTTGATCAGAAGAGGTATCTCTGAGGAGATAACATTGAAGCAAAGGAATGAATGAAGCAAATGAGGGAGGGAACATCGAGAAAATCAAGAGAAAAGGTGTTTTAGGCAGGGGAACAAGTAATAAAGCCCTGAGGTAAAAGTGTGCTTGGAAGAATAGAGGCCACTGTGATAGGAGTGGAATAAACCAGAAAAAGAGTAGTAAGAAACGAGATCAGAGAGGTAATTGGGAGTCAGATCATGTGTGACCCTGAGTCCATGAAAAGGACTTCGGATTTTGTTCTGCATGGTGTGATTAACCATTGGAGGACAGAGACATAGAAGCTACATAATTTGATGTATATTTTAAGAGACTCACTCTGAAAGCTGTGTGAAGAAAAAAGAGTAAACTATCGTGACTTGCAGTGAAGGTACTTGTTAGGGGATATTTTGACGTCAGTCAAAATGGATGTATTAGTATTGCACCATTTCTATACGTAGTACTAGACTAGACACTGGAGATTAAGGGAGAAAGAAGCAGTCAGATTCAGTGTTGCTTTTGATCTCAGATTTAATTTTATTTGCTGCTGGATTGTATATGTGATGTGACCAAAAAAGGATCAAGAAAAGTTTCATAATATGGCTTAAAAATGTATCTTCTAAAATTACTGAAGGATAAACAGACTTGGTCTGAGAAATAGTCAAGTAATCAGTGTGTGCATATTAAGTTTGAGATGCCAATTGGTTTTCCATGTGAAGATGTTGAGTAGAAAGTCAAATATAAGATTCTAGAGTTTAGGAAGAACGCAGGGATGGAGATGTATCTTTGCACTATTCAGTGAGTTGATGCTGCACGATCAAGGAGACTAGAAGATTTCAAGTAAACCCTTGGTGTACATAGAGAGGTGCTTTGAGGACTAAGTCTAGAGGCCCCTCAAACCTTAACTTTGGAGAAGAGATGGAGGATTGAGTTAAGGAGTGTGAGAAAGGTGGAAAATGAAGAAAGTAGAATGTGATGTTCTGAACATGAAGTGAAGAAAGTGTTTCAAGAAGGGAGAGATCAACTCTCAAATATTGCAGAAGGAACAAGTAAAATGTGGACTAATAATCTGCCATTGACTTTGATAAAATAGAATAACTGGTGGTTACCAGAGGGACTGAATTATTAGACTTCATAGTCCCACCAGATACTAAAAAGTAGAAAAATATAGAAAATCCCTAACCCGACTTGCTCCAGGGACAGGTGAATAGTTAAAAGTAGCTGTACCCAACCAGTATAATGTCTGGATGTTTTCTGTACCAGAATAACAATATCCTAGTTAGGCTGCCATGAGAGGCCTCTTGCTTCAGGGTCAGAAGATCAGAATTAGTTGCAAAGTGTAATGGTGGTAAAGAGAATATTGCATTTGTGAACAAAAGCTGGAACTCTGAAAAGAACTGGGTTCAATGTTCAGTTGCTTCACTTAGGAATTGTATTATACTTCCCCTGTTGCTTAACTTTTCCGTTTCATTTTCTTCAATAATAAAGTATTTTAAAAGTTCCCAGCATATAAGCTTGCTTTAAGAATTTAGTAAATAGTTGGTTCATTATTACTATTATTATTATTGTGTGACATTGGCAAAAGAAGAGACCCCTACATCAAGCTCCCCACACACAGAGCATTAACCTTCCATGTGCCAATCAATTTTCTGCACTGAAACCAGAATAATTTTTCTAAATTTAAATGTAATTAAGAGGAATTGTTAAAACAGGGAAACTACTCTGTATGATACTATAATATTGGATACTAGTCATTATATATTTGTTCAAAACCGTAGAACATCAAGAGTGAAAGCTAACATAAACTGCTATTTCGGTGATACTTCTGTGTCAATATAGGTTCATAGATTGTACCAAATGTACCATCCTGGTGGGGAATATTGACGGTGGTGGAGGTTGTGCGTATGTGAGGCAGGAAGCATATAAGAACGCTCTCTACTTTCTGCTCAATATGTCTGTGAACCTAAATCTGCTTTAAAAATAAAGTCTATTAAAATTTAAAAATAAAAACATACTGGTGTATCTACATATTTTATGAGGATCAGAGGCCATATATTTTACGAGGATCATTGGCGACGGTGCAGTGGGAAGAGGATATAATTGGAAAACCGAAGTTATTTGTACCTTAACTTCTACTTAGAATGACCTTATTTTTGCTAATATTTTCACAATGCATAGGAAATTAAAAAGACAAATCACTTATAAAATGATGTGTTTCATTTTCCATATATATATTCGAAATAAAAAATTATTAATAAACCCTTAATTTATTATTTTGGCTAAAAACTTGTCTTCTCTGAAGTAGAAGTAGCCATGGGAAACACAACATACACGTGTTTTAGCCGTGGGGTCATAAAATCTGTATGCAGAGTGCTTGGACTCAAGGCCTACCTCAAACACTCACTAATTGTGTGACCTTGGACAAGTTATGCAACATTTTAAAATTGACAGATAAAATTGTATATATGTCGTGTGCATCACGATATTTTGAAGTGTATATATACATTGTGGAATAACTAAATCTACCTTTTCTCCAAGTTGCCCCTTGATGCTGAAGAATGCCCCGGGGTATTATTAAGTAACTTCCTGCTTTAATTATCCAAGTGGTACCTTAACATCCTGAAACAGCTAATTCAGCTGGCTAAACTCACTGGGGTCAGATAATGTTTTAAACACTATGAGACTCTAGTATAGCATTACATTGACTGATAATTGTGAAAATAAGCTTTAATGGTCCACTTCAACAAGAACTATTACAGTTCCATTTTTAAATAAGAATAATCATTAACATAATAAATGGTATCCTGGCAATATAAACTTCTAAAAATTCAAACTGTTCTTTGTAACTAGGGCTTGGCTCTTTTAAATATGCTCCTCAAATAATTGAGGCTCCTGGCCTTGCAATTCAATAACGTCCAGATAATACAGCTAATGTATTTAAATGTATAAAGATGTGTCTCATGGCTTTCTGTAGACCATTTTTTTATTTCATGAATGTAAATGGTCTCATTAGCCAAGATTGCCACGGGCATAAAGCATCAACCAGGTCTAAAAGTCCGTTTTAAATGCTTTCATAATTCTTGAGCACCTTTTGAGAATTTTGTTTTCTTTTTAACTGTCATTCATGAAATTAACAAAAGAAAAGAAAATCACAACATAGAAGGGATGAGGTAAAACTCAGAAATTAATGCCAGAATGAATACGTGGTTCCTCTGTTTCCTAACTAGAGACACTGTTTAAAATTATCTGAAAATATTGTAGAGGGGATTGAAGAGACTGGAGTTTTGAAGTAACATCTCTAAGGGAACTCTTGAATAAGAGAGAAAATTCAAAAAAGCCTAAGGGAAATATGAATGTTAAAATGACAGAATTTTACTACCCACTCCCCATCTGCCATAATCTTTTGTCATAACTTGTAACAAATAGCTACGTTTCTAATTGAGATTCTAATGAACGCTAAGAGAGTCTGAGTGCGTTTTTGGAATTTAAAGGCGGGGAGGGAAATAAACTCATACAACAAGGTTTCTGAAAAGCCTAAACGTTTTAATTACTCAGTGGTTAATTTGTAAACCAGATTATTAGTCCCTCAGTTTTAACAGTTGACGTTTAAAATGTATAAAGCCATGGAATTCAAACATTGGGATGAGATCGCCCATTCAATCTAGTGTTAAATATATACATAAAACTTAGCTCCTCTCTGTACCTACTGAATCCATTTTAATGAGTGTGGGGACCAGGCAACTGTCACTTTTAACAGAGTAGGACCACTGGCCTGCCTTTTGCCTTATCACCAGTTATGCGCCTATGGCTAAAATTTCATGATCAAATTAAAGGCTCAAGAAAATTATCCTCTTTTAATCACAAACCATATAATCCTCAGGTCAATTATATTCTTTATATTAGTAATACAACTCTCTCTAGGTTGCAGGGAGTCATGATCTCCTTGGGGGTCTAAATTCCTGAAATAACTAGAAAGTTATTGACGAGAATTTTGAGTCACCCTGGGCAATCTACCTAACTCTGCTGCTTAAAGAGACAATGTTTTACAGGATTTTTCTCTTCCAGAACACAGGGTTTTAAAGCCTGGTTTCCTGATATTTACTAAATCTATGAGACAGTCAGAGAATGGGGCTGGAAAAAACCAAGGCAGTTTTTCCTGACTCCAAATCCTGCACTTCTTTCCTTCCCAGCGCAACGCAGCAAAACATGGCAGACATTCTACTTGGGCGCTCATTCCCACAGTCACACACTCACCCGAGGCTTGTTTGTTTGGGTTGCTGTTTATTTGTTTGTTTTCTTGACTCTTTCTTTCACAAAATTGAAAATAATTTGTCTTTTCTGACTTCTTTCTAAGTTGCATCATTTTTGAATTCAATACTAATGATACATAGAAGGGTTTTTTTGTGTATAAAATTAACTCAAACTAAAACATATTATTTATGAAGATATTAAATGTTGGATTTGTTAAGTTACTTGTAAGCATAAATAAGACAAAAACAAAGTGGGTTGCTGTTTATTTGTTTGTTTTCTTGACTCTTTCTTTCACAAAATTGAAAATAATTTGTCTTTTCTGACTTCTTTCTAAGTTGCATCATTTTTGAATTCAATACTAATGATACATAGAAGGGTTTTTTTGTGTATAAAATTAACTCAAACTAAAACATATTATTTATGAAGATATTAAATGTTGGATTTGTTAAGTTACTTGTAAGCATAAATAAGACAAAAACAAAGTGGACTAATGTGCTAATTCCCTAACGTTGTTACAGGAGGTTAAGAGCAGTTTAGTTGTTCAAAGGCAGTTTTGATTGATCTTTCACCTTTAAATTTCTGAGTGCGCAATTGATCCATCTCCATTGAGCTTTCCAGCAAGCATGCTTTGTTGATGAATTTATATTTTGGAGGCCGGATGCTTCCTCAAGTATCGTGATTTTGGAAGGGGCCATCATTCCCTCTCCTTCAGTCCATCTAACCAAGCCTGGTAGAAATTACATAAGAGTTCAATGAAAGTCTCTCTAGACAGGTCACATTGGGATTAGACAAGAAGAACCTGAAGAAGTTGAATGATCCCTGTAAGCCTCAGCTTTCTCATCTAACAAAGCAGGTAAATACAGAAACTGCCTCATGCTGTTGCTAATTATCTTCTTACCAATATGTATACATTCTGCAAAAGTTGAATTTGAAAATATTTTGTGAGACTTTGCAACAAAGTCTTCTAGATTACGGGATCATAAAAGTGAAGAAAATATACAGCTCTCCTTAAAAAATTTGCAGCTTAGTTGGGAATTAGAACTTCCAATGTGGGGAGAGTTAAGTGCAACAGAAAGGCCAAATCAAAGGTCCATTGGGAGCTTATAAGTGGAGCACACAGCCCAGTCTTTATGCTTATTGTGCATTTTGGGAGCAGTGGTGGAGGTGAAGAAGGAAAGAGAGAAGAGGCAATGAGGAGAGCCTCCTGGGGGTTTTTCGAGAATATATTCTTTGTTTATGAAAGTGATTATTTCTAGTCATTGTTTTTTGATTAGTGCAGGAGTATCTGTCTTAAAATAGAACAGAGTTTACTTAAAGGATAATAACATTCTACCAAAGCAAGTGACTTTAAAAACTGGTCAGAATATAGGTAGAAAATTAAATTTCCATTACCACACATTTTGTATTGATTTGAAAAATACCAAGTTATTTTCCTTGCCAAAAAGCAATTGTCATGTGCATAACAATGGGTCTTGTTAAGATAAAACTCTAATAGTTACTATAAACCTTTAGGAACTAAATTGTTTAAAGTATGGCTTATATTTTAAGAGCACTTTTCCTTCTTTAGCACGTAAACTTTTACATGCTCTTTAGCAAAAATGCATGGATCACCATGGGAAAAATCTCTCCTGAATGCTCTCACACCTCCATCCGAGTCTGATTTATATGTCCACATATTATCATTGCACTATCATTGCAGGTTTGCTAATCTATGCTTTCTGCTAGACTCCTAGACTTTACTTTATTAGAGTAATATACAGTTGACCCTTAAGTAACATGGGCTTGAATTGTGTGGGTCCATTTACATGTGGATTTTCTTCCACCTCTACCACCCCTGAGGCAGCAAGACCAACCCCTTCTCTTCCTTCTCCTCCTCAGCCTACACAACATGAAGACGATGAGAATGAGAATGATCCACTTCCACTTAATACATAGTAAATATATTTTCTTTTTCTTATAATTTTCTAAATAACATCTTTTTTTGTCTAGCTTACTTTATTATAAAAAGAGTATATACTACATATAACAAAACATGTGTTAATCAACTTTTTATTTTTGGTAAGGCTTATGATCAACAGTAGGCTATTAGCAATTAAGTTTTTGGAGAATCAAAAGTTATACACACATTTTTGGCTGTGCAGGGATTTGGCCTCCTTTACCCCAGCATTGTTCAAGAACCAACTATAATCTATTCTTTTATTTTGTTATTTACATGTCTATTTTTTAGCATCGAACTTGACTATAATAACTCTTACCAACTGTATGGTGATTGAATTAGTGAAAGGATTAAACGGATCAAGGCCATACCTTAATGAAAGCCATGACAGAAAGATTCTGGAGATTTGATTTAATAGGCGGAATAATGACCTCTCTTTAAAAGATGCCATATCTTAATCACCCAAATTTGTGACTGTGTTACATGACATGGCAAAAGGGACTTTGCAGATGTGATTAGTACAGACCTTGAGATGGAGAGATTATCTGAATTATCCAGGTGAGGCTCAAATGTGGGAAAGAGTATTTAAAAGCAATAAAGGGCAGCAGAAGAGGAGAGTCAGAACAATGATCGGTCAGAGAAAATGTTGCTGGTTTGAAGATGGAGGAAGAGGGCCTCAAGAGGAAAAAGCAAGGAGATAGATTCACCTGTAGGGTCTTTAGAAAGATACACTGCATGACCTGGCTGGTACCCACCTTCCATCTCTCTTCATTTTATGTCATGCTACCCTTGACTCACAGTGTTCTGGCTGAACTGGCTCATTTATCATCCCTGCCACAGGACCCTGCCTCTGCTGTTACCCTCAGTCTGACATGCTCCTTCCCTACATTTCCCCATCCTAATTGGTCCTACACATCCTTCCTGTTTCAATTCAAGTATCATTTCCCCAGATAAACCTCATTGGTCAGCCTCTCCACTCACCCTCAGTAGAGGTCAGATCACTTTATTATTTGCTGTCACTGAAATATTGTTCGTTCTATTAGAGCACTTATTTCATCCTGTATTTGAGCATTCATCAGAATGATGGCTACATTCCACCAGACCAGAAGCAATGTGAGAACTCAGATTGGATTTGTTTTGCTTACCATTGTGTAACCAGCCACTGTCATATCACAGTAACTGGTATAACTCTAATAGGAACCAGATAAGAAATTTTTGAATAAAAAATTTATTCAAAAATTATTGCTCTCCCAAATATTTTTCCTTACTTCTTGATCACAGTTTGAGGTGATAGATACAATTATATTCAGTTTAAGGATAAACAAAAGCAGAGTTATTAAATGTCATAGCCAAGGAAAATGTTAATTTTATAGCTAGGACTAGAACTCAAATTTTCTGATCATAAAATAAACGATGTAAGTCTCTTTCAACTAGGTGTATATTTCTAAAATAGCCTGACTCAAATATTGACATGGAAATTCCTTTGGTATTCAGGGCTAGTGGCCACTTTTTTTTCACTTCTCTTTTGAGACATAATCAAGGTCCTGTCATCTTAAGATCTCAGAGCTCAATGAGCATGTAAAAATTGAGTAGTTTGTTAAGGTGACATATTCCAAGGCCATTGGAAGACTCATAACTCAGAGGACGTATTAACAAGCAGTACAAACCCTGGAGTGGTGTCATTTCAAGGCAGAGACACAACGGAAATGAGATGAGTTCCTTTAAATAATGCCAAGATCATAAATTCAATAGTTGTATGAAAGAAAAGTATCAACAATGGGTAATAGAAGATCAACAAGAAAAATATTTTAATAGCATGATATGAAAGTTGTGTTACATAGCATAGTCTATTAAAATCTTAATTTGATATTTTTATGACATTAGAAAGAATAAAGTAGATATAGCCCTAAAATATTACTTATTTTAATTTTTAAATTAGTTTCATTGAGGTATAATTTGCATAAAATTGAATTCCCACATTTTAGGTGCACAACTTGATTAATTTGAACAAATATATGTAGTGTAACCACCACAATCAAGACATAGAACATTCCCATCACCCAAAAGAGTTTGACTGCACCTTTTTGCAGGCAGTATCCTCCCTTTTCCATGGTCTTGATAACCACTGATCAACTTTCTATCACTATATTTTTTTCTGTTGCAGGATTTCATATAGGTGAGATGATACAGTAAGTGGTCTTTTGTGTCTGTTTTCTATCACTTCACATCATGCTTCTCAGATACATCTGTGCTAATTGCATATATCAATGTTGTTTTCATTTTGGATGGTTCTTATTTTCTATCTTATACCAAAGTCCTTGTCATATTTTTTTCTTCTACCAAAGTCCTGTCAAAATTTTTACATAAAAATGCTTTAAAATGAATAGTATGATTAATTTAAAAGCGATTGCTTTGATTTTAGCCCCAAAGAAATGGTTTCTAAATTTCACATCCCACATCTCTTTCCCACCCACAGCTAAGGCCACAGGACTTTGACAATCCAGTTCTAACCAAGTACCTAAAGAAGAAAAGGACTTCACTCCCATTTTTGACTCACTGTCCATTAAAATCCATGCTATTCTTGGTTGAAATTCCCTAATCCCATGATTTTATTCACCTATATAATGACAATTAACAAAATTGTGTCTTTAGATCGACTGGTCCCCTGAGCACCAGAACTTCAGTACCTTCCTCTTGATCATATCTAATTGGGTGTGTCTGCCCTCACACCCAGGTCTGATGGAACTGTGAAGAGTTTAAATTTTTACATTACTTAGAAGCTAACAAGCCTTCCTGTCAGAGTTCCGTGGATGCTGCTGGAACACATGAGACTCCCGAGCCAGAGACGAAGGACTTCATCACACAGGCACAGTAGGCAGCATGAGCTTCATGTTGCTTCAGTTCCTCCGCTCCTCCCAGATCTCATCAGGTAATGTGAAGTGACCTGGGTAGAAGCTGTACACACAGTGGGTATTTGTCACTGCTTAGAAACCATGACCTTAGGAAACTCCAGTCTTTTAAGGAGACTGCAAGTGAACCTGCCCAATCTTTGTCCCAGAAGGAATCAGTGCCTTTATTTCCTTAGACAACAAACAAATCTGCCCTCTGCCCCAGAGGGAGACGTTCTATCTATTTATGTTTGGTATGCCTATATCCTTTGAAAGGCAACCCAGAACAAAAGATGCTACAAGGAGAGCAGAAACATAAGAGACTCAAGGAAAACTATCTCTCAAGAATCTCAAATCCCCAAATCCTCAAAGTGCAAAGCATAACATCTTTCTTACTCTCTCAGAAATTTCTGCCAAGTGTGGTGGCTCACATCTGTAGTCTCAGCACTTTGGGAGGCCAAGGAGGGAGGATCATTTGAGGCCAGGAGTTCAACACCAGCTGGACAACATAGTGAAACCCTGTTTCTACAAAAAATAATTTAAAAAGTAGCTGGGCATGGTGGCATGCACCAGTAGTCCTGGCTACTTGAGAGGCTGAGGTAGGAGGATGGCTTGAATTTGCAGTGAGCCATGATCGCACCACTGCACTCCAGCCTGGGTGACAAAATGAGACCATGACTTAAAAAAATAAAAGAAGAAAGAGAAGAAGAAGAAGGAGGAGGAGGAGGCTGTTATTCTGGCAACACAATATGTATTGCAGGTCTATCCTTAACTAACTGTACGCTTCTCTTATCTGAGTGATAAGAGCAGCCCTGAGAAATGGTTTTAAATAAATATTTTTAAACTAAACCCACTTAATGTATTGTCAATAAAATATATAAAATCAAAAGAAATATAAAATCTATGTAAATAGAAACTCATTCAGGTGAATAGTAATTTATATATTTAAGCCACCATAGGTAACAAAAAAATTATTTCAACTTACATTGATTTGGCACTTGTTGTGTGTTACCCTTGAAAATACAAAGATGGATAAAACATAATTCATGTCCTCACAAAGCTCAAGGCTTCATGGGAGAAGACATTCTAATAAACAGATACGTTGCAATGATGTATTTCATAAGGATATGTGCTATTGAAGTTGTCCCCCAAAGATTTGATAGGATCACAGCCTGGGCAGGAAGGAATTAGGGAAATGTTGTATCCAAACTCATAAAATAAGGTACTACGTATTGAGGATATCAAAAATACAAGCTGGCAGAAAAATGTATGATTTCATCTCTTTAAAGCCTCTTCTTTACTGTCCAATAAAGTTGGTGATAACAGTTTCCTGTTGAATGGAGAAGAAATAATTCACTTAGGAAATATTTTTCATCCAATTGGGACTGAGGATTGGTAAGATCTTGACAAATGCTGTGTTTGGAGGTTTGCCAGGAGATATTTCTAACTGAGCAGCACCTTCAAGAAGCAGGATATACATGCACACCAGAATCAGGGCAAAAACACTCTCCGTCCTTCCCAAAGTAGAAGTCATAAAAAGAGGTGATGTTGTGCTTCCAAAACTGAACCAATCTTAATGTTTCACTAATTATCTCAGGTGTGACTGAGGCTATCAGACATCCTGCATAAAAAATGACTAGAAACATGAAGCAAATTTAATCATCTACAGAATGAAATTAACATTCCCAATAAAGCTTTTAAAATTATTTTTATAATTTCAAAAATCAATTCTTCCATAAAAATAAAAAAATGGATTTTATGGAAGCTTAAAGATTTGCTCAACATCTCAGTTTTTATCAGACACCCTTTAAGAACTAAGAATTACATCAACCCTTTTCCCTGCAAATTATACAACATTGTTGCTGTCATTGTCAACCAGGTTAAGATGGTGAATCCTTTCCCTAACATGTGAATTTTACAAATATTCAATTTTTGTATGTAGGATGTTTTTGCCTTGCATTAATTTGCGGAGTGAAACTTTCTCCACTTATTAACTAGGCTTTTGAATAAACCTATTTAACACAAAAAAGTGGTTGCCTAGAGTGAGTAATTTTTTAAAAACTACATATCCTTCTGGAAAATAGGATAGGACAATATCCAGAATGTCTCTAATAGAAAACAGTGTCTGCCATTTAATGCCATTTTTGATAACTGCAAATTTTCTTGTACAAACAAAATTTGAATTGAATTTGTAGAGGTTCTATAAAAAACTTACTCACAGTATTTGGGCAAACAACTGCCGTCAGGTGTCCAGTTACCTGTAGAGTGAATGAATAGCCTTCACCCACAAACATCTCCACATATTAAGGACACGGATCTGCTAATGTGAGGTTTTCAGGTTTCCTTGAATCCTCTTGCACAACTAAATATGCTCCTGTATAACACTCCTGAATGCTTCTGGCCATATATTATTCTGCTGCCTCCCTCTGACGATATGTTACTGTAATAAATCATCACAGTGCACTGCTGCTCTGATGAGCTGTTGCTTCAGTACACCATCGAAGCTGTCACAGGGATGATGTATGAGAAAGGCATACTGATGATGTTTTACGCAAAAGATGGTGCTGCCCGGGGAACAAAAGGTTTAGGAGAAGATTCAACGTAATTACCCGATAAAAGTCAACCCGCACACAGCATGCTAGGAAATGCATTCATGAGTATGGTAAATCACTTCCCCTTAGTGTGTGGTACTTCTGGTGCTACTGCCATAAGCCTCCTTCCCTGAGCTACAGATTGATCTAATATAAACATTTTTTTTTTAGTGGAAACAAAAGCTTAAAGGGTGAAATTAAAATTCACCTAAAACTCAAATGTATAGATTAACTCGGAGAATCTGTATTATAAAGTAGTAAACTGGTGCTAAAAGTTTTGTTTATGTTGTTGGAGAAGGAAATATTCCCTATTTGGAATGACCATGTGGAATTATTTCCTGGGAAAATATTAATGCCCAGGCTAAAATCAAGAATTAATTAAGTTTTACACTAAATTACTTATCATGTAACATCTAAATGTCTGAAGAGCCACCTTTAATCATGACTGCTGGGACAAGGTGCCAAATTATTTAATTTAAAAATAGCCTCCTGATTTTCATTTTTCTTGCCTCAGTAAAAAGAGCATAAAAACGTAGGAATATGCAGTTTCCTCAGGTTCTCAGAGAGAACTAAAAGATTGACACTTTCCCTTTTCTTTTCTTTTTTTTCTTTTTCTTTTCTTTTTTTTTTTTTTTTTTTTTTTTTTGTTTTTTGAGACAGAATCTTGCTCTGTCGCCCTGGCTGGAGTACAGTGGTGCCATCTTGGCTCACTGCAACCCCTCACCAAGCAATTCTCCTGCCTCAGCCTCCCGAGTAACTGGGATTACAGGTGCCCACCACCACGCCTGGCTAATTTTTGTATTTTTTAATACAGACAGGGTTTTACCATGTTGGCCAGCCTGGTCTCAAACTCCTGACCTCAGGTAATCCACCCTCCTCAGCCTCTCAAGGTGCCGAGATTACAGGTGTGAGCCACCACACCCTGCCAATTGATGCTTTCTATATCTAGTTCTCCATATGTAGTTAATGCTAAATAAATATTTGTTGATTTCACATAAACTTCATAATTACTTGTTCCTTTATGATATCAGCTTTATGCAATGATGAGAAATATCAATCAACCAAACCAAGCAAATGAAATGAGCAGAAAGTATCCTAGAAGAAGAAAGAAATTTTTCTGTGCCAAGTTTTTGAGGATTTTTGTTTGTTTGTTTGAAGTTAAGCTCTTGTAAAGAAAAAAATATGGAGAAATGCTCTACATCAGGGGTCCCCAACCCCAGGCTGAGGACCAGTACTGGTTTGTGGCCTGTTAGGAACTGGGCCACACAGAGGGAGGTGAGCAGCTAGTAAGTGAAGTTTTATCTGTATTTACATTCGCTCCCCATCACTTGCATTACCGCCTGAGCTCCGCCTCCTGTCAGAGCAGCGGTGGCAATAGATTGTTACAGGCGTGTGAACCCTATTGTGAACTGCTCATGTGAGGGATCTAGTTGTTTGCTCCTTATGATAATCTAATACCTGATAATTGATTTGAGATGGAACTGTTTGATCTCAAAACTATCCCCCAGCACCAGCCCATCCATGGAAAAACTGTCTTCTATGAAACCGGTTCCTGGCACAAAAAAGTTTGGGGACCGCTGCTCTACACCATCATGCAATCAATTAATTGCTATTTTGCTCATCGTTCCAATACAATTGACAATAAATTTAATATTTGATCACATTCTGCTTTCATTTTCTATAAAAATTCATCCAGGTTGGTATAGGTAGGTTTTCAGGAAATTGTCTAAAGATCATCTTTAAAGATTGCATTTGCTAGAGTTGTTAGAAAATGTAGGTTAGTCTCCAAAGAAGACATAAAAACTGTATTTAATTTTTTACTTTATTCCTTTTTCTACCTTCTGGAAAATACTTAAATTAGCTTTTCTCTGGAACGTTAACAACTTATTGCTTCTTAATCTAAATCGGGTTTTGGTAACCTCAAAATCTCTTGTTTAAAAATCTTTTCCTCTTCTTTTATGCTGTATAAAGCTTACCTCAACCATTCTAACATCCTGGGTGGTACAGCCAAGGAGGTGGCCACTTGTTAGGATAAATCTCTCTTGCAACCATCTGCTTTCCGGTAGATGCCAACAAAGGCTCAGATAAATCTATCCACAACCAAGGAACCCAGAAGTAAAATACTGTCCAGGCACGGTGGCTCACGCCTGTAATCCCAGCACTTTGGAAGGCCAAGGCGGGCAGATCATGAGGTCAGCAGATTAAGACAATCCTGGCCAACATGGCAAAACCCCGTCTCTACCAAAAATACAAAAATTAGCAGGACGTGGTGGCGGGCAACTGTAGTCCCAGCTACTCGAGGGGCTGAGGCAGGAGAATCGCTTGAACCCAGGAGGCAGAGGCTGCAGTGAGCCGAGATCGCGCCACTGCACTCCAGCTTATCAACAGAGAGAGACTGCGTCTCAAAAAAAAAAAAAGGTCAAATACCAACTCTCAACTCGGGAACTAGAGACATACATGGGTGACAGACACAAACGACCATGTGACATCATTCAATGTTGTTCCTTTGTTTGATCGATATTTCATATCCATAATAAACTTAGAAAGTTTAAGAGCCGATTTATATAAAAGCAGCTGGAGAAAAAGCAGTTGCTTTTCCTTTTCCTTGAGTCAGATATTCGTGTGTCAAGATGTTTTGGTAAAAATTCGAGAAATACAGAATGAGAGGCTTAAGAAGAATGGAATTCAGTCCGCTCTGGCTCTTCATCCAATCAATAGCTTGGAGAGTTTTCTGCGTGTCGGGCTCCCTACATGAAGCGTGGCGTTGGCAAAAGGGGCCACACCCAAATTGATAGATTTTTCTTTTATTAAAAAACCAACCAAACGATACTAGAATTTGTTTTCAGAGTACCTCCTAAGTTAAAATAAATAAATAAATAAAATAAAAATAAAAATAAAAAATAAAAAAAAACTGGACAACATTGCAAGGATTCAACTGACAGCAGACTTTTTTGAGAAAAGCAATACATCAAATAATATACATGATTAAAAAGGTCATTTTCTCCATGACTCTTATGTAGATAGACTGCTCAGGTTGTATGAGAGTTGAGAATAATTTATTCTCTTAAAATTTCATCAACTTTTCTTAATTATGAAGAGCATATGAGAAGAAAAAAATTTAAATCATAAGAAAGAGAAAAGGGACCATTTTGTAGTGATTATTTGTTTATAAATATATTTCCCTACTAAACTATAGCTGCTTAGGATCAAGCATATTTTCTTACTTTTTTTTTTTTTACTTTAAGTTCCGGGATACATGTGCAGAGCGTTCAGGTTTGTTACATTGGTACACTTGTGCCATGGTGGTTTGCAGCACCTATTGACCCATCCTCTAAGTTCCCTTCCCTCACCTCTCATCCCCCAACAGGCCCTGGTGTGTGATGTTCCCTTCCCCGTGTCCGGGTGTTTTTATTGTTCAACTCCCACTTATGAGTAAGAACATGCAGTGTTTGGTTTTCTGGTCCTGTTTTAGTTTGCTGAAGATGATGGCTTCCAGCTTCATCCATGTCCCCGCCAAGGCCATGATCTCATTCCTTTTTATGTCTGCATAATATTCCATGGTGTATATGTAACACATTTTCTTTATCCAGTCTATCCTTGATGGGCATTTGGGTTGGTTCCATGACTTTACTATTGTAAATAGTGCTGCAGTAAACATACATGTGCATGCATCTTTATAGTAGAATGATTTATATTCCTTTGGGTATATACTCAGTAATGGGATTTGAGTGTCAAATGGTATTTCTGGTTCTAGATGGAAGACATTTACGTGGCTAAAAAACATATGGAAAAAAAAGCTCAAAATCACTGATCAGTAGAGAAATGTAAATCAAAACCACACCATCTCACGTCAGTCAGAATGGCGATTATTAAAAAGTCAAGAAACAATAGATGCTGACAAGGCTATGAAGAAATAGGAACCCTTTTACACTGTTGGCGGGAGTGTAAATTAGTTCAACCATTGTGGAAGACAGTATGGCGATTCCTTAAGGATATTTTCTTACTCTTTTTAACCCTCTTCACTATGTCCACGTCAAGAATTAAATAAATAAGTGTTAAGTGAAGACATGCAAATAAAATCATTACTGCCAATTATATGAAGCATGAATATTCATAAATTCAACATTTACTTTTAGTATAAAATCTCTTTCTATGCATATTATAGGTATACCATAGATAATTTAGACATCATAGGTAGTTTAGACATCACAGGTAATTACCTATCAAACATGTTGGTGTTCAGTAAATATGAGCTTTTTTTTCTCTCTCCTACAAAAAGCAAGAGTATCTATCTACAGCATGTGAACAGTTTAAAGAATGTAAAGTGCTGTATCCTAAAGTTATCTTCCTGTGAAGATTTTGATCAAATATTGATCAAATATTGATCAGCATAGTGTTATGGGAAGAACATGTGCTTTGGATTCAAAGTGTTAGTAAGTGTTTCAAACACTTTTTTGAAAGTGTGAATTTGGTAAATTTCTTAACATTCTTCAGTTTCTATCTTTAAAGTAGAAATAATAACACTTACCAGTTACAGAAAGGGTTGCTGTAATTATCAACGCAATGACCTTAGTATTGTGCTGGTTGGAAATAGTGACTCAGGAATGTTAGCTGCATCTCTAACTCAGTTAAACCAGATTTACAGATAATTAATTATCATATGCTTAAGTTAACATCAATGTATTCTATTATGAGACTTTAGGTGAAGTTATTAATGTGCTTGGTATTCTGTCAAAAATATATAATCGCTTTATATTTACATAGCGCCGCTACTAGATTATCCAGACCTCAGTGGCAATTAGAAGCATAACACCAAGTAGAAGGGAAAACAGCAATCACTGGAGTCTGTGGAAAAGGAAAGTGTTAAAGTGGTTGTGGAAACTGTTAAAATGGTTATGGAAATTGTTAAAATGGTTATTAAGACTTTGTCTGAATCCAGAGAACATACTTTTTGCATGTATGTGTGTGTGTGTGTGTGTGTGCGTGCAAGCATTTGTGTAGTTATGACTCACTCTACTTTGCATGACTGATTCAGCCTACCAGAATCTAGGTCAGAATCTAACCTAAGCATAACATTTACATAACAATAAAGTCCATCAGATATTATTAATTTATTTATTGATAATAAAAACCACCGTATGATTTAAGAAGTAATCTGGTGAAACATATTGAAAAAAGTATATTTTACATAACTTTTATGATATTATGAAGTTAAAAATCCTGTTCTCATAATAGAAAAATATATGATATATATCATTTGAGCACAATATGTTGTGTTTTTTAGAGAGATAGTTTGAATATTATTACTCTTAGCATTATACATATGTGGTTCAGCAATTAAGCATAAGCAAACATTAACAAAAATAATCCAAAACAGATTGCAATGGAAAATAGAAATCACAAAGATTTAACAGGGCTACAAGAATGTTTTTTACCTAAAGTGGTAGATGATTAATATATTTCAGAATTATGTGAAAAAAAAAACAAAGAATATCAACAGAAAAAAAATACTTATCATTGTAATCCCAGCTTTTACATTATGGCACTCCATCTGTTTCTTATGAAGGTAATGTAATAAAATATATCCTATTGTAACACCAAAGAAAGAGATGACTTGGTATTTGTAAGTGTCTTTAATGCATTTTATGTAATCTGTATCTACCTATCTATACATAAAATTTGAAAAAATGTTTCTCATTCCCATATTTTCATCAGTATTTCAGAAGTCATTCACTTTAGAGTGAGTAGTTTACTGTGGAAAAGCATAGAACCACAGCAGAGTTCAAGATTCACTAAAATGACATTTTTTTTCAGCTTGATTTTTTTTAAGCACACCCTAACTTCATTCTAATAGCCCACCCTAACTTCATTCTAATAGCCCACCCTAACTTCATTCTAATAGCCCACCCTAACTTCATTCTAATAGCCCACCCCAACTTCATTCATCTGGCTGATGATTCAGGTTTTGTCATTTTGTTTTTCTGATTTCAGTTTTCTTTCTTCATGAGTCTTATTGTAAATAACATGACACAATAAAATGCAGCCCAAGGTAGTAAGATATCATTTATATAACAAAAGTAGTTTGCCTTAATCCATAAGACAGTTTTGTCATGCAGATTTGGAGTATGATATTGTGGCAATTTGTAAGCTCACAAAAAGGAATTTTGGCAAATGCAGTGTTATATTACTTTCATGGAAATCTTATACTTAGCTTTATTTTATATTCTCATTAAATAGTGGCACCTTTAATACATTGTAACCGATGAGAATCTCAACAGATATATAGTAAATGTGCGTGCCTATGATTCAAGGCTTGGAGAAGGAATAGACTAAGGAGGATCTATTTAAGTACCACCTATGCATAACTGGCTGCTACATCTTAGAGCAGGGATTATAATCAGATCTTCGGTTTCAATTTTTTGGTACCACATTTTTCCCTCCACATTTACCCATAAAGCCTATAAAAAGATAAAATTTTCTTCTTGAAACAGTATTTTATAGCAATTCCCATCACCTATCTTAATCATTAAGTTCTCAGCTTTTTTAGCCACTTTTAAATAACATTTTTTAAAAAAAGAGTGAGTGAACTGGAAGCAACATGAAGGAGGCAGACTGAATACTATTAAACTATCAGGGTTACAATTTAAGCCAAAAGGGAAAAAATAGGCACGTGTAGATTAACAATAGTGAGGATGCACATAGCAATACTATTTGGAGGGAATCTTGATTAAATAAAGCAAAGATATTGGACCAGGAATCAGAAAATTTGCTTGTAGCACTGACTACCACTAAATGGTATATGATATTTAGTAAATTCATATTATCTGTCTGAGTTTCATCGCAAAAGGGTATACAGCTCATGACCTGCATTATACCTTTCAACTCTACATTTCTACAATGTTGATATAATTTCATAAAAACAAAGTAGGGGCAACCCATTTTTGTTTCAGCACACAGCTTTTTAAATATAAGAATTTGTCCAGCATTGTGTAAATTAAAAGACTCAAAACAAAACTAGTGAGTCAGCAACAACCACAATGCAATCATGACTACAGGATAACAGCCTCTCAAAGGGACTATAAAATGCAGCATTTGATACTCTGCAATTTACTTACCTTCAGAGCTGTGTCTTTGAGCAAAACTGTCTAATGCCCTGACCCCACACTTTTAAATGTTCCTGGGCCAATGTTCTCATACGATCATTGGAACAAGCAGGTGTAATTTTTCTTTTTGTTTTATAAAGGGCTTCATGTTTTACTTCAATTTTGGAGCTCTGGCAAACAACAAGCTGCACCTACTCCATCCCACACTGAATGATGCACCATGATCAAAATGAAATGTATTAGAAATTACTATGCCAGTATCCAGCCCTAGTGTAACACACACACACACACACACACATTGATCAATATTTGGCAAAGCAGGGCTCATAACTACGTATGGTGGACTGAATGGTGGCAGACAAACACTCTAACAAGAACATTAAGAAAAAAAAAAAAGACCGTTAAAATTGAAGCTTGTGAAAGAGAGAAAATCAAGATATTGGTTTTCTGAAGAGGAAAGCATCCCAGAGATGTGAGATGAAGTGACTTTTTCCCTAGGGAAAATGATGTATCTTGACACAGGGCAAGAGATTCGCCATTTGAGTTTTGCAAAAACAGACGGCTGAGACCAAGAGGCAGTGGAACCAGTGCTGCTTTGTGTGATCATGAACGTTTGGAGAGAAAAAGAATTGAAATTTGACTTGTCTCCAAAGTAGAATCGTTTTTCATTGCAAAGTATTTGCTGAATTCTGAAACCAAGCATGGCAGAAGACGGAAACACTAAGCAACATGTCTATGAAAAGTAGAATTCAAAGCAGTTTCCTGAGATGATGAGACAAATATTAGAACAAAAGTATCTCTAAGATCAGGTTCCTGATAAACTCACAAGCTCTGAGTTGAATGTCCTGCAAGAGGATGTCTGTGGCCACGAGGAAATAGAACCAAGCCTTACCAAAATCACTGACCTCCATCTGATTGCATTAAAGTGATCAGACAACACTGTATCTCTCTGGCAAAAGAAGTCAAACAACTGAGAAAAATAGGAAGGGTTTTAAAAAATATTAATTGATTTATTAATTTAAAAAGTTTTTAAGAAAGAAGTCAAACAAAAAAAGGAACACTCTCTAAAGGAAGATAACATCATGTGCAAGTTCTACAATATTTCACCTGATGGTCTGGCACTCAATTCTCTTAGTAGCCATACTAATAAAGAAGACTAAGGAAAGGGGACTATTTCCTGTTTCAATAATGACTGAGAAACAGGAGAGAAACCACACACCAGAAAAATCATAGGTAATTCAAATATTGCAGTGAACTACAAAATAACATCCAGTAAAGGACATTTAAGTATTATAAGATTGTTATGTTTAATCAAATAGATTTTATATTAAATCAGTAGATGAAAACTATAAGATTGTTATTAGAAAACTGATTCTAATAATTGATACAAAAAGTCAATTATGTTTTACATTTTATAAGAACATAAATTCAAGAAATAGGAAAATTTAGTAAATAAAATTAAGAAACCAATGGATAGTGTTAACATCAGAATAAACATAATAGAAGACAGATCCATAAAAAAAAACCTGAACTGAGGCAAGAAAAGAAATAAAAATAATGAAAAGCCTCAAAGGCATGTAGGAGCCAGTAGAAAGATCTGACATGTATTTAGAATTGAAAGAGAAAAATTATGAACAGAAAGAATACTGCAGCATTTAATGGCCAAGTATTTTTAAACTTATGAAAGACATCAATACACATATCCAAGAGGTTCTACAGACGGGGAAAGCAAAGTGACAGCATTTTTTCCTTGACTAAAGAGCTAGAATCTTGCAAATCTGCTCACATTTTCTCAGACAACTTTGCATAGCAAGCCTGCTTCTGAATTGTGAACCCTCAATATGTCAGGTTTTTAGGCCACCTTGCCTGGTGGTGATATGATTACATCACAGTCTGGGCTACTGAGACTGAGACTTCTCTCTTGCCAACCAACAAGACCTTTCTGAGAGAGTAGTACAAACTTGTATTGGAGGCTTTGCCAAATGATTGTCAATTTGTCTTGGTTCTTAGGTGGCAGTGTGAGAACAAAGAAGGCAGTGGCAATGCCAAAGACAGCATACCAAATGCCACTATTTTATGCAATGAATTCAGTTGCAGTCACAATGTCCAGAAAAGGTGGGACAATAAGAATAACAACTAAATTCAGTTGCTAATCATGACCTGTAAGCACCCAGTTACATTAGCATTTTTCACTTATACTTAGCTATTTATTTGAAATATTGCATCTCTTACAAATTCTGTAAACTTTAACTACTTAAGGCAGTGATTTCCTTCTTTCTTCCTGGAATTCTCTATTGTTGCTTTTGGACCCCAAGGGGATGGGGAACCTGACTGAGGAATAATTCAGGTGTCAGGCTATCATTTCTCTACATGTTTGTTTTCCTGATCAGAATCCACCATGGACTTTATGAGTATTCACAATATAAGCATGTTAAACACCAACAGTACTTATATATTCACCAATGGAAGCCAGAGCAATATATTATTTTGACCCAAAGTGTCCCTCCCTCACAGATGAAAGTATAAACTAGTATTTTTTTCAAATCTAAAATGATATGTGTGAATTAAAACAATGTCGGTATTAAGTGATCTTACCATAAAAAAAAAACCTATGTTAGCTGACGGATATGTTAATTCACTTGATTACAGTAATCATTTCAACTTGTATCAAAATGTCACATTGTACACTGTAGATATATATAACTTTTTTCATTTATTTTTCTTTTTTTATAGAGATGGGGTGTCTCCCTATGTTGTCAGGGCTGGTCTCGAACTCCTGGGCTCAGGTGATCCTTCCACCATGTCCTCCCAAAGTACTGGGATTACAGGCATGACTCACTGTGCTCAGCCCAATATATATAAATTTTAATTGTGAACTACACCTCAATAAGTCTGGTGTAAAAAAAAAGACAATGTAAAAAATTAGAATTAATAAGAGAGTCTCTCAAGAAGTTGGGTACAATAGAAAATAAAAATAAAATAAAAATAAAAATAGGCCAGGCGTGGCAGTGCATGCCTGTAATCCCTTCACTTTTAGAAGCCAAGGTAGGGAGATTGCTTGAGTCTAGGAACTGGACGCCAGACCAGGCAACATATGGAGATCCCATTGTTACAAAAAATTTAAAAATTATCTGGGTATGGTGGCTTGCATCTGTGGTCCCAGCTACTCTGAAGGCTGGAGTTGGAAGATTGCTTGAGCTCAGAAGGTTGAGGGTGCAGTGAGCTGTAATCATGCCACCGCACTTCAGCCTGGGTGACAGAGTGAGACCCTATATCAAACAACAACAACAAAAGACACTTGTTTACCAGAAACAAAGGAGCAGGAAATCAAATTTTGAAAGTGATGTCATTTGGAATGGCATCAAAAGACCTTATATACCAAAGACTAAATCTGAAAATACTGCAACTGTATTTAAATAAATTCTTAAAATCTAAATACATGAAAAAACTCATTCATTTGTGGATTTGAAAATTCAATATTATAAAGAGGTTAGTTCTTCCCAAGTTAATCTAAGGATTCAATCCATCCTAATCAAAATTCCATCAATTTTTTTTGTGGAATCTGACAAGCTCAGTTTTAAAAAATGAAAATATAAAGATTCAAAAACATTCGAGAGATATTGAAGAAAAACAAAACTAGATGATGGTGTAGTCTGCAATATATCAAGGCTTATTGTAAAGCTGTAGTAACCACAACAGTGTGGCTATGGGACAAGACTATGTAAGGAGACCATTAAAATAGAACACAAAGTCTGGAAACAAACCCACTCCTATACAGGCACATAATGTATAACATGAATGACAAATGAATACTGACTCAATTTTATTCAAGATAAATAATTCTACATACAGTGTTGATTTATATGTTAAAGATAAATAATAATAAAGGTTTTAGAAGGAAATATAAGAGAAAATCTTTATGTTCTTCATATCTCATGACAAAATTTTCTTAAGTAGAACACAAAAAATACCAACCATAATAGGAAAAACAAAATTGGATTACATTAAAGTTAAAAACTCTACTCATCGACAGTTACCACTGATACAAACGTAAGCCACGGAGTGGGAAAAGATATTTTAGACATGTTCAACAATGACTTAAGTGGAGAATATACGTCTCTTAAAAATTAATCAGAAAAGGACAGTCACATAATTTTAAAATAATAAAGATTCTGTACAGATTTTTCAGGAAATAAGATATCTAAAATCCAATTAGTGTATTAAAATATGTTCAGCTTCATGGCTGTTGGTACACTGCACATTAAAATTATAATGCAATAGTACCACACATCCACTGGAAAGGCTTAAAAAAAACAAAAGTAAAACGTATCAACTGTTTGCAAGCAAGCAAAAACCACCAGGTCTCTCAAATACTACTAGTAAAAACATAAATTGGCTTAACCATTTTGGAAAACTGGTGCCATCCACAAAGCTGAAAATGTGCATGTCTTATGATCTAGCAATTCTCTTAGGATACAAGGATATTCAAAAGAAATGCATACATATGTTCACCAAAAGACATTTACAATTATATTATTTGCAGCACTATCCATAGTAGCCAAAATTGAGGGGAAAAAATGTCCAGAAGCTGATGAATAATGTATGACACATTCACGTAATTGAATATTGTATTGCCTTGAGAGAACTAAACTATGTGTAACAACATAGATGGATCTCATGAGCCTAATGCGGAGTGAAAGAAGCCACATAATAAATAGTGCACAAATTGTAAGATTCTACTTATATCAAGTTCAAAAACAGACAGAATGATTTGTTATGTAGAAGTCATGATAGCCACTTCTTTAGAGAGGAGTAGGCCACAGAAAGTGTTCCTGGGGATCCATTTATGTTCTGTTTCCTCTTCCGAGTATTGTCATAATTAAGTGTGAGCTTCAGGAGAAGTCACTGAGCTGCATCATTACAATTTGTTCACTTGTATAAGTATTTCTTTTTTTTTTCCATCCATAAATGTTTTATTGAAATAGTAAATGCATAACCCAAGTCTGATTAGAATTGGATTTCCAGAATCCCAATCCAGTGGTCACTCTACAATAACACAGCCATCTGTCAGGTGCATGTTATAAAGCTGCCATCATGATCAGCTCATTCACGCACCAGCTTTAGCTTTTAGGAACTGCCGGCCATGGTGTTGAAGACCTGCTGAAGCCTCCAGCCAGACATCTGATGTTCAGGTCTCAGGGGTCCTTGTTGCTTGTGTAGCCTGACAGGTGTGGCCATGGCAGGCACACCATGGTTTGGAGTTTGGAAAGAAGTATTTCTTTATTAAAAAGTTTACTTAAAAAGTTAAAAGCCAATAGCTCTAAAGGGTTATGTCTGTGCTGCAGCACATGGGCTGGGTAGAGTAGGCTGAGTTTCTTGTTCAGCTGATTCTAAGTGGAGATCTTGAGCATTCAAGCTGGTTATGTTGGGATGGGCTTGGAGTTCAAACCTTCATGTGCACGGGAGAGGATGAAAGCAGGATTGGACTGAGGGAGAAGGCAAACTGTAATGCAGTCACAAAGAAAGGCTCAGCTCACCTATGGAGAGCTCCAAGCTGGACAGCTCTTTTTTTTTTTTTTCCCCCAGCATCCACATTAGGGATAGGGGATTCAAATGTCTACAAATATGTTGGGAAGAAAAGGGATCTCATGCCATCTCACCTAGAAAATGATTCCCTATTTCCGAAAAGTTACTACACAATTGTGTGATTTATTTGTTCTCCTTCATGGAATAAGAGAACTTGGTATAAACAAAAAAATGTTCGATGTCCTAATACAAATAAAGAATATCTTTTTTTTTTATTCGTTGTGATTTTGCCCCAGATCTTTTTTTTTTATTATTATACTTTAAGTTTTAGGGTACATGTGCACAATGTGCAGGTTAGTTACATATGTATACATGTGCCATGCTGGTGTGCTGCACCCATTAACTCATCATTTAGCATTAGGTATATCTCCTAAAGCTATCCCTCCCCCCTCCCCCCACCCCACAACAGTCCCCAGAGTGTGATGTTCCCCTTCCTGATTGTCCATGTGTTCTCACTGTTCAGTTCCCACCTATGAGTGAGAATATGCGGTGTTTGGTTTTTTGTTCTTGCAATAGTTTACTGAGAATGATGATTTCCAATTTCATCCGTGTCCCTACAAAGGGACATGGACAGCTCTTAAGAGTTCTTCAGAATGGTGGTGTGGGGGTCTTACCTTCTGGGTGACCAGTTATTGGATATGGCCTGACCCTGGAAAACCTTTAATCTGAGTTAGGCAATTTTCTTTAGCTGAAGCAACCCAAAGTCAATGTGAGCAAGGGTCATCTTCCCGCAGCACGCCCAGCAGATGGGGAAATCAATTCTCCATTCCTGCAGGGGTCTTTTGGTGGCCTGCCACAACATTCACCACACAGAGGATCCCATCTGAAGGCTTGAAGAAAATAGTGTGTGACAACGAAGGGAAATGGAACATTCAACAATATTAAAATCAGGAAGAGGATATCTCCTGTTCAATCATCCTAAATTTTCAAGAATATTCTTCCCTATAACTATTCTTAATCTCTCATGGGACAGTTTTAAATTCATTTAAATCTGGTGTCAAAAACTAAAATAGCTGCTGAATAAAACAAAACTTTATTTCTACCCGTTCAAAGTCAGCACTGTAATCTACACCTACAAGCCCAGACAAAAGATTTTAAATTGCTGAGCTAAACATTTCAATTCACACAGGCTTTTGCATTTCCTCTTGTAAAAACCTTTGAAAGAATTCGGTAAAGTAGCAACCTTCTTTCATTTTTCATATGTCTCAAAATAAGAAATAAGACAGATTTGAAAAAAGAAAAAACACTCTCTTAAACATTTAGCAACAGTTTTTAGACTCAATATTTTTCCAAATTCTAAATTTAATACTTGAATATTTTTGTTGCAATGTATCATTTGGCACTAATCAGAAGTATAGATGAAACTGGTTAAATGACTATGATGTTTTGTTTCCTTAAGCTTGACTGAGATAGTAAGAAGACCTCAAATATTTACTTTATGCTATGTATGCATATTAATTACTCTGCTTATTATCATCATAAATCATTCTTTCCCCTAATGACAAACTTTTCACACTAATAACTGAAAATTATAAAAGCAAACAAACTAATCTATTGCAGAAAGATGCTTGATTTTGTGAATTCAATGAAGCTTAACCCTATATGTCTCACAACAACTGTCTGGTTATATTTTTTCCTACCCTTGTCCTATAAATGCCATCTATTAGGAGCAAAATCTCAGACCACAAGGAAACTCTGTTATTCTTTGATATCTTTAAGAAACCACAGGAAACTAGGAAATGTGTTATCACTTGTAAAAGGGTAGGCTACAGTGTCAGGAAATTTATCAAATCTAAGTAAGAAAGAACCTTGGTAAACTAAAGCATTATGACATCCCTAGAACCTGATATGGCCCAAGTCATATCAGGAAATACATTCCTTTCCTTTGAGTTGATACATATTCCCAGAATTCAGGAACGGCTTTCTATGTTTATGTCTACTATGCATAGTACAAATGCTACAGTCATTAATGAAAAGCTTACACTTTCTCAGGCACAATTTGTTAACCTATTTAAGACATGCAAAATCCCTATCAGATAGGTTTCTATTTTTACCTCTGCTTCAATGATGAAGGAATGAAGTCACTAATGCCTTGCTCAGGGGCACGAGTAACTGGAGAGTGGTGGTGAGATTTCAACCCAGGCATCCACCCAGGTGGCAGGGACTCCTACTGGGCTGCCGAACTACACTGCCCCTCATGTATCTTGGTAAATAGTTCAAGCAAGTACATGTTTGGATTAGTTGGGATTTCCATGCTCAAGTTATCTTCATATTAGCACTGTGTAGTAAAGAATATGTTTCATAGCACTGGTGATGGTGGAGGAGGCAAGTGTTGCAAATGGAGTTCTGTTAATAAGGAAACTATGGAACACACACCAACAATCTAAGAAGTTGTTACGCTAGGCTTTTCCAAGGCTCAGAACCAATGCCGTAAATGCTGCCTTGCATCATCAGCCATGATCATCTTGAAACAGCATTCTTTTCCTTTTTCAAGAACAGTCTATTGGTGGGTGAAAGCATCATGACTTTTAATCACCTGGGTGATTAATATGCTACTCAGTATTTCTGTCCTGAGTGACTGAAAGAGCTAGGTACAACTTGTACTTTTGATGTAGCAACTAGTGCCAGCTACTTTCCCCAGAGAAGGAGAAGAGAGGACCAGACAGGAGCTGGTATTTCAGCAGAAAAATTTAATCTTTTTTTTTTCTCTCAAAGTAATCTTCAGCATTATCTACAATAATCTAGAAACCTCAGTGTTAAAGAAGAAATCTATGAGAATTGTACTCTAAATTGAGACATAATATTATATTTTTTTAGTGGTGAAAGAGGGAAGCATTGTAAATTACACATCTCTTCACTGTACTTTCTTCTTCATCATCATCATCACCCCTTTTCCTGACTTGAGCACATTTAATGAAGAAGTAATAAGATCAGTCACAAAATCAATATACGCCTCCCAAAGAAATATTTAGAGTAAATTACATTGGTCTAAACAAAGTGAAAATTGAGCTTTCTGAAAGGGCTGTACATTCACATTAAAGAAAACAATGAGAAGTTAAAAGTCCATTTCATTTTCTTCCTTTTCCAAACTTAATAATGAGGAAACATAATTCTTAATATAAATACTTTATAAAAGGTTAACTGACTCAAAACTTTCACATTGTATATTCAGTGTTTCTATGTATGCTATGAAACTGCTGAGGATCATGTATATTACATCCCTTAACATTCTTTATTTTCATATCAATTTATTATAGTATGCTTTCCTTTATCCTAGAGCAGGGAGCATATGCATCGTCATGTTTTTCTTACTGCTTAGTACCATGGAAATTCAGAAACAGATTTTTAACTTGGCCTCTGAAAATAAATAAATATTACTTTTAGGTAGCTTGTTTTTCTTGTCCCTTTTTTAAAAAAACTAGCATTTTGTAATAAGTGAGCTCAAATATGTTTTAGAAAGAGACATAGGATAAATAAATAAAATTAAAATATTTAGATGTAATAAATCAATACGCAGAAAAAAGAAATATTAAATAACACATTAGACATGAAATTTGAAGTTTAATGGTATGTAGAGAGATCATTATCACTATGCAATTTTTATATTCACATTCTGGAAACAAAGTTTTGTGCTATGTAAGTTGTAGGTCCAGGTATTAACTATAGAAACTATGCTGCTCTGAGTACGTCCCATTATCCTTCCAACTATACTGTTATTTTTTAGCTATATTGTGCCAATTTTATTCTGTAATATGGTCACTGTAACTACAAAACAAATTCAGCAGATGCAGGTCATTTAAAAATGTCCAATTAAACTATGTGCTTTTTAGAATAGATTTGTCATGATTTCTAATCAATCAAAGGAAAAATATTGTTTGCCAAGTATTCAGAGAAATAATTTTCTAGTATCTTCTTTGGAAAGCAAAACAAAACAAAAAGGCAAAAGGGTAACAAAAGAAAACTGATCAAATCGGTGGTAAAATGGTGCAACATTGTGGCCCTGTGGATAGAAAAGCTTCAGAGAACAGAGGAGTCTCCCTGAACCTGGTGGTTCAAGGTTTTGTGAAGATGAGATTGAGGTTAAACCCTAGAAAATGACAAGAAGGTGAAACAACATATACTGTAAACAGAGCTACAGATATTGGAATATTTCAGGCTTGAGTAGAAGGTTCATATGAGGAACAATGAGAACATTGAGGTTAAAAATTAAAATAGCGTCCTTCTCAAAGAAATGGCAATTTTGTAAATGAACATAAGATTTTTCTCCTGATTGTTAACTGCCTCAGGACCCCCATCTTCTCCACTCAGTTTCCACAGAGAAAGTGTCTCTTCTAGTCTGAAGGGCTAGGCAAGTGACAAATCACTTTGTGCCTCAGTTTCCTCAGCAGTAAAATAATGATAGCAGTATCTAACTCATAGGGTTGTAGTGAGATTCAAATGTGTCAGTGCACGGAAAAATACTTAGTACAGTGTCTGGAGCTTAGAAAATTGACAATAAACATCAGCCATTATTATTATGTCAATACTAAATAAAAACTCCTTCCACCTCGTATATATTTTTAACTACTTCAATGATTCTCTTTCCTCTGCTAAATCTAATTGATGGAGGGCAGGTGAACCCCTAAACTAGGGCTTAACCTGGGAGGGTTTTTGTCTTCACCTAGGAAATAATCCAAGGGCAGGCTGGCGGTGGCAGCAATTTCATTGTAGCAGCAACGTACAGTAGCAGCAGAGGTACTGCCCTTCATGGAGCAGGTCTACCCCATGGCGGCTGTGCCCAGAGCAGCAGTATATGGGTTGTGGGTCACTGTATTTATACCCACATTTAATTATATTAATTAGCATGTAATTAAGAGGAAAGAGAAAAGAGGAAAGAGAATCGTTGAAGTAGTTCTGCATGGCCCACTGAATATAGTTGACAGTTGTATTTATACCCACATTTAATTATATTAATTATAATTTATACCCACATTTAATTATATTAATTAGCATATAATTATTTAATATAATATACTATATAATTATATTATATTATTTATAATTATATTATATATAAATATATTATATATTTATAATGTATATTTATGATATAAATATACATTATATATTTATAATATATATTTATGATATAAATATATATTATATATTTATAATGTATATTTATGATATAAATATATATTATATATTTATAATGTATATTTATGATATAAATATATATTATATATTTATAATGTATATTTATGATATAAATATATATTATATTTATAATATATAATATATTTATATTATATTTATATTATAAATATATAATATATTTATATTATAATATATTATATATTTATATTATAATATATTATATATTTATATTATAAATATATAATATATTATATAATGTATAATTAATTAATTAATATAATTAAAGTGGGTATAAATACAACTGTCAACTATATTCAGTGGGCCATGCAGAACTTTCTGGAAAAACATTTCTAGAACTTTAGAGGTATTTCCAGGACCATATAAGGTAACTTTCTGGTCATTGCCAAGGCCCATTGCCATGGCATTTATAAACTGTCATGGCACCAGTGGGAGTGTCTTCATGCTAATGAGGAGTGAGGGCAACTAGAACTTGCTTTCATTGCCATCTGCTGGTTTCAGCTGGATTTTTCACTGCTCCCTGTTCCAACAAGATCTTGCTGTAATTAGCAGGGTTGCAGCCAGTGTCAACCTGTGCTCAGAAAATAAGTCCTGATGAATTCCTACCTCATAATGATATTTCTTGATATTCAAGCTTACTCAGTTATAAAGTTGGCCTTAGTAAAGTTACCTCGACTCTGCATGTGGACAAATCCATGTATCCTTCTCTTCCCCTCATCTAGCTTGTCCTCTCGGCTTCATTGGAGACATCTATCAGTTCCTTTCTGACTTCAATGAAACCACATTTTTCATGCTTAGAGTTTACTTTTCTAGGCCTACCTTTTTTACCTGGCCTTGAAATGTTTAGTATTTTGAGCACTTTCCCTTTAAAATACTACATAGGTAGATTACTCACCTATTGTGTCTCAGCTCCAAAATGACTCTTCTATATTTTGCTCTGTCATACAGGCCTGGAACTCTGCAAACTGTAGGTCTTAGACTCCTTTGTCAGACAGCTCCATGATCTGCCTATCTGTTGGTCTGCCTAAAAGTAAAATTAGAAGATAAGAGGCAGTTTTGTTGTCCTGGTCACATCACACTAGCAGTTCAGTTTGCCCTGTTCTTCAGAAAACTGTGGTCATTCCCAGAATCAACTCATTTACATCAGTACCACCAGGAGGAAACCATTTATTCAAGCTCTTCTGTTACCTATGAAACCTATCAGATTTCCTCTGTTTGAAAGTTCAAATAATGTTTCCACTTTCCTGACTGGATTCTGACTGATATATCATTACATGCTGACATTTTCACTTTGAGATATTCAGCCCAGAGCTGGATTTCTACTCATGCAATTATGTTTTTCTTTCTACAGATTGACTGTGGCATCATTTGAATACCATGGAATTCACTATATTTAAATGTACAATTCAATAACTTTTAGTATGTTTCCAGAGTTGTGAAGCTATTACCACAATTTGATTTTAGAACCCTTACATCACCCCCATAAAAAAAATGACCATTTGCAGTATCTCTCCATTCCTTTGTGCAGCCAAGGCAGCAATTTTACTTTATTTCTCAATTGATTAACTTTTTGGGGGGCATTTTATATAAGTGGAATCAGACAATATATGGTATTTTGTAAGTGGCTTCTTTTACACACCATAATGTTTTCCAGGTTAATCCAAATTATAACACTTAAGAGTACTTCTTTCTTTCTACTGTCAATAATATTATATTGTATGCATGCACTACATTTTGTTTATCCATTTACCAACTATTGGATATTTTCTCCCTCTTTTGGCCATGATGGGTAGTGTTACTATGAGTATTTGCAAAGAAGTATGTACATATGTTCTCATTTCTATGAGGTATACACCTGGGGGTGGAGATGTTGGATCATGTGGTAACTCTATGTTTTAACATTTAAAGAAACTGCCCAACTATTTTACAAAGTGACTTCGCCATTCTACATTCCCACCAGAAATGTTTGAGGATTTTAATTTCTCCACATACTTTTCAACCCGTGTTCTTGCCTTTCTTTTTTTTTCATTTTAGCCATTCTTGTGGGTGTGAAGGAATACCTTATTATGGCTTTAATTTCCGTTTTTTAGAAACTAATGATTTTGAGTATGCTTATTGGCCATTTGTGTAAATTCTTTGATGATGTCTATTAAACTCTTGCACATGTTTAATGCTATTTTTTTCTTTTTTCAGATGGGGTTTCACTCTCTCTCTTGCCTCGGCTGATTTTAAGGCCCTGGTCTCAAGTGATCCTCCCATCTTGGCCTCTCAAAGTACTAGGATTAACTTTTGTTCATTATTAAAATATTGTTTTCTTATTACTGTGTTGTAAGAGTTTTAAAAATCTCTCCTTTCAGGTCTATAAGTTGCAAATATTTTTTTCCCAGTGTACGGTTTATCATTTCACTTTATTAATGGTGCCTTTGAAAAACAAAAGTTTTTAACTTTGTTGGCCTTATTTTTTTCTTCTTTGCTTGTCATTTTGGAGCTATAGCTAAGAAATCTGTGCAGTACTCATTTGTTTTCTCCAAAATTACTTATATAGTTTTAACTCTTACATTTAGTTGTATTATCCATTTTGCCTCCTTTTATAATTAATTTCTACTTGATATCTTCACTTAGATGACTGATAAAATCTCAAACAGCGTCTCAGAGTGAAGGTGCTCTTGGAATTTTTCACAAGTCTTGGAATTTTCTCTCCTTGAACTTCCCTTTCGAAGCAAGCATTGTGAGTATTCATTTATTTAATAAATGTTAAACCTTGAAATCACCATTTCCTTCCAAATAGGTGCAATCTATACCCACATAGAAACAAAATTGGTTTATAAGCCTTAAATCTGATTGTGTCACTCCCTTGCTTAAAACAATGCTCTTAAAACAAGAGGCTCTTAATAGGTTTTGATTGATTTTTTCATGCTGTAGGCCTGCTTTACAGTCTGGAGAAGCCTATGAGCCCCTTCTCAGACTAATGGTTTTAACTACAGAAAATGACATACATAGTATTACAAAGAAAATTGCTGAAGAACATTTATCAAACTATTTTTTAAACTAATTTGTGAGATAATAATATAAGAAATTCCTTTAATACATTAAACAAAATTTAATGGAATGTTAAAACTATTCTACTTACATAGTGCTGATAGCATAAATGTTGAGATGTCTGTAACAACTATAAATTGCTGTAAAAATATCTCTCATTTCTTTTGATGACAAAGTCACAGGCTTTTCAAATATGATGGTTATTTGGTAAATTTTATTATGAGTGGGGAAAAAAAAGATGCAATGTTGACTCATTCAAGTTAGGAACTCTTAGTCCATTTTTTTCTTTTTTTGTAGCTATAACAGATTACCTGAGACTGGGTAATTTATGAGAAACAATGCTTATCTTGGCTCACATTCCTGGAGGATGGAAAGTCCAAGATCAACCAGCCATATCTGGTTGGCTTCGGTAAGGGCCTTGTGCTGTGGCATAACATGCTAGAGAAGTAGGAGGAGAACCAGACAGGTGCAAAAATAGTACACAGGAGAGGTAGCCTCATTTGGTAACAACTTGTTCGCACAGTAACTAGCCCAGTCCCATGAGAACTCGTCAAGTCTCACGAGAAAGACATGAATCTTTCTTAATGACCTACTGACCTCTTCAAAACCTCACCTGTTATTGCTGTCACATGAGGGATTAAGTCACAACCCGAGTTTCAGAGGGAACAAACATTTGAATCATAAAAGACCCTTAAATTCTATCCACACATCTCCAAGGAGTGACCCCTCGCAGGAATTCCTAGGAATGGTTTCAATTATGTTTAGAGCAATCCGCTTACCATGGCTTAAAAGACCCATGTGATTTGGTACCCATCTGCCTTTCACCTCAGTACCTGCCCTTTAATCTCACTAAGATCTAGTCTCAGTCTGCCTTACTGTCTCTCCAGGAGTTCTAGAAAGTGCCAAGCTCATTTGGCACAGGGTCTCTGCACATGCTGCTCCTTCTGCCTGGAATGTTCTCCTGACTCCGTAGCTGCTTCTTGACCAGTCTTCATCAGTACACTTTATTATTCCCTTAATCAAATATTTCCCTGACTCCATAGCTGCTTCTTGACCAGTCTTCCTCAGTACACTTTATTATTGCCATAATAAAATGAATCACACATTTTAACTATTTTATGCAACGGTTTCGCTTGCTTAAAAATATTTTCTCTCCTACTAAAATATGTTTGTGGAGTAAGAGAATAAATATAATGCCCTTAATTATATCCCATCCCTTGACATAGAGGGATCGCACTGTTATAGGTATATATTGCAAAATCAGTGTTAAATAAATAAATGATCCTATAAACCTCCACAACCTTTCCCCTGAATGTCATTATTTCCAAGTGTACTATTGCAATAACTGCAGCCCTTGCTTTCTTACCTGTGTTTTGTTGTTGTTGTTGTTTGTTTTTTGTTTTTGAAACAGAATCTCACTCTGTTGCACAGGCTGGAGTGCAGTGGCACGATCTCAGCCCACTGCAACCTACACTTCCCAGGTTCAAGCAATTTTCCTTCCTCAGACTCCTGAGTAGCTAGGATTACAGGTGCGTGCCACCACGCCCTGCTAATTTTTTGTATTTTTAGTAGAGATGGGGTTTCACCATGTTGGCTGGGCCAGTCTCTAGCTCCTCACATCAAGTGATCCACCTGCCTCGGCTCCCACACCTGTGTTATTTTAAATGAAACAGCCAGAGTTGTCTTTATTTATTTTTATTTAATTTTTTATTAGAATTTAAGTTCTTGGATACATGTGCAGAACATGGAAGTTTCTTATATAGGTATACACATGCCATCGTGGTTTGCTGCACCCATCAGCTCATCATCTACGTTAGGTATTTCTCCTAATGCTATCCCTCCCCTTGCTTTCCATCCCCGACAGGCCCCAGTGTGTGATGTTCCCCTCCCTGTGTCCATATGTTATTGTTCAACTCTCACTTATGAGTGAGAACATGCAGTGTTTGGTTTTCTGTTCCTGTGTTAGTTTGCTGAGAATGAGAGTTTCCAGTTTCATCCATGTCCCTGCAAAGGACATGAACTTATTCTTTTTATGGCTGCATAGTATTCCATGGTGTATATGTGCCACATTTTCTTTATCCAGACCAGCACTGATGGGCATTTGGGTTGGTTGCAAGTTTTTGCTATTGTGAATAGTGCCCCAATAAACATACTTGTGCATGTGTCTTTATAGTAGAATGATTTAAAATCCTTTGGGTATATACCTAGTAATGGGATTGCTGGGTCAAATGGTATTTATGGTTCTAGAGCCTTGAGGAATCGCCACAGTGTCTTTCACAATGGTTGAACTAATTTACACTCCCATCAACAGTGTGAAAGTGTTCCTATTTCTCCACATCTTCTCCAGCATCTGTTGTTTCCTGACTTGTTAATGATCACCATTCTAACTGGCATGAGTTTTTATCTCATTGTGGTTTTGATTTGCATTTCTCTAATGATCAGTGATTATGAGCTTTTTTTCATATGTTTGTTGGCCACATAAATGTCTTCTTTTAAGAAGTGTCTGTTCATGCTCTTTGCACACTTTTTGATGAGGGTGTTTGTTTTTTCCTTGTAAATTTGTTTAAGTTCCTTGTAGATTCTGGATATTAGCCCTTTGTCAGATGGAGAGATCGAAAATTCTGGATTGAAAATTCTTTTCTTTAAGAATGCTGAATATTTGTCCCCAATCTCTTCTGGCTTGTAGGGTTTCTGCAGAGAGATCCGCTGTTAGTCTGATGAGCTTCCGTTTGCTGGTAACCCGACCTTTCTGTTTGGCTGCCCTTAACATTTTTTCCTTAATTTCAGCCTTGGTGAATTTGACGATTATGTGGCTTGGAGATGCTCTTTTTGAGGAGTATCTTTGTGGTGTTCTCTGTATTTCCCGAATTTGAATATTGGCCTGTCTTGCTAGGTTGGGAAAGTTCTCCTGGATAATATCCTGAAGTGTGTTTTCCAACTTGGTTCCATTCTCCCTGTCACTTTCAGGTACACCAATCAAATGTAGGTTTGGTCTTTTCAGATAGTCCCATATGTCTTGGAGGCTTTGTTCATTCCTTTTCATTTTTTTTTTCTCTAATCTTATCTTCCCACTTTATTTCATCAAGTTGGTCTTCAATCTCTGATACACTTTCTTCCACTTGATCAATTCAGCTATTGATACTTGTGTATGCTTCACGAAGTTCCCGTGCTACATTTTTCAGCTTCATCAGATCATTTATGTTCCTCTCTAAACCGATTATTCTAGTTAGCAGTTCCTGTAAACTTTTATCAAGGTTCTTAGCTTTTTTTGCATTGGGTTAGAATATGCTCCTTTAGCTCAGAGCTTATTACCCACCTTCTGAAGCCTACTTCTATAAATTCATCAAGCTCATTCTCTGTCCAGTTTTGTTCCCTTGCTGGTAAGGAGTTGTGATCCTTTGGAGGAGAAGAGGCATTCTGGTTTTTGGAATTTTCAGCCTTTTTGAGCTAGTTTTATCTCATCTTTCTGGATTTTTCTACCTTTGGTGTTTGAGTTGGTGACCTTTGGATGGAGTTTTTTCATGGGTGTCCTTTTTGTTGATGTTGATGTTACCACTTTCTGTTTGTTAGTTTTCCTTCTAATAGGCCCCTCTTCTGCAAGTCTGCTGGAGTTTGTTGGAGGTCCATTCCAGACCCTGTTTGCCTGGGTATCACCAGCAGAGCCTGCAGAACAGCAAAGATTGCTGCCTGCCCCTTCCTCTGGAAGGTTCGCCCCAGAGGGGCACCTGCCAGATGCCAGCCAGAGCTCTCCAGTATGAGGTGTCTGTAGACCCCTGCTGGGATGTGTCTCCCAGTCAGGAGGCAGGGAAGTCAGGGACCCACTTGAGGAGGCAGTCTGACCCTTAGCAGAGCTCGAGCACTGTGCTGAGAGATCCACTGCTGTCTTCAGAGCTTACAGCCAGGAATGTTTAAGTCTGCTGAAGCTGCACCCACAGCCGCCCCTTCCCCAATGATCTCTGTCCCAGGGAGATGGGAGTTTTATCTGTAAGCCCCTGACTGGGGCTGCTGCCTTTCTTTCAGAGGTGCCCTGCCCAGAGAGAAGGAGTCTAGAGAGGCAGTCTGGCTACAGCGGCTTTGCTGCACTGCAGTGGGTTCTGCACCCAGTTCCAACTTCCCAGTGGCTTTGTTTACACCGTGAGGGAAAAACCGCCTACTCAAGCCTCAGTAATGGTGGATGCTCCTCCCCCAGCCAAGCTTAAGCATCCCAGGTCGACTTCAGACTGCTGTGCTGGCAGTGAGAATTTCAAGCCAGTAGATCTTATCTTGTTGGACTCCGTGGGGGTGGGATCCACTAAGCAAGACCACTCTGCTCCCTGGCTTCAGTCCCCTTTCCAGGGAGTAAATGGTTCTGTCTCACTGGCATTTCAGGTCTGCCACTGGGGTATGAAAAAAAAAAAAAAAAAAAAAAAAACTCTTGCAACTAGCTCAGTGTCTGCCCAAACGGCCACCCCGTTTTGTGCTTGAAACCCAGGGCCCTGGTCGTGTAGGCACCCAAGGGAATCTCCTGGTTTGCAGGTTGCGAAGACCGTGGGAAAAGTATATTATCTGGGAAAAGCATAGTATCTGGGCCAGATAACACTGTCCTTCGTGGCACAGTCCCTCATGGCTTCCCTTGGTTAGGTGAGGGAATTCTCTGACCCCTTGCGCTTCCCAGTTGAGGCAGCCTCACCCTGCTTTGGCTCACCCTCCATGGGCTGCACCTTCTGTCTAAGCAGTCCCAGTTAGATGAACCAGGTACCTCAGTTGGAAATGCAGAAATCACCCGCCTTCTACATCGATCTTGCTGGGAGCTGCAGACTGGAGCTGTTCCTATTCGGCCATCTTGCCTGGTCCCAGAGTTGTCTTTATAAAATGCATATCATATTGTCACTTCCTTACATAACACTACTCGATGGCTTACTTGCACAAAATCCGTGGTCCTTACTTATCCTGTAACAACATGCATGGCTTCACTGTTGCTTTACCTCATCCATGTTAAATGTTTTTTCACTCTTACCATAAGTTATGAATTTCATTTCTGAGTGGTGCATTTTGCTAGCGTTATTTCTACTTATGGGAATAAGCTTCCTTTTTCTTTTTCTTTCATTCTTTGGTTCTCAACCTAAATGTCACCTCTTTAGAGGAAATATCTCTGAATATGCTAACCAATTAGGTTTTCCTGTGGTTTTCACGATTCTCAAATGTGCCAGGAACTTTGCTTTGCAGTAGTAAGTTGCTTTGCCCTCACTGTATGATAGTGAGTGCAGAGTGGATTTATCATAAAACAAATAAAGCTTAAAATCCAGAGCCTTCTTGTTTGCATGGACCCTGTCCAAGACTATTGAAAAGTCTTAAATATATTTAATTGGTGTTATGCTCTTGCTAAAATTTAAATGCAAAGGGTTCAGTCTACTCTTTCTCTATATTCTGGCTTATTCTTTATCAAATAGTAACTAACATTTATCTCTAGGTTATTGTAAGAGCCATGAGCATTTGTAAACTATTTATTTATCTTAAAGAAAATCTATAAACAGAGTTAACCTGGATGAGCAAAAACTGCCATGGTCCATGCTTTAAACTGTATATCAGTATAGTTTCATAACAAACAGAGACATTAAGCAGAGGATGACACATCTAGTGCAAAAATTACTGTGCTGGAGAAGCCAAGGGGATCATGAAGACCTATTACAGTGAAGATCAATTTAATCATTTTAATATATCTGTCAGATAAATGTAAGCAATATCATCAACTATTTTAAAGATAATCATAAATTGAAATGTGGTCTTACTAGAAATCAAAGCAACACAAATTATAATAATGGAATACTATGTATCACCTATCAAATTGGCAGAAGTTAATAATATTAAATTATGGAGAGGAGATGAGGTGTAGTGGCTCATGCCTGTAATCCTAGCACTTTGGGAGGTTGAGGCGGGAGGATCTGTTGATCTCAAGAGTTTAAGACCAGCTTGCGTAACATAGAGAGACTTCATCTCTACAATTTTTTTTTTTTTTTTAATTAGCTAGATGTGGTGGTGTATCCTTGTAGTCCCAGATATTCGGGTGACTGAGATGGAAGAATCACTTGAGCCCAGGAGGTCAAACTTGCAGTGAGCAGTGATCATGCCACTGCACTCCATCCTGGTGGGACAGAGCAAGACCCTATCTCAAAAACAAATTAAAAATAATAAATTAATTTTTTTAATAAATAAAATTAATTATGGAGAAGTAATCATGTGACACTATCTCCTAGAGTTTGAGAAGCAATTGGTTGTATGCAACAAGAACTTTCATAAGGATCACAAACTTTGGCCTAATAATTTTACACCTAGGATTCTATCAAGGACTGTAGGAAAATTTACATGTAAAAATTATGTGTTTTAATTTTAGTTATAATAGCCCATCTTTGTTAATGATGAATTGGTAACAGAAAAAAACGGTTAAATGATTTGTGCTACATCTATATGACAGTGTTTACAATTTTATTTATTATTTATTATTTATTTATTTTAAGATAGGTTCTAGGTCTATGGGTCAGGCTATAGTACAGTGGTGCAATCCTAGCTCACTGCAATTTTGAACTCCCTAGGCTGCAGCAATCCTGCTGACTCGACCTCTAGAGTAGTTAAGAATATAGGCACATGTCACCATGCCTAGCTGTTTTTAAAATTTTTGTAGTGATGGAGTCTCACTATATTGCTCAGGCTGGTCTTGAACTCCTGGCTTCAAGCTATTTTCCCACCTTAGCCTCCCAAAGTGCTAGGATTATAGGCATGAGCCACCATGCCCAGTCAAAAATTCTACTTTGAGAGACTTATTAAGGAAAAGAGAAAATATGCATAATATATTGTTAAGCAAAAGAAAAGAGATTAAGAGCCAAGCATGGTGGCTTACACCTGTAGTCCCAGCTACTTGGGAAGACTACTTGAGGAGTTTGAGGCCAGCCTGGGCAACATAATGAGGCGCTGTCTCTAAATATAAAAAATAAATATTAAAGAGAAAAGAGACTGAAAATCTGTCTACACAGTAAAATCTTAGTTATGTATAACTAAGAGACAAATATATCAAAATGATAACAGAAGTTTTCTCTGGTATAGAGATAATAAGGCACAGATTTTATTTTCAATTTTTAATTTTCTATATTTCAAATTTTCTGTAATGAACATGTATTATTTTAAAAACATGATGAAAATACTTACTATGTCATATAAGCAAATTAAGTCATTTTAATAAGAAAAAAAGTGGCTAGAGTATAGGCTTCTTGGACATAAATGGAGATTGCATCCACTCATGAAACTGTATTGAAAACAGGCAAGATTCATTCTGATGAATCAACTCTGCCTCTTGTAAAGGTTTTCTTCTTTGACACTTGGGAGGTGTTGGGTAATTAGCATGATGCTGAAAGATGCTTAAAAGAAGTGTTTGAAATAAAGTTTTCTGACTTATTAACGAAACTACAAGGACAAAATCAAATGATCCAATAGAACTTGTGATCTTAGAAAAGACCGATAATGAATACTAAATTTTAATGAAGTCCACAGTTTTATTTGCCGTTAACCTTTCTGGTATGCTACTCGGAGGTCTTTAAATTCTTAGGACAGGATACCATTTAACGACAAGGACAGGTGACTGTTTCATTTAAACGAGCACACTTTACTAAAACATGGCCGGGGAAGAAAATCAGTGAACGATATATGTGAAGAGATATGGAAAATCTAGAGGAAATTAAGGCAAAAAAAAGGGAGTGAAGGAGGGTTTTTCACAGAATTTAGCAAACTACTGATACTTCCATATGTGTTTTCAGATATAACACATTTTTTCAAAGTAATAAAATTTTCAAATGAATAACAGTCTTTTACAGATATCTGACAAGAAACATTTAAATCTAATTCCATAAAGCTTTCTTCAAGTATTTATTCAAATAAAAAACAATCTCTCCAGAGAAGTTCTGCTAAGGGAGCAATTCAGTAGTGAGATCTGAGTTGGAACAAAAATTGTTGGAAACTGGCAGTATTAAAAAAATAATAATTTTGCAACATTTCCACTATCACATTTCATAGCAGCAGAAAATTGTGAATATCAAAGTTACACTTCACAGCCCAGGTTCAGGATGAGACAGGTGGCATAGTATTATGATAGATGAATCAAAAACATAGGGCACTCTTTCACACAATACTGCAAGTTTTGAGTTGATTTTATTTTTAGCTTTGTAGTTGTAATGTCACCAAAAAATTCAGAGGCAATGCATCCAGTTGAGTGGCGAAAATAAGTGCACTATAATCCTCTGTTTTCTGCTGCAACTCCTAACCGCCTTCCTAGTCTCAGCATCTGATCCATGCTACAAGCCAAGTGCTTTCCTGAACCCTGGTAAATGGTAATGCCTGCTTCCTAAAGCAAGGTTATTCATTTCCTTTCATTGATATAAGAACTTCTCCCATGGGTTTAAGTTTAAGGTTTAAGCCAGCATGTATTTACTACCTCACAGTTTCTGTAGGTTAGAACTCTGTCAGCTTGAGTGCATCCTCAGCTTAGAGTCTCACCAGCCTGACTGAAATCAAGGTGTCAAGGCCTGAGTTCCTTAGTGGAAGCTCAGAAGAATCTGCTGCCAAGTGCATTCAGGTTGGTGGTTGGGTTTAGCTCAGTGGGATTGTAGAACCGAAGTTCACGACTCTTAGTAGCTCTCAGCCAGAGGCCTGCCTTTGGTCCTGGAGACTTGTTCCCCATACCTTCTCAGGCTTTCCATGAGGCCCCCTCCAGCAGTGAGAAGTGAGACCCTTTTATGTTTCCAGTCTTTCTCATTTTGCCTTCTGTTGCATTTCTCTAACTCCAGCCAGAGAAAGTTCTCTGCTTTTAAGGATTTTTGTGAAGACTCACATAATCTAGTTAAATCCCTCCATTTAAGGTCAGTAACCTTGACTACCTATATGAAGTCCCTTTTGTAATGGAAGGTGACATATTCAGAGATTCCAGGGATTAGGAAATTGATGTCTTTGGGGGACCATGCTGTCTACTACACAGATACTAGACGTGTGCCAGATAATTTATTATTGACTTTTTTTTTTTTTTTTTTTTTTAGCAGAGAAGGCTTGCACAGTTTTATTTTAACATGCATAGCACAGGTGATTCTCAGGAGAATGATTACCCAATAACCCAATGAGGTACAGAAGCTTATATCCTTTTTCATAGGGGAGAGGGGAGATGGGGAATGTGGACAATACTTTTCAGAGGCAGCAAATGATTCTTAAGAAGAAATGGACAGAAATTAACTTGTAAATGATTCTCTTTGGAATTCGAATTAGCTAGAAAAGCAGATATTCTCTTGTGAAAAATCCATCCTAGTTGCATTCCTCAGTCTTCTTTTCTGAGAGAGACGGGGGACTTCAGGGAGAGGAAGAAGACAATCTTGTTCATTTTGGAAATGAGATTTCATGGTGAAATAAGAAAATTCCAGAGAATCCCTTCTTGTGCTTGAGCAGGAAGCGGGGTTGGAGGAAGAAGACAATATCAGACAGACCTTGATTCTGAGGCAGCTTCTAAGGCCTCTCAGCATGTCAAAGTGCCAACCTTTGCAGTTTTATTTTCCAAGCCCCAATAATAGCATAGGGCAGATCCCACTCCTAGTTTTTCTTCTCCTATCAGACACTCCCTCAACTCTCTGACAAGCTTCTTCAACTCCTTGATCAGGTGAATATTTAGTTCCACGACAAAGCGCTCAAACTTCGATTGAAGGTCACCCCTTCAGCATTGAAACTGGAGGTTTGGAAAAACAACCCCATCAAAAAGTGGGCGAAGGACATGAACAGACACTTCTCAAAAGAAGACATTTATGCAGCCAAAAGACACATGAAAAAATGCTCACCATCACTGGCCATCAGAGAAATGCAAATCAAAACCACAATGAGATACCATCTCACACCAGTTAGAATGGCGATCATTAAAAAGTCAGGAAACAACAGGTGCTGGAGAGGATGTGGAGAAATAGGAACACTTTTACACTGTTGGTGGGACTGTAAACTAGTTCAACCCTTGTGGAAGTCAGTGTGGCGATTCCTCAGGGATCTAGAGCTAGAAATTCCATTCGACCCAGCCATCCCATTACTGGGTATATACCCAAAGGACTATAAATCATGCTGCTATAGAGCTCCAATGGGTATTGACTTTTTTTTGCATTGAATTTTAAAAGTAATTAGAATAGATTGGTAAGATACAACCAATTTTGTAATTTTTAAGATTTTTTTCAGAATAGCTCTAATTACCTGGTCATTTAGAATGTATTACAATTTTCAAGTAAAAATTCACCAAATCCATTAGAGTCATTGCCTTTCAGAGAAAACTTTGGGCATTTGCTCTGCTTTATTTAGCAGCATTTTGACAAAACCAACAAGCAAACCCCTCACAAGAATTATTCAGTCCTTAGTAGTTGCTTTCTGTCATTAAATTCAAGAAACTAAGCATATATTGGCAACCAATATTGTATTAATTTATCTCAATAAAGGATTCATTTTGCAAAAGTGAAACTTTGTATTCTTTGATAAATATCATCCCATTTGATCACTTCAGAATGTGTATATATATATATATATATATATATATATATATATATCTCAAGACATCAAGTTTTACACTTTAAATGTGTGTAATTTTTGTCAATTATGCCCCAGTAAGTGAAAAAAATAAAGTATAATAGTTATATATAAAATAAATTGTATCTAAAAGTATAAGTATAAAGCACTGTTGATGTATATATGAGTTATTACACATTAAATAATAAACCAAAGACCACAAAGAAACAAACATTTTAATGATTACATTTAATCAATAATGACTTATAATTTAAGAAGCAAAAATAGAAACATTTTAATGAGGATTTCAAGATCATGTTTACCATGGACTGATAGCAAATATTTAAAATTTCAGGAATTCCAAATACATACACACATACACATACACTGAGAGAGAAAGTGCTTTACAAACTTGCTAATTACTGTATGGCAACTAGAATTCGCAGAATAGTGACTTAGAATTATTAGTAAACTGATCTGGTAGGGCATCACTTTAAAATTATGAACACCTAATGAAATAACATTTTAAAAATAATTTGTTTTAGATCTAGTAAAAAAACCTATGTTGTCTGTAAAAATACAATTTTGTGGAGATATTCAAAATAATTTTTTAAAATTTACCTTTTTGGGCATGTCGCAGCCTACTAGCAGGATATTCTCTGCCAGTGAGTGGTATGCAGACTAAGTGGCTCTCCTGGTACATGAAAGCCCTGATTTGCTGCATTTTCTATTACCATAATATGAATACTCTCACCAGGGCCCATTTCAAGGTCTCCACATGATGTCACTGAACAGGTTGCTAGAAACATATGCACATAATCAGATCTCCTGAGCAGGTTGGAGCCAGCTCCAGTACACTACAATCTGTAGCCTGGTTCATACTTGGAGAAATATCGTTCTGTGGTTAAAGTGCATCCGTCATCATCAAATTTCGTTGTCAGACAGACTTGGGTCAATAGTCCAACTCTTTTCAATGACATCAACTTAATAACCTCTGCAAACAATTAACTCATCCATTAAAAGAGGATAAGACTACTTTCTTAACAGTTTTGTTATGAAGATTAAATTATATAACATATGTAAAGTGTTATACCCAGTGAATACATTAACACATATTATTATTATCATAGTTACAAATCTGTTCTAGAGAAACGGACTTTGCTACCCCAGATATAGAATAAACTCTGTAAATAAGCTCTGTAAAACACCATGATGAGAGTCTCCTAACAATATAGCATAATGTACAAAAGATTTATGAGGTTTCAAGAATAGCCTACACACATATGCATGTGTATACACAGACACACAGAGCCCAGCACCTTTAGAAAACCTGCTGTATTAGTCCGTACTCACACTGCTAATAAAAACATACCTGAGACTGAGTAATTTATAGAGAAAAAAGACTTTTAATGGACTCACAATTTCACATGGCTGGGGAGGCCTCACAATCATGGCAGAAGGAAAGGAGGAACAAAGGCATGTAAGAGAGCATGTGCAGGGGAATTGCCCTTTATAAAATCAGATCTCGTGAGACTTATTCACTATCATGAGAACCGCATTGGAAAAAACCCACCCCCAATATTCAATTTCCTCCTACCAGCTCCCTCCCACAACATGTGGGGATTATGGGAGCTACAATTCAACATGAGCTTTGGATGGGGACAGAGTCAAAACATATCAGCTACTAGGCAAGTGTCTCTACTTATCAACTGATTTTAACACTCAAATATAGAAATAAATGACAAATTTTGGGACAAGGTTTTTTATAAGTTCCATTTCGTATACCATATTCTTTGAATTATTTTTCCAAAACATATGGAAATTTTACTTAGCAAAAGATGTTTGAATTAAATCATTCATAAATGGTTTCCTATAAACCACTAAGAGAAAAAACAAAAATGAACTATTCTGAAAACCATCGTTCATATGAGTATCCTGAAAAATACACAGTATTCTTGCAAAATATGTTTGGAATATAGTCTATATTTCATGAAGTTTAGTAACTTTTTAATATGACAGCAAATAGCACTTTAACATATAAAAGTAATAATTTGACATTTTTGAAAGTATTGTTTAGATCTCAAATTATCTCTATTTGTTAAATAATCTGGATACCATTCTATGAATATAATATCATACCAGAATGAAAATAAATGTAAGAGAAACCATATAAGCGATATTTGTGTGCCGGCGAAAAGTGGTACAATATGTTCCTTTCTCTTAAAATCTCATTATGCTGGTCTAGATTAATTTCTTTTCCCAAAAGATATATTAAGCTTATTTCATTCCAGAAAGATGAGGCCTGTTACTGATTAGTTGAATAAAACCTAATATCAAGCCACTACTGATTTTCCCAATATTCTTAGGTACAGCAACCATGTGTATTTGCATGTACATTTTACCATCATTGTATGTATTCAATTTCAAAGTTCAAATAATGAGTTCAGATAGCTTAGATGGATTGTAAAGAATATCGCTTTATTGTCTTTATTGAGTTCCTGAATTTCAGGTAGCAAGTAGTGAGAGTTTAAGATATCTAGCAATTTTAATCTAAAAAAAATTATTGGTTTCCCAAGGCCAAGAGCAGTGGCTCATGCCTGTAATCCCAGTACTTTGGGATGGCAAAGGCAGGGGGATCACTTGAGCCCAGAAGTTCAAGACCAGCTTGAGTAACAAAGTGAAACCCTGTCTCTGTGAAAAATCAAAAAATTAGCTGAGCATGGTTGTGCGTGCCTGTTGTCTCAGCTACTCGGGAGGCTGAAGTGGGAGGATTGCTTAGGCTCAGAAGGTGGAGGCTGTGGTGAGCCACGATTGTGCCACTGCACCCTCCCTGGGTGGTAGAGTGAGACACTGTAGCAAAAAAAGAAAAAAATAATAATTTGTTTCCTGAATTTGAATAGCAAGTGACTTGTAGAACTACAACTCATGAAAATCTTACAGTTTAACTGATCATTACTAAAGCTGTGTTACAGATGTAAAAACTAAGTTGTGGCAATATGAAGTGATCATTCTTTCAAAATACAGACAGCAAGCAGCAGAGCTGTGTTTCAGTCCTTACGTGTGTAACTACAATGCCTGTGATATAAAACACTAAGCAAAATTGGCTTAGATCCTTTACTTTCACATGTACACATCACCTTCCAAAACACCACTGATCTTTTAACCTTGTTTTTACTATCCTTTTGAACAGAAGACCTTAATTTTTGATATAATCAAATTTATTGATTTTTAGCCTTAAGATTTGTGAATTTGTTTTTTCTTAATCTTATTTAGCAAGTCCTTCACAATATACAGCACAATGAATATCTTCCACAGTGCTATTACCAGTATAGTAAAACTTGTTACAATCAGGTTTTTAGTCCCTCTAGAGTTAGAAGTAAGAATTATGTTTTATTTTTCTCCTTTTGACAAATTGGTTTTCTCCAAATGTTCGGTTATTTATTCTTTTCTTTTGATTTGGGGGCCACTTTGTTGTAAATTAAGTTCTTATAAAGTTATATTCCCAAATAATATCTTCCACTCTTCTGATTAAAACCTCCAAAGCTTTTATGTAGTTTAAATGACAAACTCCTTAACATGGAATTTCTTTCTTTATTTATTCCCAAAATACCTACTGAGCTTCTACTATGTGTCAAAGCTATCTGTCAGAATTAAATACTGTCTCCGCCTTCATGAATCTTGCTGTCAGGTATCACCGCCACTGAACAGGTAATTACAAGTGGATGCTGATTGGAAAGAGGAAGAATAAGTTGCTATCAGAGTGTTCTGGGTGCCTGCTAAAGTCTATGGGTTAGTGCATGTTCTCATTTATAAGTGAGAGCTAAACATTGAGCACACATAGACATAAACACGGGAAGAGCAGACACTGTGAACTACTAGAAGGAGGAGGGAGGGAAGGGATCACAGGTTTAAAAAGTACTTAGCAGGCACCATGCTCACTACCTGGATGATGGGATCCATACCCCAAACTCCAGCATCACACAGTGTTCTCATTAACAAACCTGTACATGTACTCCCTGCATCCAAATTAAAAGTTGAAATTTAAATAATAACAATAAGTAAATAAAAATAAATATGTGAGAATAAGCCATTAATAAAAATAAAGTCTGGGGATTAGGACAAACTGCACTATGTGAATGACACTTTCCCCTAAGAAGGCAACATGGAAGCAGAATGTGGCCAAATGAGGGGCAGAAGACACACGAAGCAGGTTTCAAGTAAAGGAAATACTATGTTGAAGGACGTAGAATGCGTGGAGATTGTGGCTTCCCCTGGACACTGGGTCACTTCTCTAGTGCAGTTGAAGCCAAGAAAATGTCAGAGGTCAGATTCAGATTGCAAAGAAGTGTCAGAGGTCAGATTCAGAAGGTCTTTGAGCTCCTACAAAGACCTTTCCCATCTGCCCAATAGCTGAGCTTCATTTCTTTTACTTTCCTTAATATTCTTGCTATTTTCAAAACATACCATGTATTTTTACATGTTCTTGTGTCTTTCAACCTGTTCTCTCTGCTTGTGTTACCCTCTTACTTCTCCCCATCTCCAGTAAAATCCCACATGTCCATCTTTATTTAATTCAGCCTTTACTTCAGTCCTTAAAGTTGTCATACTTTTGTCAGTCTAAATGATGTCTTGGTTAGCAGAACACATACCTGTAACCTCCATTAATATGCACTTAGATCCATTTCTTATTCACATATTACCCAAATGCTATGTTGTATGTAAGTACATTTTCTCATCTTTCTGAGATAACTGCATAAATCATGGAATGGCCATAAGGATTAAATGAGATTATTGATGTAAATCACTTGGCATGGTGTCTGGTACATAACATACCTTCAATAAAATTCATTATTTTCATGATAATTATCATGTTTGTCACTACTACCATCATCATCATCCTGCATTTTCTAGAGCCTTCTCTGAAATCTTTCACTTCTTAGAAGATGTATATCTCAGAAACTATTTTTATCCATATGTACTTGTCTTTTATATTTGTTATGATTTGTTTCCTTCATCTTCTCTGGGTTGGAGAAGAAGAACCTAGTGCTGAATCCAGGGTTTGTGACAAGGCTGGAAGAACATTTGGTCTGGCTAGTTAAAGTGTGGAAAGAGGTAAAACCGTATTCAAGCCATTCTGAATCCTTTGCTTTTTCCAACTTTCTTATAAACCTCAAAACTCCCCAAGAATAGAAAATTTGTAGCATTTGTCTGCCTTATTTACGTCTAAAAGAGATACATTTAGATATCTGTGTATTCAAAAAGTAATATAGACCTGAAGGATGCCTTCTTCCCCAAGAGCTCTGGTCTTAGTAGTTCAGGTGTGCTGCAGATCTATGGCAACCATGGCTCAGGAGGCATGAAGCTTTCCAGCCCAAACAAAAGTTCACCATAACTGAGGTCAAATACTTGAAATATGCTGCATTATAATCTACTATTTTCTCAGTACATGTCTGTCTAGTTATATGCTCCTTGCTTATGAAAATCCATATTCGTTTTGTCATTTGATTTTTTCAGAGTAGCTGAAAGCAGTCATTTTAAGTACTAAATTATAAGAATGTATGAAATTACAGAAATTAACTTATAAAAAACAAATTTTAATGATGAATCTCTTTAAAAATAAGCTTAAATGTAATTAATATGTAGCTCTTGATAAATTGGTATGGTAATAATGAATACATTAGGTATAGCAATGATAATTCTGAGATCACAGAACATAAATAATGTTAACAGATATTTTTATCCCATGCCATTAATGATCTCTGATAACCAGACATTAATTACTACTAGTTATAAATCACTGTTAAGTTTAACCCACTACCCACTATGTATTTATAGTTTAGTTTCTAAAGAAATCTACGTAGATAACAGTCAACCATATATATGCATCCCTCTTTTTTTATTTTACTTTAACTTCTGGGGTACATGTGCAGGACATGCAGGTTTGTTACATAAGTATACATGTGCCATGGTGGTTTGCTGCATCCATCAACCTGTCATCTAGGTTTTGAGCCCCGCATGCATTAGGTATTTTAACACACTCTTCGTTCTCCTCCATTTCTATTTCCTCTGCTCAGTGATAAATTGATTGCAGCTCAGTTCACACACAGAATTGAGCGCCAAGGGACTCTGACTACAAAGTGATGTTAGAAGGTCAGCATGAATCACAGCAGCTAATTTAGATCTCCATACATGAAAAAAGATGAAAGAGACAACCTGCCCATAATTTTCGTATTATAGCAGAGGGGAAAAATAACAAATATAGACAAGGATTTGATGTTATGCCAAGCATTTATTTTTCCAATTCATGAAAGTTCATATAAGCATAAGTTATCATTTTATGTTGCTATGGCAGTCTTTAGGAGAGCTGCACACAAAATGTGCTGCCAAGCCATACACAAGAGAATTGAACTTGTATCTTGAGAGAGGGAGGAAGTAGGAAATGTGGCAGTTGGTTAAAATAGGGAGTTTATAAGATGAAATATAAAAACATAGGTTTGCAATATTAGAGACTTAAGCATTCAACAGAATTTATACACTCCTAATGTTGAAGGCAAGACACTAAAGATAGAATCCATTCCACTGACATTATTTACATATCACACTTGAATGAATATATATGCTTTAGTAGTTAAAAGAATACTTGAGCTAAAGTCAAATATGAAAACCAGAGGGCATGGACTAGCGATAGGATGAGTGCTCAGAGAATATGAGTATTTGTCTTTTAGAATGGGAGCAGTCACCCTGTAAAGTAAATGACTAAGAGAAGCAGTTAGCACAAAGGGTTTTTAAATGTTGTTAAATGATCATATAATTTGAAAGAGTCATAAAAGTTCCATCATTATAAGGACTATATACAGCACTTACATATTTTCAATGCACTTTATGATCATTAACTAGTAATTAGCCGAAAAACTTTCTCATTCCAGAGAAATAAATGAAAATACACTTTTTGCTTTCCTTACCATATAAAATTTCCTATACAACTTCACCTAGCTTGTTGTGGATTTAATTCCTTGTTTTTCTCAGTATTAGTAGAGGTCTAAACTTTTATTATTTGTGCCAGTGTATTTACAGAATGATTTAAAACATCCTTAAGAAGTTATTATTCAAACATCGTTAAATATTTAACACTGGAGGGATGCTAAAAGTTAGCTCCTGTTCCAAGAGAATAGTGTTAAAGAACACAACAAAAACTTATTAAAACTGCAGAACTGGAGCAGCAGAAAAGTAAGAGAATCAGAAATTAAAATTATTGTCTCAAGGCAAGCTATGACTAATGAAAATGTACTACTGATCATTGCCTTGCATGTAAACTGCTTTTATTGACAACCACGTAAAATCACCAGAGGAGGTATGGAGAGTTATAGGAAGGAAAGAAAGCAACAAAAGCATTAAATCTTACAGTAACCATTTCAAGTATTATTATATTAATTTACACGTGAAGAAACTGAAACCGAGAATGGTTAATTTAATAGTCCAAAGAATAGATTAAGTGAATGTCAGAACAAGGATTCCCAGTTTATCTGATTCAAAATGGCTTCATCTCCTTGTCTTTCTATTTTCACTGCATCATCTCTGCCACTTCATTACATGCAAAAACAGGGTCTAAACCTGAGTCCTATACTAAGAATTCTGTCCCCTAAAGAATAGATAATGTACCTACGCTCCTGAGATGTGAGATTTGATACTAATGTTTTCCAAAGTGGGTGGAGTAATGGGGTAAACAGGGAAAATGAAAGTTATATTGCTGTTAAAAATGCTGCTTTGTGGCAAAGCATAGTGATTTTGCTAGTGTGCCTTGTATATCTACACAAACGGGTTTCAGGGACATAAGGAAATAAACAAACTGGGATATTACGTGTTGCTTTGGAAATGACTAGGCAGCTGCCATGAGTAATTCATATGTATTAATTCTTGACGTTCCTCAAACATAACTTAACTATTATTGTTGTCTTTGTAGATTCACGCTCGTGCCAAGTATCAAGAGGGATACTCTGATGAACTGTTCAGAGCCCCAATTTCTGTAACTATCACTTCTCAGTGTATTGAAAGATGCTAAACATTAGAATCAACTGAACTGACTTTATCATTTTATTACACTATGTGGAATCGGGTTCTCTGAGATTCTTATTCTCCAAACAATGAAAGGAATAAATATAAACTGTGTCTGACAAGTGAAGAAAAGATGGAGATCAATAGCTTGTTAAAATAATTTTGATGTAAGCTATTATTATAAAATACAATTTTTGTAGAATAATGTAGGTATGTCACTGTCACTAAAGAGTTTTTTATGTATTCTCATCATTTAAAGCAAATATAACAATATGTATTAATTCAAATTCAACAAATTTTACTATTAAAGTTATATCTAGATAGAAATTTATGATATTCAAAACTGGCTAATAAACAGGTTAAGAAAATGATCTAATTTAAGAAAAAATTATAGTTACTAACTTGTTCTTTTGAATGGCTAGTTCAAATTATTAACAATTTCAGGAAAAAAAATTTAAGTTAATGATACAAAGCATAATATTTTGCAATGTCCTTAGGTATTTGTCCTAAATTTGATATCATATGGTTTCATGTTTATGAAGAACTGTTTCAACTGTGTCCTAAGTTGGTTTGCTACAGTTTTGCATATGACATCAGTTGAACAGACTCGTAAGACTAGCGTTTGAATAAAATGTTAATAAATTATAGACATTTCCCTGAGTACTTCATTTTATAGCAGTCTCAGAGTTTTTAGGTAAAAAGGTAAGATTATTCAAACAGTGAATTCACACTTTGGCGTGCTCAGAATCACCTGGAGGGCTTATTAAAGTTTGCTGGGCCCTACTTACAGAGTTTCTGATATAGCAAATCTGAAAGAAAGATTTGGGGCAAAGGAGACTGGAGCAAGATTTGCACCTCTAACAAGTTCTCAGGTAATGTTGATACTTCTGCTCAGTGATCATCCTTCGAGAGACACTACTATAAAGAAGGGTATTGAAGGTGTGTAGCCACCTGAGTATGAGCATTCAGAGTATTCTATATAATACTTCACGACAAAATTGATTAGATTGATCACAATAAGGCAATTTTAAACTCATTCCAGAAAAAAAGATTTGATTTTAATAAATCATTCACAATGTAGTTATTTTATAGCCTTCATAATTAGGTGAAAATATTTCATAAGATTAATGTATTATCTAAATACTTCTTTGGGCTACCGGTCAGATTTAAGTTCACCATGCATATATGTCACTTTAGGTCATGTGAGGACTATCCAATCTAAGCTAGACCTACTTTGTTTAAATTAAACAATGAGACTAAAACATCAGAATGCATGAAACTGAAAACCCAAGGTGACATTCTCCCAAACATTTAGCCATTATGGGAAAAAATAACAAAACAAAATAAAAACATGAAACAAAAATGACAGTTATTCATGTGTTTCAGCCCTTTCTGATATTCGTTAACCTTATAACCTAGTATATTTTGATAATCTGTAACCTATTGTATGAGTTACCCACATCATGAAACTCCTTTTGGGAAATAAAAATGATAGAATATATAAAATGTATTAGATGCAGCCAATAAATAAGCCATTCCATTATATGTATTTGACCATGCCTACCCTGAAGGAACCTAGTAAAATAACACTTTCTTAGCGTATCTTTGTTAAAACATAGCTGGTAGTAGATTTGAACAAAATCTATGTGGTTCATTATGGGAAAATATTAATTTGCAAAGTTTATTTTTTTAACATGAGCTAGAGTTTTGTTTACAAACTCTAGGGTTACAACTTAATGAACAAAACTGATTAAACTATGATTCAAGAAAAAGATTAATTGAAGAAAGAAAATTACCTTTGACTAAATAAAGATAAATTATGGGTTAATTAACCAAGAGCCAGACCCAAAACAGAGAAATAATGTTTAAGGTCCAGGATATACTTAATATATAGGTAATGAGTATCATGAGAAATAAATTTTAAAACCCTAAACTATAATTAGGAAACATTTAATAGGTTTCATTTTATCTCTATTTTACTCTCTTCCTTTATTTTGATGATAGTTTCAATGGTTTGAAGTTGTAGTTATGAATTAATTTCACAAGAACCAGCCAGTACCCTTTATATATGTTCTGGCAGTATAAAACAATGATTTACAGTGACTTATGGTGATAAAGAAAACACTTTAAAGCCCATCTGGCAACCTCCATGCAGATGGATTCACTGGACAAATATTGTCTCCCTAAGTTGGGGTGGGCCATAAGCAGATTAGCCATGGGTAATGATTAATTCCCAATTGTTTGCTTGCGCCGTATGGGAATACAGTCAACTATGAAAAGCATCAAACGGTTCCACTTCATATAAGAAGAAGAGCAGATAATCAATGACTTGAAACAAATGCTAATGATAGTTCTGTGTACAGATCTGAAGCTGGTACTTGAAGAATGTATGCAAATACAGTAAAAAATATGTACATTATAACAAGCCCAGCAATATTAGAGGGTAAATTTTATGTCTCTAGTAAAAGACTATCAAACTAATTGTTCAGAATAAATGTAGAAACCTCCAATAAATTTATTTATTTGTACCTCAAGTATGGGAGAATGAATCAGCGTGGTAAAAATAGAATACCACATTTAGAAGGGTATGGCCCTTGGAACACTTTAAATGACAAGACTAAAATATATACGGAAGAAAGATAAAGTACTGAAATGCTTAGGTATAAATGACTGTTATGTAGGTAAAATCCACATGGATTCATTGGAAGAGGGCTAAACATTTAATTGTATATATGGGAATTTCTACTTCTGGTCAAAATGGAATAACAGAGACTAGATGTATTCTCTGCAGTTGCAAAGCCAGAAAAAAAAATAAAATCACTCTTACAACATTAGACACAAGACAATGAAAGACACTGATTTCTGAGGGACAGAAACAAATTACATGAGCCCTACAAATGCCCTCAGATATATTACCAAAAAAAAATATGTGGGCTGAAAAAAGGCACATGGAAAGGGCTCAAGATCATTAGTTATTAGATAAGCAGTAGATAAAATCACAACGAGATAGCTCTACATACCTACTTAAATGCCTAAAACTAAAAAGACTGTGCTTGTAGAGTGTTGGTGGGGATATAGAGCACTTGAAATGCTTATGTACTAGTGTGGTAGATAAACATATACCCACCACAGGGCACAGCCATTCCTAACTTAGAGGAGATGAATGCGTATTTTCATTAAAAGATTTCTACACAAATGTTTATAGTGGCTTTGTCTGAAATAGCTAAAAACTGCAAACAATTGGAATGTCCACCCACAGGATTACAGAATACCTATACAATGGACTCTGATACAGTGCCCTCAGAGTAAAGAGGCCAAATAAATAAATAAATAAATAGAAATAGAGAAAAAAGAAAAGAAAACAAAAAACAAAGGGTTAATGCTCACTAATAAGAGGAAGAAACTATGGACACACAGCAATGAAATGTGGATGGGTATTAAGTATGCTGAACAAAAGAAGCTCGATAAAAAAATGCATTCCTTTCATATAAAATTTTAGAAAAATAAACTATTCTATAGTGAACCAGATCATTGGTTGCCTGTGGATGGTGGAGACACAAAAGGGCAAGAGAATGAGATTATTATAAAGGGGCACAGAGAAAGTTTGGGTGGTGATGAATAGGTTCATTTTCTTGACTATGGTGATGAATTATCACCATATGTGAAAATGTATGATACACTTTAATCATATACTATATATTATAGTTCAAGTATACCTTAATAAAACTGTAATAAAAATAAGCAAATAATTCCATACATAAGAGTTTGTAGACGTGACCTATCTGTATTGGAAAATGTCAACTAGAACATGGTGAAGAGGAGAAGTTGTAGGAATTCAAAGTGTTGCAACCATAGCTCAGAATATGAGATCCTGGTAATCTTTGGTATTGTAGAGCACTATATATATATAGAAAATATTATATATATATTTTTATATATAATATATATATAATCAAAGAACTACACTTTTGAATTCATAAAAAATTCCTTTATGATTGAGAATATAAAAATAAGTTTTCAGAAATAAATCATATTATATAATTTGAAGAATTTTATGGGACAAAGAATTAGCAATAACAGGAAAGTTAATAAGAGAATATTAGGTCAAAGTTGTACTTTAATTTTTTGGTATCACAAATCTTATAATCCAAGCAGCATTAAGAAGAGAGATGTCTGAGAAATTGCAATGTCCAACGGTAACACTCACAAATATCTATTCGCTTTGGTTGCTTCAACATATTGAATTTAATGTGTAACTGCTGAAATTGTGCCATTTGTTAAATGGTGTTAGTCACAATGAGTTGGGCTTCTCTGATCAGCTTGGGTGCCCTAGATCCCTAGACTTTGAAAGGTTTGTAAAAAAAAATTTTATTCCTTTTAGGAACAATTTATGATATATTGGACAGTGAGGGAAAATAGCAAAAAATTCTAAAATCGGATGGTTTGATTATGGACTAAAATTACTTTAAATGTGCTGCAAGGATCGTAACTCATAAGGCTAATTAATATCATTATTAGCATTATTAATTGAAAGGCATTGATGCTCTTTACGAGTTTATAACAGCTGGGCTAGAACATTTAGGGGATAACAACTATCTTGAACCCAAAAAGCTTAATTAAATTGGGATAAATAAATGAAATTTGTAAGTCAATCTACTTAGGATCAAATGCAGTGGTGCGATTATATGTTATTATAAGACAGAGCCCATGGAGTTGAAAAATAATCAGCTTCCATGAAAAATACATTAAATGAACAGCAACTTTAAAGGAGAAGCTGAGAAGAAAGTAACCCATTATACTTGGTCATCTTAGGCTCAGGTAAGAGAATATGTCATTATTTTAGTAGTATCATACGATTGACTCAGAGCCCTCTTTAATTTTACTTTATATAAAAGTCAAACAAGGATACATAGTTAGCTAAAGAGTATAGCAAACACAATTAAAAAAAATTTAAAGCAGTATAGCATGCAACTTTTCTAAATGATATGTAGAATTAAGTAGGAAGTATTTCAAAACTTACCAAAAATAGGGGCTAAAGTGTACATTGTTTTCAAAATGTTATATCATCCTTCTAAGAAACTATGATGTTTGTGACTTTAAAATAATTATGTTACAGGATAGAGAAGTAAGACTCTCAATGTCCAAAACTGCAACAATAAAAAGTTAATATCTTCATTACAGAAGACAGAGTCCAGCCCTTTGTGATCAGCAGGGACCAAGTAGAATCTATGGGCAGTGACCACAGACCAGCCTCTCTCTGCTTGCATTTCCTAACACACAGAACTCTGAAGCAAAAACACTTCCAGTTTAGTTCATTGATCATCACTTAATATTATTCTGGATATAAAAACTGTTTTAATTGCACTGCAAATAATGTCAAGATAACTCTAAGCTTTCTCTGCAATTTAAGAAACATACCTTGAAATTGTAAATATTTTCCGCATATTTTATGAAATAATGAATTAAATAACCAAAAAGTGGCAAAGAAAGAGGACCCATTCTAATCGTTGCCCAACTAATTTTTTCAACGTATATTTTTGAGTCAGTGGACTTTACAGTAGAAAAGTAGAATATTTTCTAATGCCAGATCTCCTTGTATAGCACTCTGAGCTATACATTTTCAGTAATTCCTTTAACTTTGAATGCACATCAATAGGCTTATTGTTAACTTCTAACATCTCTTTCTCACAAAACTCAGATCAATAATTGGACTCATCTTCTTTTTAATATGACAATGCTCTTAATTTCTGGTGATGGTATTCATTCTAAACACTCTTTTCAGTTTATGTGACAGTCCACAAAAGTTATAGTATACACAGAATCAATATTTCTCCTCTTTGTATACACTACAATTAAGTCAAGTGTGGATTCATGTTCTGGATATGAGCAGTTTCATCCAAGTGTTAAAAATATATATCCTGGTTTACAAATGTGATTGCTTTTGTTCTTCCTTGTTGTATAGCATCAATATGAAGTGTCATTTAATAGTGCCTTTTGACAAATAATCTTGCCAATGGCCCATTTCTGCTGGTTTACATGTTTCTCAGCAATAGTGTTTCTTGTTTCCATTCTGGCTAAGAGACATGTCACTTTGAATAGTGCCTTTGTAATTTTGTCTACTTTTCTACCTTTTAATGTTAAATAATTAATTATATGTAAGAAGTGTTTGTTATTATGCTTGTGGAGAAAAAAGATATTGATTCATCCAAGAGATTAATGCATTCTGTAAATCATGTTAAAGCATTGATGGCTCATGCGACTTTTGATAAAGTTTCATATTGTGCACCTCTGTGGAAGCTAGGGCTCTATGAATGGCAAAGCAAATATAATGCAATTTTTACTATTCATGGAGCTTCCTTCTTTTTTTAAAGCTAATTTTTTTAAAAAACAGCTTTTCATGAATTAATACAGCTACAGAATCACCTGTTCAAGAACATATACATTCACATTCTGTACTGGCACTAGGCCCTAATTATTTGCATTAATAATGTTATTTTTAGTTGCAATCATGTTAATAACATTACTATGTTTATCCTTCAATAAACCATTTTTTGGCTAATAATTCAGTCAGCATTTTGGAGATTTAATAGAACACAATATTAATGATTAAAATGCAAATTTAATAAAGATAATCACAAAAAAGGGATGTAAAATTACATTTACAAACTACCCTCTGCTAATTTAGTATCAGCCAAGACAAACTCAACAAGGTAGGCTATATAGCACAAAGTAATATTGTTTTAAATGTAATGAAATTTGCATAAAAAAGTTATAATAAACCCTTTATTTCAATTTGTAAAATGAACATGCATTTTTGTTTCAAACTGTGTTTCCCCCTAAGTCACAAAACTGCCCAAAGACCAACAGGTTTTTGGAAAACTTGGCCCAGTGACTTGCTGACTCAGTATTAAAAACGTATTATCTAAAAGATAAACCTTCTAATTGTTTTAAAAATTATTTTAAAGAAAAGATGACCATATTCCACGGACATTTCCAAGCTATATTAAACCTATATTCCAAAAAGATTTTTCACTTTTCACATTAATACAATTTTTCACACTTATTCTCCGTTTCAATAAAGAATTTTGCTCAATTGTCATGCCAAATAGTCTTTTGCCTCATTTAACTGAAGATTGTGACACCAAAAGAAGAATAAAATAGAAACGAAATAATGAAATGTAGACCTAGAAGGAAAAAAACTGAGGCAAAATCAATATAAGTAGAGAGTTTATTTGGGCCAAGCTTGAGGATTGCAAGCGGATAGCATAGATTCAAGTCTCTCTGAATATACACTCCTATTAGGAACAGTTACAAGTAGGTTTTTAAAGAAAAAGAAGAGGCAGTTCTAAAGTTGTTCACCAAGAATTTACATTAAAATAACCTAAACTGGCCAGGCATGGTGGCTTATGCCTGTAAACCCAGCACTTTGGGAGGCCGAGGTGCGCAGATCATTTGAGGTCAGGAGTTCGAGACCAGCCTGGGCAACATGGTGAAACCCCATCTCCACAAAAAAATACAAAAATTCGCTGGGCATGGTGGCATGCACCTGTAGTTTCAGCTACTTGGGAGGCTGAGGCATGAGAATCAAGAATCGCTTGAACCCGAGAGGCAGAGTTTGCAGTGAGCCGAGATTGTGTCAATGCACTCCAGCCTGGGCAACAGAGTAAGACTCTGTCACAAAAAGAAAACAAAACCATAAACTATTAATTGTCTATACATTGTTCTTTATTATCACAAGTTCCAGGAACATGAAGATAACGGATAAAGCAGCCAGTCAGGAAAAATGTGGCTTTAGACAATTGCCCCCAGTCATCGGTGCCGTGGCAGCCTTGGACTGAAGTTCCATACTCCGACCACTCTGGGCCTGATAAATTTTGCATGCCTCACATAACTCAAACTGCTCTGGGCTATCTTCTTTTTTTCAGAAACCTGATGGAAATTTGAACACCTAGGAACACCTATGAAACCTACAACTGAAGGTGCAGTTGTATAAGATGATTAGTTTTATCCCCCTCTCTTTTTCCTGGGGCACACTTTGCTTATTCTTTGTTTTTGTTTTAAAGGCCAGTGTCACTTAGAGTTTTGACATTTTTTTGATATAAAAAGCTAATAACATAACCCATCAGATTATGTTTTGGAGACACTGGATTACAATAATATCTAATGGAAATAGAACTGTAAGAACTTCAAAGAAGCTCAAGGAGAGAAATCTGAAAACGAATGAATTAAAACAAAAAAGTTGATAGGTGAGGCAAATGTAGCCAATAGAATGATAGAAGTAAGTCTCATTTCTGTGCCAGTGAGAAAGGAAGATAGAAGTAGGTCTCATTTCTGTGCCAGTGAGAAAGGAAGTGTTTTTTTTTTTTTTTTTTTTTTGGTCACACAGGCTTATGATCTGCAGTGCTATAGAGGAAAGCGTATTTGTAAAAACCAATCTGGAGTGAGATAATCTGACACCAGCTTTAATAAGTTCCTGGCTTAGAGCCAAGGGAGCTAAGTACAATGATAAATTCAATGACAATGATTTTTACATTATACTAGGATAAATCACCACTTTGCCACTGATTGGGGGAAATAACAACAAACTTTGTTTCACGATCAAATAAATACTAATGGGAGAGAGGGAAAGAAGAATGTAGTTTAAAACTTAGTGTTTTGTTGATGAAAAAAGCCGAACTGTAAAATATTTGACTAGATTCTGAGCTAAATGTGAGGGCCATGACCCATGACACAGCCTCAGGAGGTCCTGAGAACATGCCCCCAAGGTGATTGGGTTACGGCTTGATTTTATACAATTTAGGGAGACAGAAGGCCAGGTGCGGTGGCTCATGCCTGTAATCCCAGGACTTTGGGAGGCTGAGTAGGCGGGCAGATCACCTGAGGTCAGGAGTTCAAGACCAGCCTGGCCAACGTGGTGAAATCCCATCTCTACTAAAAATACAAAAATTAACTGGGCATGGGGGTGCACACCTGTAATCCCAGCTACTTGTGAGGCTGAGGCAGAAGAATCTCTTGAACCCAGGAGGCAGAGGTTGCAGTCAGCCAAGTTTGTGTCACTGCACTACAGCCTGGGGCACAGAGCAAGACTCCATCTCAAAAAACAAAACAAAACAAAAAACATAAAACTATACTGGATTTTATTAAGAAACTCTTTTTTTTTCCTTAGCATACTTAGGTAAATCACTTTAAATGAAAGCGGCAACAAAAAAAAGCTCCTCTAATTGATAGCTGACCATAGCAATAAAATGCCATATAGCTATTTTAGAAATTACAACCTATTTAAAAATAATTTCAATCTGATTTGCAGGACTTCCAGAGTCAAATCACAACTCAAATCTTAAAGCAATATTTTCTTTCTGCCCATAGTCTACAAGTTGTCCATTTTTGCAATATTCTTTCAAATGATGCAATCAGCGATCCCCAAACATGAAAAATACTCAAAATTTCAACCGATGTTTTATAATTTTCTAAAACTTATTTGAAGTTAAACTACCCTTTTAAAAATATATAATAAATTAGTGGCTCCATATCACTGCTTCAAAAGTCTACCATTAGGTCCGTTGTTTGTTTGACATGGCAAATGTTAATATTACTGAGAGGTTGTTTTCCCCAATAATACACATCAGTTTTTGAACTACTAAAATTTTTCCAGTGCTAGGAGATTTTTTTAACCTAGTACAATTATGTATAAACCGTGATCATAAAAATAAGAATCATAAAAATACCAAAGCTGGGAACACTTGTTCTATTTCATGGAATGAGGTAATGGCAGTTTCAAAAATCAAGAAAGAAAAAAAGAAAATCCTATCAAGGCCTAAAATATAGCATAGAATCTAAAAAATAAGGACTCTTCTGTTACTCTGTGCCATTTTTATCTTTCTTGCGTCAAGATACAGTATTCTTCAAGCAAGTACAAAGATTTTGAATGCTGGTCCACATGCTAGTTTAGAAAATCCTTTCTATTTGCAATCCATTATTTTTGAAAGCTAAGAGCACATACCCCAAGGCATGGCTTGCACAAACGTAAGGAGGAGAAGGAAAGAGTAATTCAGAATAAGTAAATAATCACTTTTTTGATGGCTGCTAATGTGCCAATCATGTATTATAAACATTTTAAACATATTAACACATTGATTCTAATAATAGTACAGGATTATTAAATAGAAGTATTTGTTCCTTGAAAGCACACGACAGCAAAGAAGTCTCAGAAACAGCAGATTTCAATAAACTTCTTATCTCTGCTTGACTAGTTTTCTTTGTTGCTAAATTGATGCTGATTTTTAATCCTTTTTTTTTCTTAGATGTAACCTTTCTTACCCCCCTTGATTTTTATCCTTTAGCTATTCATTTTTTTTCCTTATGAAATTATGTTTTAAGACCTTATTTGATTATAGCTAGAGACCCAAAAGGCCTTAAAGTTCTCCTCAGTTTGCCTGCAGTTTAGACAGGCTTCTTCCTGAGAGTAGACTAGACCTCTGATTTACCTTTTCTTATAACATTTACTGCAGAAAACTTGTCATTGTTAATCCTTTCTCTGCCCCTTTGAGATGTAAATCATTTTAAAACCTCTTTATAGTTTTACAACCCAGGGATGTCTTTCTCAAGGACCTGGGAGCCATTCCTTTGAAATGTAATCATCAAGGAGGATAGTGCCCTACCTCCCAGTCTCAGTGGGAAGGTAGGGTCTTAACTTCACTGGGCACTTTGCCCCAAGTTGTAAAAACTACTTCCTATCATGAAGATAGGAGGAGAAAGTTTACTTTTCCTTCAGGTAAAGCCAATTAGCAAACATAGAAGGCCTAAGATCTTCGCACTCCAGCTCATAAAAATTCTGAAGCTTTCCACCCCGTTGTTTCAGGGGAGTTGAATGCAAACTGAGTTCTGGTCTCTGTCTTCCACTGCAAATAGCCTTGAACAAATTCTTGCTTGCCTGTTTAACTATCTGGTGTAATTTTTTGCTTTGACAACAGCATTTCATAATAAGTTTGCACGTGGTCACTATTTTTAATTTTAAAATCACTTCTGCATGTACAATCTAAAATGCATCTTCTCCATAACTTGTAATCGGGTAAGAAAGTCCTTTAAAGTACTGACTTTTAAATGTTATTTTGCTTGCCCAAGAACACAAATAAAACTATGGCTACTGTTTATAGGTCTCTTCCTACTTCCATAGGTAAGTCTATTGTATACATTAAATTAATTCCCATAACTACCCCCATAATATAGGGGGTAGTTTTCCTGCTTCAGCAGGAAAATTGAGGCCTTAAATGAGGCCATATCTCAGCCATGTTGCAGCAGCAGAGAGATTCTGAGAAGTGTTTTGAGAAAATGATATGCAGACTTTTGCTTTTTATATATCAGTAATCTCAAAGGAGATAGATCAGAATAGTGTTGTCAGTTCTCTTCCATGGAAGGACAATTATAAAACAACAACTGTTATAAAATTGACTTTATAATCTGTTATAAAATTGACTTTATAAAGGAAAAATTACTTTGAAACCTAAAATTAGAAAGGATGTTATTTGAGAGTTAGGATAGCTTTTTAAATTAATTAAATTTAAATTTCTGTAGGAAATCATCTGTCTCATGGTTTTTATTGTCTAATTTGGAAATCATTAATTTAGAATGCATAAGAATATTAAATCTTGGAATGAGAACTAAAGTACTAGAAAGAAAGAAAGTGATGGAATATGGATCATCGTAGGCATCAGTATGAGCATTCAAGACAGGTGGCTTGGTTTACTTACCTATGGAAAAATGAACAATAATTACACAGACCTGAGTTGGGTAGGGTTGAAGTTGTTTCAGTGCTTGGAAAGACCTGAGATCCCCTGTCTAGATCAATATGAATTTTGCACTAATTGAAAAAGGTGATGTCCTCTCAGAAGTCCTAAGCACAGTGGTGCTTGATAAGCCTCTAAGTGAAGAAAAAGGTGGCCCATCCTCCAAGCTGAGGCAGCCCTGGGACAGGGCACATGGCTTGGCTAGGAAAGAACAGGCTGGATCTCAATCTGTACTCCTTGTTTTTGCTGGGTGCTGTTACAAATTTCACAAACTGTGTTTTTCTGTGGAGGCTCTGAGGTCACTGATAGTGTTTACGTTTTGTTCTCTCTAGCTGATTAACGCCTGTGCTCAGCATTCTAGATAGCATAATAGTGTAAATCTGCCCTACATAATTTGTCCATCATGAAGAAATTAGTTTTTAGGGATAAAAAAGGCAAAAGATCCAAAAATTTAGGAGAATAAGGCCTGCTTTTTTCTTTTCTTTTTTTTCTTTTCCTTCGGGTCTTCAGCCTGCCAACTTGCCCTATATGTTTTGGACTGTCTAGCCTCCACAAACATGAGAGCAAATTCCTTAAAATTTATCTCTCACTGTCTTGCTCTCTCTCTCTACACATACACACACGTAAATTATTACATATATGTATATATGTTATGTATGTGTATATATGTTACGTGTGTATGTTTATATGTGTATGTGTGTACATACAGATATATACACACATGATTCATATGTGTATATATATATACAATATACGTGTGTGTGTGTGTATAAGATTCAAATTTAATTTTTAATTAAGTGCCCTGCATTTTATCTGGCTATCCTAGCTTGAAGGAAAGTTACAGGAAGTATAGAACAGACCTACCATGACAGACTGATTTCAATAATGTACCTAATGATGATTAATTTATCAACGTATTTGTATTTTCTTTATGACAAGCAAACAGATGAAAAGCTTATTTTAGTGCAAACTATGCGTGTCCAATGTCATAGATGCCCAATGTCATTGGTCCTAAGGAAAAAGCAACTTAAAATTAAAATCACAATGAGATACAACAACACATTTACTAGCAAGGTTAAAATGAAATGGACTGATCATACCACGTGTTGACAGAGAAACCTGAACTCTCATATATTGCTGGGGGGAACAGAAAATGGTACAAGTTTGGAAAAGTTTTCCGGTTTCTTAATATAGTTAGTAAATGCCTACTATATTATCCAGGCATTTATACAAAAATACGAAATCCTATATATACACAAACTATTATGCACAAATGGCCATAAAAGCTTTATTGGTAATAACCAAAACGGAAAACAATCCAAATGTCCCTCAGGAGGTAAATGGATGAACAAATATTAGTATATTTGTTAATAAAATACTAATAAGCAGAAAAAAAGAATGAACTGCTGTTTCAACATCAATAAATCTCAAATGATTATCCTGATTGAAAGAAAACAGATTTGAAAAGATTATGCACAGTATAATTTAATTTACACAAAATCCTAGTGACTAATCTATAGTAACAGTGGTTTCCTGTAAAGGGCATGGGTAAGGGGCAAGAAAAAAGAATTATATTTAACAGGAACACTTAGGCAATCAATTTCTCTCTAGGCACTGCTTTCACTGCACCCCAAACCTTTTGAAATGTTAGGTTTTTGTCGCTTATCTTAAAAGAGTTTATAAATTCTCTTGTGATTTTTCAAAATTCTATGATTTATTTAACAGTATTTCCAATGTTTATGGAGCTTTTTAAAGTATCTTCACGTTTTTATTTCTAACTTAATATTATTGTGGTCAGATAGCATAGTCTATAAGATTTCACTTTTTAAAACACATTTGTCCTTATTTGATGCCAAGCCTATCCTCTGTGTTGGTGGATATTAAATGTGAACTTGGAAAATATAATTTATAGTTTTCACTTGTTCAGTGTAATTTTCTATAGGTATCATTTAAGCTGTTTTGGATTATATTGTTCTTTATATTTATTGCTGATTTTTAAAATTGTTTTTATTTCAGTACGTTTTGGTATACAGGTGGTTTTGCTTACATTAAGAAGTTCTTTACTGGTGACTTCTGAGATTTTAGTGAACCTGCCATCAAAGCAGTGTACCCTGTACCCAATACGTAGTGTTTTATCCCTCACTCCTCTCTCAAACTTGCCTTCCGAGTCCCCAAAAATGATTGTATCATTGTTACACCCTTGCATCCTCGTAGCGTAGCTCCCACTTACAAGTGAGAACATACAATATTTAGTTTTCCATTCCTGACTTACTTCACTTAGAATAATGGCCTCCAGCGCCAACCAAGTTGCTGCAAAAGACATTATCTTGTTCCTTTTTATGGCTGAGTAGTATTCAATGTTGTATATATCCCACATATTCTTTCTCCATTTGTTGGTTGCTGGGCACTTAGGTTGGTTACATATCTTCACACCTGAAAATTGTGCTCATATAAACATAAATGTGCATGTGTCTTTTTCATAAAATGACTTCTTTTCCTTTTGGTAGATACCCAGTAGTGGGATTGCTGGAACAATCTACTTTTAGTTGTTTAAGGCACCTCCGTACTGTTTTTCATAGTGGTTATACTAGTTTATATTCCCACCGACAGTGCAAAAGTGTTCCCTTTTCAGCACATCCATGCCAACATCTATTTTTTTTTTTAATTTTTAAATTACAGCCATCCTTGAAGAAGTAAGGTGGTATCTCATTGTGATTTTAATTTCATTGCTGAAATTAAAATTACAATTTTTAAAATCTCCATCTATTAATGTAGATTCAGTTTTTTTAACTGCAGACCTTCCAGTTTTATTTCATAAATTCTGAAATTCTAATCAATACACGTTTTTACTTGTTACATTTTCTTGATGAATTGATGTGTTCATCATTATGAAATATTTTATCTCTGGTGAGATTTATTACTTTGAAGTCTGCACTCATTGATATTAATATAACTGCACAAGTTTTTAATCAGAAAGTTTGCATGGTGTATTTTTTTCCATATTATTCATTTCAACCTATGCTTGTTTTGATATGCACACCTACACTTTGTGCATCTTTTATACACAACATACAGTTATTTCTTGATTAACACCCAGTCTGAAAACCTCTTGTTTTCATTGAATTATTTTTTCTATTTATATTTGGTGTAATTTTGACATCTTTTGGCTTAGGTCAACCATCTTGGTATGTGTCTTCCATTTATCATTTCTTGTTTTTGTTTCTCTGTTACTCCTTTCTCATATTACTTCGGCTTAATTGGCTGGGATTTTTTTTTTTTTTTTTTTTGTATTTTCCTTCTTTTCTCTTTGGGCTTTTTAGTCACTTTTTTTCTATCATTAATATTTAGTGTTTGTGCTAGTTTAATGATATTCAACTTTAATTTATCAGACTGCTAAATTTCAAAGTTAATCACTTCACGTTTCACTCATGTGCTCCTTTTCATTCAACAGCTGAACACCCTCTGGTTTTGCCTACCTCTGTCTTCAAATCGTTATTTTTCATCTATTTTAATGATAGAGTGTATCGTTAACTACAGGGAGATTTTTCGGATATAAGCCACTCCACCGTCACCGGAAATGGAAGTCTTCATTTAATTTTATACACATGATAACATATATTAGAAATTTCAGAATAAATAACACATTATCAAATATCTCTAGCAGGTTATTAAGACTACTCCAGAGATATTTGTTGTTTGTTTGTTTGTTTTGACATCATGATGTATATTTTGGATCTGAGAAACACTTCTTTAATATGTAAGGTTAAATGTATCTTTAATGGATCACTGAGATTACTTATTCAAATTATGTTGATAGCCTCACCTCTTTTTCTTCTAGATTTCTTGTTCAAAACAATATATTTCAAGTATATGCTATGTGTTGCTCAGAAGCAAGTCTTCATATTTATTGAGTGAAATAAGATATAAGAGAAGAGATTTTATCTTGTCTCAAGAAGTTTACTACATAGTTGAATACAACAAACATGTTTAACTTCAGATTTTTAAACCTGGCAATAAAGTGTGTAATGGGTGTACAGATTTATGGGTCATAAGGTTTAGGGAAGTCTATAATGTCTAATTCGAACACATTATTGCATCTTCTTTTACTCTAAATTAAAGTTTTTAAGCTAGAACTCCTGAAGACCACTCACTAGTTAGATTCAGATAAAGCAAATTAGAATTCACACAAAAGGTATATCCTTTTTAAATGTAAAAAATGGTGTCAGCTCTTTCACAGGAGTTAAGAGAGTCCTCCAAAACCACTGAATCAGAAGCTCACATTTTTAAATACTTTGCTTTTCCTTTGTTCCTTGATTATGTGTTCATTGGTTTGTATTTGTGTTTGTATTTGGAAAGAGTGTAGTGTAGTCTATAATCTCTCTGTATTTTTATGATAAAGGCAGGTAATTATTTCTCATCTGTTAGAATTATCTTGGAAAAAATAAAATAGTATATTTGATATGATGTGTTTGCCTTTTTTACCATATCCAGATAATTAATGTTATTACACGGATATTATCAGAGATTTAAAGCCATTACATGGTCAAATTTAAAATACTTCAACCAGAATTTTTAAATACTTTGTCAATATAAGTATTGACCAAATACACAAACCCAGTTTTCCACTCTCAAAGAATGTACTGTCTCGGTACTTCTGAACTTTTTTTTTACAACACTTTTTATTATTTTTTGGGTTGATGTGGATTTTTTTCTACATAATTATCTGATTTGTTTATAATAATGCACGCATTCTTTCAGAATACAACTGGCATCATGCATCAAACTCAATTCCTCTTTAGCAAATTTTATGGCATGAATTTCAGACTTATCTCAAATTAGCATAGCTCTTCACTGGGTCTGGAGTGAGAGAATCCCATAGAAAAGGTGAAAAAGCACCAAACAGAGTAAAAGAATCATGGGGCATGTGAACAGTCATATATTTCAAATTGCTAAGGGCAGTCTTGTAAGATGCTAAGGGACTATTGCTCTATAAATTGTCTCTTTTCATCCCTCTGTGTATTTTACGCTTATTTTAGAGGCTCAAAGGCACTGGATTTATTTCTTGCAGAATGCAGCTTATATTTTAGTCTCCTGTGTTCAATTTCACATTTTCCAAAGTGCACTACATTTAATAAATCTAGGTTAACAGTTCCCACATGAATATAGGCAATTGTCAACACAACACAACATATTTCTGAGCTGTTTAGAGGTCGTGGCACACACTCAGGAACCATGACACTGCGGTGATATGCACACATGATTAAAAATGCCTTTTCGCTGCTTGCAAATGATGTACAATTTAAAAATCAAATCATTTGACTTTATTTTAGCTTTAAGCATAAAGTTTGAAAGTGATACAAACATCCTGAAATTGAATGTCCAAGACTAATGATACCTGCAGAAATACTCAAAGAAATAAATTATTAATCTTCAGATAGTTCAATTATATCAGCACCTGAATTATATCCTGTTGCTCACTCAATACCAAAGGAATAAATATACTACTTGAAACATTATGTCTTTTACACAGAAAAGAAATTCTAAAAAGTGAGTCAATCGCAGGTTCAAAACAAACTTGAGAAAATAAACACAGAGGAATCTCTTTTGTATTAAACTGGGGGAGCACCTAGAAAAGGAAGTATTCATGTAACTTCTTTTCAGTGTGATGCAAAGGTTTGTCTCTAAATTTTAAAAAAATCCTTAATAAAGTAAAATGTATTTAATGATTGTCATTAGATTAAACCTTTTTTTTTCCTAGAAGTAAGGAAGGTAAGATATCATTAGTTACCTTTTAAAAGATAGTGTTCACATGAAGGCCATTACAGTTATGTGCCTAGTTCAGTAGGAAGATGTATGAGTCTGCTTTATTTATTTCCTGAATTATAAGTAACTTAAATACCCTAGCAAGCTGCAAAGAAAAAATAGTCTTTCATCTTGCAAAAGACTTTATGCAGCTATCCTAGTTTGGTAACATTATAGGCGAAAAAGTTCTGCAAGTATCAATACCCACATTTTATCACTGAGATATAGTAATGGGAAGTACATTTTCCAAGGATGGTGATACAGTTATTTGTGCTTTTTGTCCTCACCCCAATCTCATCTTGAATTGTAATCCCCATAATCCCCAGGTGGGGAGGTAATTGAATTATAGAGTTGGTTTCTCCCGTGCTGTTTTTGTGATAGTAAGTGAGTTTTCAGGAGACCTGACGGCTTCATAAGCATGTGGCATTTCCCCTGCTAGCACTCTCCTGCAACCTTGTGAAGAAGACGCCTGCTTCTGCTTCACCTTGCACTAAGATTGTAAGTTTCCTGAGGCCCATCCAGCCATGAAGAACTGTGAGTTAATTAGACCTCTTTTTTGTATAAATTACCCAGTCTTAGGTATTTCTTTATAGCAGTGTGAAAACGGACTAATATAGGTGGTCTTTATGTCTTTGGCAACTTGTAAATAGAAAACAAACTACCTGAGTCAGAACTGAGTCTTGGAATCCAACTTGAGTTGAATGGCAAAATATATACATACATACATGAGAGAATAAATATTTGACACCTGGCCTCCTTTCTTTCATTAGTAATTCTGGTGGTGTTTAAAACAAGCTTTCTAAATCCCAGTGGTTTTCATATTCATAATAAGTATAATAATACATTGACTTAATATCCGCAGGCTGGAAAAATAAAACTAGTTCTCAATATTAGATACATGAAATAATTTCTTTCTTAAGTTGCCTTTTCTTTCTTTGTTCAGGTTATAGTTCCGATTTTTAATCTAATTGTGTTTCAGAAAGGCAATTTTCTATAGTTTAAAAATATTTTCCTTGTAGACAATATCCCCAACTCACACACTCTCAAATGGTTTGCAGTTATTAAATACTTTTTATTCTCATATTTCAAACTAGTTATCTAATTAATCTGTATTCACTCTATAATACAACAAAATGAAGAAGTACTGAAAAGTTTAATGTTTTCTGAATACCTTTGCCATCATTTCTAGCCTTCATAGGAAAATAGCTATGAAAGAGCAGAAATAGACAAATAGTGTCCAAGCCTTTATTTGTTCTTGGAAGAAAATGAATGTTTTAATTTTTATACAACTCACGCACCTTTACTGTGTCTGCGAATGTAAAATGCAATGTAATGTCACACACGGTAACTTTTATTTTTCTGGGTACTGCCTGTAAAGCAAGGCAAAATTGTTTGAGAAGAAAAAGAAAATCTTTGAAGAGCATTTTTATAAAGTAAAAAGAACTTCATTCTTAATAATTCCGATCGAATGCATCTCCAAAGAGAAAATGATCAGTGCAGTTAAATGTCCTGTTGTATTCCAACAGAAACTTATTTCTCCTGGGTAGATTTCAGCTCTTCCTGTGAAGCTCTTGGGCAGTGGCAGTTTTTAGGCAACCATTCCTTGTCTTTTTTTTTTTTTTGTCTTTTATTTTCTTTTTATTTATTTATTTATTTATTATTATTTTACTTTAGGTTTTAGGGTACATGTGCTCAATGTGCAGGTTAGTTACATATGTATACATGTGTCATGCTGGTGTGCTGCACCCACTAACTCATCATCCAGCATTAGGTATATCTCCCAATGCTATCCCTCCCCCCTCCCCCAACCCCACAACAGTCCCCGGAGTGTGATGTTCCCCTTCCTGTGTCCATGTGTTCTCATTGTTCAATTCCCACCTATGAGTGGGAATATGCGGTGTTTGGTTTTTTGTTCTTGCAATAGTTTACTGAGAATGATGATTTCCAATTTCATCCATGCTTTGCTGCGAAAATAGGTAAACTCGATGACTTTAGATTATTGCGCTCCCTCAAAATTTAATCACATTTTACTTCTTTCAAGAAGATTTAGATACTTAGAATGCTAGAGTCAACTAAAGAGAATTTATTTCTCTTAAAAGTTTTATTATTTGAATTTCTATAGACCTGAGAACGAATTTTCATTCAGTAGGCCTCATCTTTTCAGATTTTCTTAGAATGTGTGGATATGTGTTACAAATCTCCAGTCATACAAAAAAGTAAAGCATAAAGAGAATTAAACAACTGTTTCAAAAGTTTAAAATATAATATGAAAACTGGAGCAATAGAATAGTGATGAGTTGCAACAGGTTTTCACATTGGGGATGTCCTTTAATAATATACAATAATCCTTAAAAGTCATGTTAGTTAATTGGATGCATTCAAAATATGAAATTCCGTTTCTTAAAGGGGCTTTTGGGGGTAGTAGTGAGCATAGAGAGTTATTCAACAATATTGTCTTTGGATCTCTCTCTTTTTCTGTCTCATAGAAATAACAAAATTAAGTAGACAAGAATGTATTTTTTTACTCATATAAATGGCCAAATTAGTGATGTATTAATAATTGATTATCATTAAGCGGAACTGAAGAGTTCTTCAACATTTTTTATTGATTTGTTTTTTGTTTTGTTTGGTTTTTATTTTTATTTTTTATTTTTTATTTTTTTGAGACAGGGTCTCACTCTGTCACCCGGTGTGGTGTGCAGTGGTGCAAACATGGCTCACTGAAACCTCCTGTCTTAGCCCCCTGAGCAGCTGGGACTACAGGCACATGCCACCATACCCAGGTAATTTTTTATGTTTTGTAGAGATGGGTCTCCCCTGTTGCCCAGGCTGGTCTCAAATTCCTTGCCTCAAGCAATCCTCCCCCCTCAGCCACCCAAAATGCTGGGATAGGTGCCTAAGCCATGATGCCTGCCCATTCTCTAAATTTTCGAACAAGTTTCTACCACTACTCTTCCAGAAATAACAACAAAATGATGGAAGAATGCTTGGGCAGGTGGGAGGAGCGCTTTCATTCGTGAGTGGCTTCATACTTACGCAATGGAAGTCACTCAGTAATGCCAACCATAATCTAGACCACAAAGACTCCCAAACGACTACCAGAATTAGACATGTTGGCAAATAGGCCACAGTGATAGGCTGTTTCTATTAGTTCATCCATTTGATTTTATTTTTTCAAAGTAATCCGGGGAAAAAAATGATATAAGATTCCAGTTTGGTAAGATTTCTGTTTATTTGGCAAATGCAGTGCCTAATACTGTTCTAAGTACTACTTCATAAGTGTTAATACATTTAACTGTTTTAGAATGCATAGGAAGCAGATTCTATTGTTATGCTCAAGATGGTACATTTGAATATAGAGAGGCAAATCTTAGAGAATAGAGTCACTCAGAGAATAAGTAAGCTAGGAACCAGTAGGTCTACATCTAGTGGCTAGACATGGTGGTGCCAGGTGGTCTTTCTTAATGACTTCTGAAAAATTCACCTTAAGATGTGTGTGTGTGTGTGTGTGTGTGTGTATGTGTATGTGTCTACGTGTGTGTGTGTGTATGTGTCTGTGCACGTGAGCAGGTTGATAATTTAGTAAATCAGAAATTAGAAGGTCAGTATACACCTTTGCTTAAATAGTACATGTACTGTGTTGGGATATGGAAGTGGAGGGACAATTTTAGTTGATTTCTGGACATGGTCAATAAATTCAGTAAGTGTTGAGCTCTTCCTGCTGCCAGAGGTTCCAGGATGTTTCTGTGATCCTTTCTCTTCCCTTAGTTATCTACTTCACACTTTTGTCTCATCCATCATTAAGATTTCTTCCACTTCCTCACGTTCCACTGATGAGTTTGCTCTTCTGTTCAGCAGGAACAATAAAAGTAACCCAAGAAGAAACTCCACGTGTTCCCACTTGGACATGTTCCTATTGATACTAGTATCATTATGCCTTATTATCTCTCATTTTTCTATTTCTGGACTCTTCTTTTTTCTACCTAGGACCAATCTTTATGCACTTGTTATACCCATTAACTCTCATCTTCTAAAAGATATCACTTCAGAAATTTTCTCCCCTGCATTAGGTAGAAAAATATTGAACTATTGTCTTATATTTAAAAAAAACTCTCCTTTGAACCTGCATTATCTTACAGCTACGTCATCCTCTGCAATCCAACCACGTGAACGTCCAGCAGCCAAGAACTACCAGTAATAGACATATACAGTTCAACAATACTGAGTTTAATTGTGATTCCCAACAAAGGAGAACACATAGTCCATAATTGTTGGGCATCTTAGTATAAGGATGTTAGAAAAGGCATATTATCAGAGTTTGTGTTTAAGTCACATAGGAAAGTGTCAAGAAAGCAAGGTCTCTGAATTTGATGCTGCTTGGAATTAGGATGATATCCTGATTGAATAACTTAAGAAACCTTATCTAAAAGGTAGAAGGAATAAAGGGAAAGGTAAACTCATTGAGTTCATTATAGACAATGATATTTTATTTTATTATTTATTTATTTATTTTTGAGTTGGAGTTTCACCCTTGTTGGGCTGGAGTGCAATGGCGTGATCTCTGCTCACTGCAACCTCTGCCTCCCAGGTTCAAGCGATTCTCCTGCCTCAGCCTCCAGAGTAGCTGGGATTACAGATGCCTGCCACCACTCCTGGCTAATTCTGTATTTTTAGTAGAGATGGACTTTCACTATGTTGGTCAGGCTGGTCATGAACTACTGACCTCAGGTGATCTACCCACCTCAGCCTCCCAAAGTGTTGGGATTACAGGTGTGAGCCACTGTGGACGGCCCACGGTGATAACTTAAATAGGATTAACAGACAATTTAAGGTTCTTCAGTGGAAGATATTTAAAGGCAATACTATTAATTACATATAAAATTATAATTATATTTTATCTTTTGCCAGCCTTTAAAGCAGATAAAATAAGTCCCCCTCCATTTTATTCTATTGTGTTAGAGTGTATTTTGTCATTTTTACCTTTGCTTACATATAATAATTTAAATTTCTTAAAAATACATTAATATGCAAAATGCTTCTCTACTGTGCTCTGAATCTGTCAGTTGGAAGAGTTTTGACAGTAAATAATACTCAGCAATGGCTCAAACCATTAGGCATTTATTATTTTCTTAATAAGTACAATGAATAAGAATGTATCACTTAAAATACTTCATGATATTTGCAATAGCTGCCATAATTTCAGTTAATATTTTCTAAAGAAAATTTCTAATTTTAAATTAATACATAGATTTCCATTAAGCGAATCTATATCAAACCAATCAAATATTGTGTCTTTCACATAGTATTCAAAAGTGATGTCAGTTACAATCTTTACAGACCTTTATTTTTTTAAAAAAAAACTAATTGGTTTATTTAAAAATTAGTTATTATCATCTAATATTCCAGTAATAAAATATGACCATGACTAATAATTACAATAACTAATTTTTAAATAAACCAATTAGTTTTATTACATATATATATACTTTATAGATCATCTCTTAGAATTTTGCAAAAAAAAATACTGTCATATGGAAAAAAGAATTACTGATTAGCAGCTCTTTGGCAATCACCATAGAAACTATTGTACTTCCAAGCCTGCATTGTATGTATCAGTATTGCCATGTGCAAGTCTATCTTATTTTTTCTTATCTATTTTGATTTATCTGGGGAACTAAGGTAATGCTGTCTTTACTATTCTATTTCTACTGTAATTAAATATTTCATTTGTTATTTATTAAATACAAAAAGATTTCTTTATGTGATCTCGCAGGAGCTAGATTGTCAGGTTGTAGTTTCAGAAAAGCATTTAGGGAAAAAAATGCCTTCTAACTGTGAACATACTTGCATTGCATTTATACATGTTTTTGAGAATCTGGAACCTTCCCTAGCTTTTCTTTATATTTGCTGATCTTGACATTTTTGAAAAATATAAGCTTCTTGATTTGTATAATGTTATTTTATGGTTTGTAGTGTGTCCTTCTAAATAGAAATAGGTTATACATATCTGTCAGGAACAACACAAAAGCAATGTTGTGTCCTCAGTGCATCATATCAGGAGATATTTCACAATATTTTTTCTAATCTTATTGATCAGCTAATTCATTGGTTCAGGCAGTGCCTCCCATATTTCTGCACCAGAAATCATTTTTATTATTTTTTTCTCTGTAATTAATAAATATCTTGTGAAAACAAATGTTGAGTGTTATGTAAACATGTTTATTGTCTCATGTTATACACTAGTTTTAATAACCTTTGATGAATTTCTACTTTCATCATCCCTTCAATATTTATTGGTTGGCATCCTACTATAAGAAAGTACTTGTATTAATCTTTATTTATTCATTCGTGCCAGCATGGACTCAGGTTATAATTCAGGTTATAATCCATGCTATTAAAGTGATATCATTGTCTGGAGCAATACCTGAGGTTTGTTGTCCCACAGCCATGGCAAACTAGGATGTGGACACACCAGAGTGAGGTTAAGATTGGAAATTTAATAGGCAAAAGAAAGAGAAAAGCTCTCTCTGCTGCAGAGAGAGGGGTCCTGGAGAAAATGCTTTGCCAGTTCTGTGGTGAAGTGCAGGACGTTTTATAGATGAGCTTGAGGAAGCAGTGTTTGATTTACATGGGGCACGAAAGATTGGTTAGACCAGGTGTGTGACATTCGCATAGCGTGCAAAAATCTGGCCACCCCTACTCTAATCTTTGATTATGCAGTTGGGTTCTTTACCTGGCTGGTGCCATGTTGCCCGCTTCTTTTACTGTATGCATGGTGACAAAGAAAAGGGAAGATGGAGCCTCCATGTTGAACATACCCGGCCCACAGGTAGCCTTTTCCTAGTGGAACAGCTGCCGGCCTTCACCCATGGACGCTTCCAGCTTGCTTATCTATGTCCCCAGCTTGATTTTTCAGGCTGCTTCTTGTTAGAAAGGAAATGATTTGGGTGCTGATTTTTATTAAAAAGAAAGCCTTGCCGAGGACCCCTTTACCCTCACCATCTGCTTAAATGATTTCTTTCTAGCTCCTCTATCACTCACTATTAGTACTTATTTTGATGGTCAAATTGCAAAAGACTATTTGAAGTGCTTCAAAACAATTATGATTATAAAACTTTCCTTACTCAATATAGAGACAAGATGGTTCCCTGTATAATATTAGAATTAACATATAATGAATTTTATTTGCTGATCCCCATGGTGGAGAACCTGACAGAGGCACCTGTTGGGACATTTATTTTCTTTCTTTTTTTTCTCTTTCTTTCCTTCCTTCCTTCCTTCCTTCCTTCCTTCCTTCCTGCCTGCCTGCCTGCCTGCCTGCCTGCCTGCCTGCCTTCCTTCCTTCCCTCTTTTTTTCTGAGACAGACTCTCGCTCTGTCACTCAGGCTGGAATGCAGTGGCATGATCTCGGCTGTCTGCAACCTCCACCTCCTGGGTTCAAGCAATTCTCCTGCCTCAGCCTCCCGAGTAGCTGGTACCACAGGCGCGTGCCACCATGACCAGATAATTTTTATTTTATTTTATTTTTTATTTTTATTTTTTTAGTGGAGACTGGGTTTCACCTTGTTGGCCAGGATGGTCTCGATCTCTTGACCTCGTGATCAACCTGCCTTGGCCTCCCAAAGTGCTGGGATTACAGGCGTAAGCCACTGATCCTGGCTGGGACATTTCTCTGGTAGTTGTTAGTGATTAGGAGGAGAGGATGCCCTGAAATGCTAAGCTTTTCAATCTTAAAATTCAATGTACAATATGAAGTCTGCAGAAACACACTTAACAAGAATTCTGTTATGTAACAAGAATTACTATGACTTAGGTAATCCAGGAACCACATTCAGAGAAAACAGTCTAGTAACTCTATAGTAATAATATCTCTTTAACTCACTGTTGTATGGCCAGTCCCCACCCCATACAGATGCTTACTTCTAAATTAATGAATGAAGGGTAAGATTTGTAGAAGCTGAATTGAAGATGGGGAAGGAGTTTGACATGAATGACAACTAATTTGGATAATAATTTTCTATAAATATCTTACTTTCTTGTTTTATAATTTTTTGGTCTTATTTTTATCAACCCCTATTCTGCTCTAAATTACTGTACTTTCAAGCAACATTGTTTGAACCTTTCGCTAACAGTTTGAATGGGTTTAAGAATGCAGACACCTTTTTCTAATTGTTTATGTATTAATAGCCTTGAAGATGATTTCAACTGCAAACATAACATGTTATAGTAATTATCGTAACAAAACTGTCCCTTGCCTGATTCTGGTAGGTGCATTTGTTTCTCAGTGTGGTTACTACTGAAGATTTTTGTTTCTATCATGCCTTCTACTTCTAGCCCTCATCCATTATGTTTCACTCCTTCACTTCTAATCTTTACAGTTGCCCAAATTGTTTATCAGGAATTCTTTTGCATTCCTGTTTGATTTGTATATAAACCAATGTGGTGCTATGAAGGTGTACTAATATTTAAAACTTAAAGACTTGCCTACGTAAATTTGACCATAAACCTACTTCACACATTTTCTCACCGAAACATAGAGCTTAAAGGGTCATCTTTTTAGGGACCTTTCCCTTCTGACCACCTGAAGGAAAAACAATAAACTTTAATTCCTTATACTTACCTACCTACGTGATGTTAAAACATACATTTAACAGGTGAAATTACAGTATCATTGTATGAAACTTCAAATTATGAATGTTCATAACAGTGTTAAGGCAGAATGGACTTAACCTGGTTCAGGTCCTGCCCTATCACTCAATGCTTGTGGAATGTTGGCCAATTCATTGAAACTCTTGGAATTTTACTTTCCTCGTGGGTTAAATGCTGGTAATAATATAAGTCCTCAGAAAATATATGTGCAATAATGGTGAAATATACCTCATATAAATAAGTTTCTTAAATTTCAGTTCAGGAGCATTTATGTGATTTAAACCTCTCCTAATATAATTATACATAATAAAAATAATAATGCATAATACATATTTAAAATTTAAAAATGTCCTTTCTAAATAATTGGTACATATTATTCAACTATTTTCATTTTGGAAGCTAGATATTACATTTTTAGATTAAGGAAAGTGGAATATGAACCTTTTTAAGTTTTTTATATAAGTGAGACTTTTCTTTGGTTTCTTCCACATGCTTATAGTCATATACACATTCTACTTAACCCAACATGAACTAGGAGACTAAATTTTATTCATCTATTATTCCTTGTGATGAGGGAACTGGATGGTTTTAAGTACAAAGGATCTATGCCTGTCATACAACCCTGGCCTTGTTAACATCTTAGGAAAACAAGTAGTGACACCATGCTCACCCCTGACCCACCACTGATGCTCAAAAAAAAAAAAAAAAAAAAAAAAAAAAAAAGATAGCAATCTTTGCCTTGAACTAGAACTAAAAGAATCCCCTTTACTACCAAACTGTGAAATGGCCAAAGCACAGCTTAGTTATCTTTATGAAACTTTAAATCAAGATATCGAAGACCACCTAGAAGTGGTATAAATCAGAATTACTCACTGATATATCAATTGAGAGCTGAAGAATTGACCCAGTCGTCAACTCACTCGATTTTCTGGCTGTTGAATATATTGTTAAAAGGATTTTGATGGACTAAAGAAGTAGGAAGAGAGTATTTAAAAGAGAAGAAAAAACACAAAATCTTGACTTATGCCGCTTAAACCCTGATTATATTGTATCTTTTCTGTACAACCTAAATAAATCCCCCTTTTATTAGAGGGAAAAAATAGGGCTTTATTTTGATCTTCAATAACCCGAGAAAGTAATCCAAAACACCACAGAGAGAAAAGATAAATGAAAACACAGAGCCATATTTAATTATCTGATTTTAATTAAAATTGCTTGGGCATCCTGATCACTTTTCATAGGTGTCCCACACATTTTGATGAATGTACATAATTTATTTTTGCTAGAATTGAAGCTTCATAAATTTATAACAATATTGGTTAAATGGACTATTAAGCTGAATAAATTAAACCAAGTCGTACAAAGTCAGTAAAGCTACCTATAAAGATAGTGGCATAGGAGGCTTCAGGTGAAGTTAAGCTACCGTTAAAAAATGGGAGACACCTGACATGGTGACTCACACCTGCATTTCCAGCATTTAGGGAGGCAGAGGCAGGAGGATAACTTGAGGCCAGGAGTTAAAAGCCAGCCCAGGAAACATAATGAGACCTTGTCTAAAAAAAAAAGAAAAAAAGAAAAAAAGAAAAAGTGGGGGCAGTGGAGGTGTCACATAAGGCAATGGAACATTCTAGAACTCTGATTAACAAGGATCACACTGGTTATAAGCACGTTAAACTCCGTATTTTATCCTTGTCCCTTATGTTCTTGCAGATTATCTTTTTATCTCTATGTGGCAGACTAGCTAATTTATTGCATTCTATTTTTTAGCTTCACAAGTTCCTTCTTGCACAGTGTCTAATATAGTATACACACTCTCCATAGTACTTCTAGCTTCAAAGATATATTTAAATCTTAAATACACTGTTTGGTTATTTTGCAAGTATACACCATCATAGATCATCTTTTCATTATTCCTTGTGTTGTATTCTATATTTTTACACAAAGCTTTTTCTTGTCATGTTTCTGATAATTACATGAATTATCTGAAGTTCTTGGAGATTTCTATGAACCGTCTCCTTCATGGTGGGTTATCGTCTGTGTTTGGTCATTTTTGACTACTAATTCACATTTGGTTTAAAATAATTTATAGGAGGTAGGGGTGAAACTGGACTCAAATGACATTAGCACTTTCATGGATCTTGGCTTGATGCAGGTACCTTGCTGCCTTCCACGAGCCCAGCACTGGGTTGGAGCTGCCCCCATGGCAACTTCAGTGGACCTGTTTGTTGACAGTTTAGCTTCATAAGATTTAGCTTTTTCTTTCTTTCTTTCTTTCTTTTCTTTTTTGGAAAAGATGGAGGGCTTGTTGAGATTTTTCTTCTACCCTTGTGTGCCAACTATTCAATAACAAGTTTATGAATCTGCAAAGTGGGTAACCCTCAGAAAATCTGGTCTGCCATGTTTTTGTGCTCTCGTCCATTCTCATAACAATGTCCCACCTCAAAGACGTAATAGAGAATAGATTAGGACATACTGGTGAAGTGCCATCGTAATGACAATATAAATATTTCTATTTTCTCATTACATTGAAACAGAATTTAATGTCACTTCCTGATTAAATTATTTTTAAAAAAGAATCACAAAGAAGTTTCATAATCCTAGTAAGAGAACTAAAGCATAATTAAGATTGGAAAGTCCAATTGTTAGAGTTTCAGCTATTTTCTTATCCTCTTAAACCAAACCATCATTTATTGACAGTCTAAGATAATAAAAAGACAAAGGGCAAAATGTCCCAATGTTTTTTTTTCCTCTTCTTCTTCTTTCATTTCTACCATTTACTTCGTGTGTGTGTGTGTGTTTTTGCGTAAGTTACAGTTATTCTGGGAATCAAAGTTTTTCCTTAAAAAACCTAACAATGCCTAACTTGAGTGATTCACAGACTTATAAGAAAATTGAAATCATGTATATGTTAGAATGTTAGGGAACTTAAAATTACATATCTATGGAAAAACTTTATTATGATACTTTTATATTAAAAAAATCAGTCACGTAGAAGAAAATATCAAACTTTAATTACAGTGATACTCATTTTCTGTACCGAGTTGTCAGGAGGTATAAGCTGGAAACCAGGCTGGCACCACCATCACAGCTGAGAATGATGACAAGAGAAGTCTTCATTGTAGTGTGTCAGGTCTTTTGAGGTACCAAGAATTGCGGAAATTATTTTCTTCTATGTATCTTACTCTGTGATAATTTTTTCTTATTTTTTAAAAATACAGCAAAACACACAATAAAACACAGCAATACACTGAGGTCTCACATTCTCACGGCTTGTCTTCCTACACTTATTCCAGTTCAGAGTACACTTTGTATACATCTCTTCACTGGTTAGTTCTGAAACAGTACTCTATTTCTTATATTTGTTTTAAACATCTCCAATACTGAATATTGTAGGAGTCTATTTGCCTGAAAGATAGCACTTGAGCTGAATGAAAATAATCTATTCAGTTTTGACATACATCCTGACCCCAGGTTTTATGCTTCATGTCTCATTTCCAAGGTTAAATGAACTGGATTTTCAGGATCAATTCTGCAGTCAATTGAATTAACATTTGTAAGGCTCTTTTACTATACAAGTGACTCTTACATAAGCAAAAATATTACAAAAGTGGTTTTAATTCTTTTTAATGTAATTATAATGGAATCTCATAAACATAAAAATTATAGTTTCATTGAAAGTAATGCTGTGTGTTTTACTAATGTGAATTGTTCGTTCCTCTAAATTTGAGAAAAAAAATTCTGAAATCTCTACTAAAGAGAAGCTTTACAAATGTGCAATTTTCCCTCAGTATGCTCATATAATTTAATTGTAGAGGTTGGATCTAATAGACATCTTAAAAACTAAAAAGAAAATATTTAAAAGTCATTTACTTTACTTCAACATTTCGCCTCAAATTGTGTGTGTTCCTGCACATGTGTATGTGTGTGCGTGCATGCTCTCTGTCTATATATACGCACACACATACACACACATAATTCAAAGACAAATACATAATACATATTATATATAAGTTGTGTAGTGACTTATTTTTCCTTTTCCTTTTATTTTTGGGCATTTAAAATTACTGCATGTAAAATGAAATTGCTATATAGTTACACAGGAAGGGGAACATCACACTCTGGGGACTGTTGTGGGGTGGGGGGAGGGGGGAGGGCTAGCATTAGGAGATATACCTAATGCTAAATGATGAGTTAATGGGTGCAGCACACCAGCATGGCACATGTATACATATGTAACTAACCTGCACATTGTGCACATGTACCCTAAAACTTAAAGTATAATAAAATAAAATAAAATAAAATAAACTTGATTGTTCTTAAAGTATTGGTCATATACAGTATACAACATATTCCAGATCTTGATATACAAAAACATAGTGTTTATACTCACAAAAATAGAACACGAAGCTGCAGGGTAGTGAATCATATAATTTTTTCCTGCTCATAAAAATATAAACCATTAACATAATTCTATTCATTAATAAAATGAAAATGCAAGTTTGTTTTTGAATGAAAGTATGCTGTACTTTCAACATTCTCATTAGTTACATAGTTATTAATATATTTGTTTCTAGTGTCTGTTCACATGAGCATAAAATAACCAGATAACTAAGAGCTAAAGTTGAGAAGAGAGCTTATTAACATTCATCTTGGCATCACTAACAAAAAGTAATATCCATTGTATATTATTTTTTAGTTTCCTAGAGTTTCTTCATTCATAAGAGATTAAGATGAGCTGTTGTAAGATATAAGTGAGTTTGAGTCATCAAGAGTGCATTGCATTCAGGATGGTTTTCATGTTAAGTCAATATCATTGCATCTAACTTTTTCAAGTGTATAAGTTATTAATTACACATATGTCACTGTGACTTTAAAAAGTATTGTATTCTCTAGAACTTCATTTTCTTTATCTACTCTGGATGCCTGGAAGACCACTTAACTTATACTCATTATTGTCTTTTTCTCTATTCTGGTGTTTTGTGTTCAGCAATGAGGCTGGGATCATCTAAAGGCAGGCCTCTATCTTCCACTCAGTTATCATCGTAAGTAGGAAAGATTTGTTCTTTATTTATAATCCCATTCACATATGGATATCATTAATTCATATGAATGTTTGAATTATGTTGAGTTAAACTTCAATCTTTTAAGATCTTATGACTGTATTTGAGGGGCTTCAATTAATTATGACAATTATCTATTTGAATATTATTTCCCAATTTAGGATACCAAGTTGCATGTATTTTTCCTTAATGTATATATCTCCAAACAGAAATTCTCTGTTTACCATATAACAATTATCAACCTTTTTACATAATTCCCATTATTTTCCATAATAAAGCTTTATCTTTTTATAGTGTTTTACTGTTTACACAGTCTTTCACTTAATCATTCACAAGCCTCTGAAACACGATAGTAATTAACTCAGTTTTAATCATGAAGCTATAAAAGTTCAGAGAATTAAAATGGCATCTAGGGCACAGCAAAAATGTGGCGAAACTGAGCTTCTGACCTAGATTTTATAACCACAGACCAGAGGTAATTTCTGGTATACCACACTGACACCAAAGCCCAGTAACATTTAATAACAAATAATTCACGCTGTATATTCTGTGTTAACAATGAGATTAAATCTGCACAATATGTGACAATTACACAAATAATTCAGCTAAATGTTCTTTCCTTAGCCACCAAAATCCTTACCTTAATATAAATTAGATTGTTACAGCAAATAAGATATTTCTCCTTTCATTCGGTACCATATTTTCTAGTCTTATTGCCTAACAGTCACTTGGCAGGTGACAACAATATGCCAGCATTAACCAGGAATTCTGAGACTCTTATTTTTACCTTGCTTCAGATACATCTCTCAAGGTTCCCATAGAACATAAAAACACACACACAGGGCCGGGCGCGGTGGCTCACGCCTGTAATCCCAGCACTTTGGGAGGCCGAGGCGGGCGAATCACGAGGTCAGGAGATCGAGACCACGGTGAAACCCCGTCTCTACTAAAAATACAAAAAAATTAGCGGGGCGTGGTGGCGGGCGCCTGTAGTCCCAGCTACTCCGGAGGTTGAGGCAGGAGAACGGCGTGCACCCTGGAGGCAGAGCTTGCAGTGAGCCGAGATCGCGCCACTGCACTCCAGCCTGGGCAACAGAGCGAGACTCCGCGTCAAAAAAACGAAAAAAAAAAACAACAGAAAAAACACACAGGCACACATCCTTTTCACTTACATTCCAAGCCAGTAGAAGTTAGCATAACAATGAAAAAGTGTCAATGCAACACACACTGCCTGTCTTGATTTGCTTGAAAAATTTCCCACAGAATTATACGTTACAATGTCTGCCAAATCACAGCCTTAAACATCTCCCATTTTTCTTAAGGGCTTATCCCACTCTTCTGAAATAATTTCAATTACATTTAAAATGCAAATGCTATTATTCCTTTCTTGTTCTTTATTATATCCAGCCAACTAACATGATTGTATTAGCTTTCACTGCCAACTTTCATGCACCGTCATATATACACACAACATACATTATTCATAATTAAAAAATAAACACACACTAACAGAAAATAAATTGGTTTATCTATTATTTGTCATATATATTTCACTTGCCTCCAGGCATCGTTGACCAGAAAGAGTTAAAAAATAAGTTGAAGCTTTCATCAACTTTAATTTGATTAGGTCAACTGTAAATAAAACTTTAAATGGTGACTTGGAAAATAATTAGGGTTGTTATTAAAACAGTTTGTAAGTGAATACATGTCAAATTGAAAATCTGAAGATTAATATTTACAGCTGGTGCTTTAAAACTTTAACATGTTTAAACTAAATCATTTGGCTTCTTGCAGAGTGTTTAGCTTCGTTTATTTTAAGCTGCTTTAGATTTTATATTTCAATATAAATGCTAACACTATTTGCATTTGCATTTCTTGGGCATGTGGCTCCCATCACAAATATCATTCCTACATTGTGTAACTATGCCGTTGACATGAAAATAATTGCCTATGTCTGTTTATCATCCAATGTAGTAAATGTAATTGTGCATGAAGATAAAATAATTTAAAAGTTCCTCAGAGGGCAGAGTGAAAAGGCAGCTACCATTACTTAACCACTACTACCTCCTGCATGTATCTTGTAGACCACTAACCTCAATTGTAGTCATCAGCAGAGCTTCCTGGCAAATAAAGATATTTACCAGATCCCAGATCTGGTGATTGCTTGTAGAAAAATAAAAAATCTTCTTATTGCCTGCAAATTACCACCTAATTTTTTCTTGATGCCTCTTTCCTGATTTTGATCTTTAGCTGGCTGATCTTGGAATATTTCTTTGAGAGACTAATTTGTGAATTGAGATTGATAATTTAGGCTTGATCTCCAGAAATCCATTTTCTTAAGATTTGATTTTTATATTTTTATGTTGATTTTTAATAATGCAATGGTGACAATTCAGATTAAGGGCTTGGGTGTATTTCCTTGACATAGACAGTAACAAGTAAAATGCATCTGATTTTTCAATAAATTAAACTGTTCAAAATGGGCATAATTTGGCACACCCTGAGTTTCTATTGATGCTCCTGTATGGACAAGTGGAAAATAATTAAATGTATTGACTTCCTGAACTATTATCTCTACTTGAAATTTAGCCATTGTTTTCCATAAAGAAGTGAATCCTCTCCCTGTCTACAAGTAGCTCCAAGGATTTCACGTCAGGAAATCACTACCACATACATTGATATTTAGTAGTAAAATATAGCATAATTCCTTTCATGTCATTATTTTAAATCATATAAATTCATACTATATTTACAATTATGACATTTCCTTTTATAAAATAATTTAAGCAGTAGAGTGCTGGTAAATGTTTAACAGCTTGTTCTCCAGAGAAAAGTGTAGTGTTTGCTGATTACTGTTGTTGTCTAAATAATCCCACCAGGGCTGACATCAACCTACCAAAATGATATCACTGTACCTGGAGTTGGGAAGAGATATGCAGAATTAGTTCTTGTGAGCTCATTCTAGTTGGTTTCAGTATAATACTGAATTTAAGCAACTTGATAATATATATTTATTTAAATGATATCTGGAGAATTTTCCAACTAGATTTAATATTAATTTTATCAATCAACTCTTCAATCTCTGTTTTTAAAACAAAGCCTATATCTCAAATATTGTCAGTCATCATATATAGCACTAGATTTCAGAAGAAAAAAGAAAACTAAAATAAGCAAAGGTAAACAATTTACTACTATTACAATTAAGCTTAGAATACTTCATATAAATACTACCTATATTAGGAACATTCTTCCAGCCATCTCAAGAAATGTTTTTTAATTAAAAAAATACCACTGAATGAAATGTAATACTGTATTGATATAATCATCCACACATAAATAGCAATTGGGTATATGCAATAATTTTAAATTACTATTTAAATGTGAACCTTTCTTTTTCCAATCTACCATTGGTAACCATTTGAAAAAATTAATGAGAAAAAACACACATTTTAAAAGCAGAAAAAGCAGGGTGAATGATGTGTGTTCCTTTTCTAAAATACATCCACACCTCCATTTAGTGGTATGTGCAACAATCAGCAGTTTTGACAACATCATCCAAATGTACTAAACTATTTCATCTTCTTGCAGACAACAAGGGGATTATTACAAACTGTTTTCTCAGCACCTTGCTGACTTAACATCTATGTAATTCCTGCACCACACTCTGATTTTATTGAACTGGGTAAATACACTGTTTCTTTTTTTTTTTTTTAGTTTGAAAAACTTGCGTGTGTGATTAAAAGTTATGAACAGTGTCTTTCACTGTTATAATTTTTTAAAATATATACGCATATTAATACAGCAAGAAGCATATCTATATAGTCAAACAATGTCTACAAAACTCTATTCAAATTAAAGAACTGTTTGCAGGTAATCAAATTTATTGGATTATTTATATTTATGAAGTTGAAGGCCACTTTTACATACTTCATTTCTAAAGTTGGGCTGCAAGTTTACAGAATCCTACCTAGCTCTTCTTTGTGTAATCAACATATTAATATTCTAATTCCACTGTCTACCTTTCAAAAAGCACTTTTAGAACATGATTCTCTACACAGTGTTTACTATCTGTAAATGTATTAGGAACCCAACAATGAATTATTTTTCAAAGGAGAAAGGAAGGAAAAAATAAATCCATTCTTACTTGACTATATATGCACATTAGACTAGTATTAATCTAGGAAAAATAATAGGTAGAAACATCGTTTTGGTCATGAAAGTAATACTCTAAGTAGCTCAACTCAAAGTCAAACACATGATGACTTGCAATTGACTTCCTTCCTTTGGCACATCTGAACCACATAGAAATCATACATTGCTTGGTTAATTCTTGAGGGACATGTTTGCATCAGAATTTAAAGATGGATTTTAATTTTTATAACATTATATTAAGACTTTTAAAAACTCAATATTTTACTCAATATGTTTGCAGCAAGAAAGGTTGTGTCCTTGAAAGTCTTTGGAGCATGTAGAACTCATGACCTTGAAAAATAATTCTTGCATCAAAGAAAATCTCAATTCTCTCGGAAGTCTTTCTAAAATACAAAGATTTTATTCCAATGTTTTGACATTCTAATGGCTCAGAAGAACAATTTATATGTCCTTGTAGCTGTGCTCCTCTTTGAGATGTGAACTGCAACAGGGCTCAATTGCTTTACTATTATTTCTCCATTTCCATGCTTCATTTCCTTCATGTAGCTCGGGCTGGAGAAAAATCAGCATGTTCTGATGAGTTTAATACTATGAGGCAGTATGATGGACCTGAATTTAGTGGAGATTGGAGCTCCAAAATAAATACAACACCATGTGTCAAATAAAAAAGAAAAGATATTCTCCTGTACAAATCAGAAGAGATAATAAAAATCAATGAATAGACAGCAACTTTTTTTTTTATCATACCTACACAAGCATCTCAAAACTATCAAATTATTTACTTTTTTCTTATTTGGAACACTTCATAATTTATTGGATAAACAATGGTTTATATTGCCTTAAACTACATTTTATTGGCTTTTGTGGTAGGGTTTTCAGTTAGGAAGGAATTTCTGAGAATTTATATATTCCTAAATAAAATATTTATGTTAATCAAGAGCAATATAATTCTGTTGGATTCTATAATATAGTAAGCTATAAACATCTCTGTAAATTAAATTTGTCCCAAGTTTTGATTTGCAACAAGTTCCAGGGTTTTTCAATAGCTCATCATGTTCTATTCCTCTCAATGACAGTACCATGAAGGTATGTACAGGGCATCTTTGACTCACTGACAACACAGGGCACTACTTTCTCATAGAGGTTTGGTGCCTTTGCAGGTATATGAGAGTTGCTATCTATTCACAAACGACTGAGCATTTATTTTTATCAAAAAACCTTCAAATGCTCAGAGTCTGTGGTCAGTGCAGTCCCTTAGATAAGTCTAATGAAGATATGCCTCACCAAGGCAGAAACCTAAACAATTAAAAATGGAGAAATATTTACAACCATCTGTCTCCAGCAAGTGGAGTTCTTGTTTTCTGTATGTAGTGGTTTATTATTTTATTTCATTTTATTTTATTTTTTGCTGTTACTTTTTCTTCAGTACATTTCAAATTAAGGTTCCAAGGCTATGAGTACAAACTCTCTTGGCCAGTCCCATACATGTCCGCGAGTCGTTTAAAGCGAGGTCCCCAGTCACTTAGGTAGTCATAGTTCTGATCAGAGTTTGAGCTGATGGAATCTAAAGAGCTGAGTGATTCAGCAACTGAGCCATTTCCTTCAAAAGCATATGTCTGCAGGGAGTCATAAGGAGGAGCACCAGGATCAACATCGGCTTCTTTTAATCTTTCCCAAATAAATTCCCTAAAGATGACATTATCTGGGATGCTTTTAAAAGCTGGTCGACTCAGGAATTGAATTTCTGGAGTCACATCCCTCCGGGTCTTGGTGTCTCGGATGACGTTGAGGTTTCTCAGTGCAGCCATGTCAAAAGCTTCCGTGTCCTCCTCTCCTCCGCCCTCGTCATCATATCTCACAATATTTTCTCTGATGTCTCTTTCTTCGTCAAAAATAAGGGGCTCTTTCTTCCGTCTTCTCATAGTGATGATGAGGAGGATCAACACTGAAATGAGACAGGAAGAGAAAGTTTCAGTAAACTCACCCATTGCCCCACATCATGGTAAAATTAGGCCTAGGACGCTGAGTTACAGGTTTTCTTCCCTTTAAAGAGAAATGAATTGGCCACCTACTTCCACGAGGATTCACAGTGGTAGATGTGCTAAAATTGCTAAAATGGCTTTAAAATAGAACACTTTTATGCATCAAGGAACCCTTTTCCACACCTGTTCAGAACTGATGTCTTCCTCTTTAACGTAACCTCCAATGTATTTGATAGAAGAAATTGAAGGGCCAGTTCATAATAAATATAATCATTTCAAAGCCAGGAAACACAAAGGGATTTTTTTGAACTCCTTAATTGCTGGAAAGGCAAATTGAAATTCATAAATGTTTTATGTCTAATGTAACAACTGCAATTTCAGAAAGAAATGGATCATAGCATTCGGTCAGGTTCTTTGAAGAAATGCCTACTCCTTCTCTATGAAAGTCAACTGTTAAATAAAATCCAGCATGTCAGGCCATTTACAAAGATTAAAAGCTTCTCTATAATAAATGGAGTCCCACTTTCATGTATAAAATACCGAACTTGGTCTTTATCCATTATACCTACAGACAGAATACAAGCTGTGAGATTTTCAGCAACTGTCAAACATAAATTTAAGAAATGAATCACCCCTTTAATGTTAGGAATTTATCTTCCTATATCAAAACTAAAAATCACATCTTAAAGCAGGAGGTTGCACTGTAAAGCAAATAAGAACAACTACACTGGCTATTTGGGGGGACTTAAACAACATATTCTGTGCATTTTTCACTCGTATACACAAATAAGGAAAGTGCTCTGGCCTCCGGGTGACTGTATGCTCCTTGAATTGGGAATACATTTGATTTCATTGCTACTTCAACTAAACTACAATGAAATAAAAAGAGTATAGTTGAATTTTGGAATCTAAAAATATGAAAAGCAACGAATTACCTTTATTCATCTACAAATACCTTTTAACAATCTATATTGCATCAGCTTAAGATTTTTTTCTGTAAAGTCTGAACAGCCCATAACATACATTATATGGATTATCGTTTAGGGTACGTTATTGTCATCATACTTTTAAAAGCGGGCATGAAATATTTTTAAAGTATCTTGTAAACTTTTTACTTTGGCATTAGGAACGCTTTTGAAAATAAAAATATAAAACCATAAAGGACATCAATGTCCTTAACTGCAGTGTACTTAAATGCAGTAACCAGGGGTGAGGCATACTCCATCCCCCACCTCAGTGTACTTTCAAAAACCAAAAAGCTGGGCACTTATTTAGTTTTAAATAAAATGAATTCATCTTCAATAAAAATATATGCTTTCTTAAATGTCTATCGGCTATCTGTGTTAACATCATCAGCAGGAATGTGACTGATGAAAAAACTGTATTGGTGATCTGTGGAAATAGTTGTGAAAACAATTGTTTTTTTGTGGCACTTTCTCCTTTTCTTTCCCACTGGACCCTACTGCACTGCTCTTCTCATAAGCTTTACACCTTATGGATAACCTACAGTTCAGAAACTGATACATTTCTGAGCTTTTCTGGCCACCTTCTCATGCTGTATTGGCACAGATATGCCTGCTCTCTTTTTTTTTTGCTCCTGTTTACTTCATTTGGATGTTTTCAACCAGCTTCACCAAAAGGGCATATATGTACTAGGTTAATGCAAAAGTAACTGTGGTTTTTGCAATTACGGTAATAGCAAAAATCACAATTACTTTTGCACCAACCTAAGTTCAAAAGTTACTGCTTGTATATCTTTCTGTTCCCATAGGTAGTCTGGTGTTCACCTTCCTTCCCTGTTAAGTGGATTGTCCTTTCTTTTCTACTGAGAATTAGCACTTTCACAACTCTAATGCCTTGTAGTTCTCAAGGTACATGCCAGAATGCTACAACAGGAGCTGCAGCTTTGGTGTCAGAAAGGCCTTGTCCAACCTTCCTACATATTAGCTGTGTGATGTTGGAACAAGTAACTTTCAAACTAACTGAAATTAGCAATATATGATAACAATAGTCAACATCAATCTTCACAGTGTGGACTGAAGAGATAAAGAACATTGGAAATAACATAAGTAGAGTTAGCAGAATCCCAGTTACTTATCAGTATGCAACAGAGCAAGGTAACAAGCAAAGTAGAAAGTGTACCATATATGGCTAGGCATATGTACCAAAGATTAAATGGGAAATAGGAAAGGTGGTACCGTGAGAAATGAAGGTCGGCACACAGGACATATTATTTAACACTCACAACAATTCTCTGGGGTAGGCGTTTTCCCATTTGATGGTTGTCTTAGACACATAAAATAACCTGTCTAAATGTAATTAAATGCAATAGTGAGGGGTGAGGCATACTCCATCTCAGTCTGTCTTCAAAGCCCTCACACTGTTTATAACACTGTATGCTTAGTACTTTCAAACAAGGTGATTAAAAAACAAAGGCTAAGGTGACAAGTATGAAAGCTCAAAAGGCAATTTGCTTGCTCAAGAAAGACAACAATTTTTAAAATGCATGGATGAATAAACAATTATTTTATATTTATATACAACTTTAGTTTCTGAAATTTTTCAGTTTCCCCAAAATGAAAGTAATTGTAGTAGAAACAAAGTAGAACCCAGTAGGACTTCTTAGTGAGAAATCAAATAAAGTAAAGCATGGAATGAAGAGGGATGTTGAGAGAAAATAGTGATGGGATGCACAGATGGAGGCAGGTAGAAATAAGACATCTGTTACACATGTTGAACAGCAAAATTAAGGAGGAGAAATGTCCAGTTGAGAACAAAAGGATGTAAGAAATGAATGAGTATGAGAGTCAGTAAGGGTATAAAGAGGGTAAGAGTTATATAATAATTAGATGGTCTTTTAATTTAAATCAATGTCTAAGTAGACAAAACATTTCAAAATTACCAATTCTTTAATTGTAATAAATTTTGTCATAAATATATTGCTACATATAGTATATATCAATTATTTCTTATATTCTATTGTAAATGTATTTCATGCTACGGATAAACTTGACTTTTGATTCTCAAGTCTTCAATCAAAGTAAAACTCTAAAGTACCTGTGGGTATATCAGCCCTAAGGTACAATACACATCAAGAATATTAATGTGTTATGCAGTTTGCTTTATTTCCCAATCTAGTCCAAGGCAAAGAAAAACACGGTATTTTGGAAGGTTAGATAATTTAACATTTGAATGATCTCGAAAAATATTAATTTCTAACTATGTAAATGCATATAAAAAGTAGAATTTAATGTTTACATAGAACAAGAATTAACTGTTCTTCATAGACTATGGTGCTAATCACTGTATTAAGAAGAATACTCTGCCTAAGGAAGCCGAAGATTATATATTTTAAGAGGTTTTATCATTTCTCTTTTCTGTCATATGACCTCTACTTCTGAGTGGAAATAGAAGAAAAGATTTAGTTCTAGCTGAAATTTAGCCATGTGTGACACTTAGATTGTTCTGGTTGTTCAGGAATTTACATATCTGTTTAACAAAAATATGTTAACCATTTATTATATGCATTAGGTATTGTAGTGTAATGTTGCACATAGTAGCAGACATATAACATTTACTCATGGACCTTACAATTCAGTGGGACCAACAGATATTGATCCAAACATTAAAATAAATAAATGTAAAAGTAGAATTGTAATAATTACTCCAAAAGAGGGAAACATGATCTTATGAAGAAGTGTACTAGGGGAACTAGACACAGATGAGAAAGACTTAACTGATGATAACCGGAGGCTGAGGGTAGGGACGGGAAGGAGATGTGATATGGAAGAACATGCTTGGTACAGTGACGACAGTGAGCAAATATTTGAGGCCAACGTGGCTGGAGGGCAAAGAAAGAGGTGAGGTAAGGTTGGAGCTGTAGGCATGAGTCAGACCCTACAGGTCTAAGAAAAAACATATTTTAAGGACTGCATGATATAATCAGATTGTTTCAAAAAACTAAATAAAAATCATTCTTACTGGACCAAGGAGAGGAAGATATGGGAGTAGATGTCACAAAAGAAGTTAGAGTTGCTATTACAGCAGTAAAAGTATGATGCAGGCCTAAGTTTCTGATTTTGGAATTCAGTCTTACAACATTCAATTCAACATTTTCTGAGCATTCTAGCAGGTAGGAAATAGTGCTGGATACTGGCAAAAGCATATCAAGAGAGTGTTCCTACAAGTAAGCAATTCCAACATTGTTGACTGTATATTCACAGATAAACACAGTATGAATCTTAGTGCAATTCACTGTAAGAATATACAGACATGCATAGGTGCAGAGAAATATGCAGAAAAGAGAATTACAAGAATAAAATTATATAAAATTACAACACCCTACTGTGAACTTTTTTACAAATTTGATGTAATTCTTTACACTCTTTTGAACTGATGTGTTGTCAGTTTTATTTTTATTTTATTTTTATTTTTTGGAGACAGAGTCTCACTTTGTCACCCAGGCTGAAGTGCAGCAGTAGGATCTCAGCTCACCGTATCCTCCACCTCCTGGGCTCAAGCAATACTCCTGCCTCAGCACTCGCAAGTAGCTGAGACTACAGTCATGCACCACCACACATGGCTATTTTTTGTACAGACAGGGTTTCACCATATTTCCCAGGCTGGTCTCGAACTCCTTGAGCTCAACGGAGTTTTGCCGTTTTGCCCAGGCTGGTCTTGAGCTCCTTGAGCTCAAGCGATCCTCCTGCATTGGCCTCCCAAAGTGTTAGCATTACAGGTGTGAGCCACCACGCCTGGCCTTTTTGTCAGTTTTAAATTAGTTTAAGTTGTCCAGCAATTGGATAGAATCATTCTCCCAAAACCAAGATAAATAAAAGGAAGGGAATATGGAGAAAAATACTGATGTGTAAAACACACACCATACTACAAATTAGTGGGCACCTTTATTCTCAGCTTTACTGTGATCTTTGGCAGATGTCTATCTGCACAGTAAACTGGAGCATGATTTCTATTGGACTATCATCAAGCCCTGTGGTCCTAACCAATCTCCCCACTTGATGATAACCATGGAATTACAGGTCTCTACAATTATGTATCCCTTCTTTCCAATGAATGTATTCTATTATGAACTGTCATATCCTCTTAAAGATGGCAGACACTTCAGAAGTCACCTAGATTTGCTCTACAGAAGGCGTGTCCAATCTTTTGGCTTCCCTTGCCCACACTGGAAGAATTGTCTTGGGCCACACATAAAATACACTAACGCTAATGATAGCTGATGACTGAAAAAAATTGCAAAAATATTTCATAATATATTAAGAAAGTGTACGAATTCGTATTAGGCCAAATTCAAAGCCATCCTGGGCCACATGTGGCCCGCAGGCCTCAGGTTGAACAAGCTTGCTCCACATGCATGTGTAGTGTTCAGCTTGTCTGGAGTTCAAAACCTCGTTGTCATCCTGAGTGCCCTACTCTGGATGTTCTGTGCTTGCAAATGTCAGAATTCTCAATATTCAGTTTTGGCACCCAGAAATGCAGAATTCTGCCGATGTGATCTGATCATCACAAAACGGTACCATTGCTAAATAAGGCCACATATCTATATATACATGTATGAAATTATAAATATATATACATTTATATATGCATATATAAGTATATACATATAAAATATGCATATTTGAATTTTTTTAATTTTTATGTATTTAGGGAGTAGAAGTGCAGATTTTTTACATTTTCCATTTATCTTGCAGTGGTGAAGTCTGGACTTTTGGTGTACATTACCCAAACAGTGAACATTGTACTCAACAGGTAGTTTTTCAACCCTTACTCCCCGTCAACTCTCCCACCTTTTGTAGTTTCCTATTATTCCACCGTGCTATATCCATGTGTATGCATTGTTTAGCTCCCACTTATAAATGAAAACGTGAGGTATTTGGCTTTCTAAGGCTACTTATATTAAAGGGAAAGTAACTCCACTAATGTTTTTTAAACATATTTAAAATGTTGAATCTGGTATCCTTTTAAAATCATTCAGTCATGTAAATTACATCCCACTAGGTTTTTTCCTAGCCTAAAACTCTGTAAAAAAAAAGTTTTTTAAAACCAAATTGCATAAATTTATATTTGTATCTGTTAAATATCACTTTCTTAAGTTTAATCCATTGTTTAGTGGCTACTACCACAGGTTTAAAGCCTAAATTCCATTTAATTCAATAATATTTTTAATGAGTACTGATTGCTAAAACTGTAAGCCATATGAAGGGCAGTGACTTTGCTTTCTACAGATTTACCCTAAGCACAAAGAATAATACCTGATAGTAAGTATGTGCTCAATAAATATTTGTTAAATGGATTAATAAATTATAGGCAAGGAAATGTGACTAGAAATATGTAGACTTCCTGGACTTGCCATCAACAAGCCCAACATTTTGAATAAAAAATAAACAGTTAAATATTATAGAATGAATTAAATATATAGCAATATAAAATATGCTAGGAAAATATGTATGGGAAAGGGATTATTTCTGCCCAGGATTCTCAGAGAAAGTCCAACATAAGAGATGACATTTGAAATGTGACTTGAGGGAAGAGTAAGTCTTTACCAAAAACACCATCATCTATATGGTCTCTTATGAACAATCATCATTTCTAATTAGCCATAAAATAGTCATTTAAATTATCATTGTCTACCATAGTTGCCACTAGCTACATGTGGCTATTGAGCACTTGGAATGTGGCTATTCTTCATTGAGATATGCTCTAAGTGTAAAGTAAACATATGATGTTCAAGACTTAAGTTTCTCTTTTTAAAAAAGTAAAATATTGTCTCAATAATCTTCATGGATTACATATTAAAACGATAATAGTTTGGTATAGTGTGTTTGAAATATATTATTAGCATTTATTTCAATAGTTTCTTTTTACTTTTTCTAATAAAGCTACGTGAAAATTTGAAATTACATATGCGTTTCACACTGATGGTTCACAATAACTTTATTTTGGACAACTGATCTAAACAAAAGACTCAGACACCAGAATACTCTAATTGCATACGGTCTTAGAGGTATTCTCAGATTTATTGTCAAATGACATATTGAACAATAGGACAGCTATAATCAGTTTAATGATTAATGTACCAATAAGGTATAGTTGACAATTAATCTAGTCAAAATAAAAAATCTGCCAGCACAATCTGTATACAATTTCAATAATTTATTTTAAACAATCATCCACATTGATATGCAAGTATAACTTAGCCTTCCAATAACTTTCTATTTTTTAATTCTTCACCATTTATTGATCCTGTTGATTTACATGAAGTTTATTAAAAATCTGTCATTTTTTCATGAAGTTTATTAAAAATCTGTCATTTTTTTTCTACTGGGCACTAATTAAGTTTTAGTAATTTTTTTCTTTTTCGTTTAATTTCAAAAATTGTTTAATTCTGTTTTTTAAATTTATTTTTAATTTTTAGAGACATTTTAATTTTTTTTTTTTTGGTCACTCTGTCACCCAGGCCGGAGTGATCATGGCTCACTGCAGCCTCAAACTCCTAGGCTCAAGCAGTCCTCCTGCCTCAGCTTCCCGAGCAGCTGGGACTTTGGGTGCATGCCACCATCCCTAGCTAATTGTTTTATTTTTTGTAGAGAAAGAGGTCTCATTTGTTGCTCAGGCTGGTCTCAAACTCTGGCTTCAAGTGATCCTCTGGCCTCGTCCTCCCAAACTGCTGGGATTACAGTCATGAGCCACTGCTCCCAGCTTAATTTCCTTTTAATATTGAACTGAGCTTGAATTTTGTTGGCTTCAGATGGATTAGAAATAACCATGATGAAGAAACATGCTATCCTGACTCTTTTCAGGGTCAACTTGAAACTCTCTCCACTATCTCCAGGCACACTATTCCATCAGAGCTCAAAAACGGAGGACATTAAGTGGAAACCGTTTCCTGAAATTTTCCAACCAACAATTTATTTTCATATACCCTCAATATTATTAACTTTTATTTTATGTAAAAGTAGCCTACTCCACATTTCCACTTTCGTATATCCTGACTGCTCTCAAACCAGAGCAATCTGAGTTTTCCCTGCTATTTCCCAGGGACCAAGGCTACCAATGACTCATATTTTGCCAAATCCAATGAGCACTTTGTGGCCCTTTTTTTTTACATGGCATGTGTGTCCTATTTGACACAGAACTTCAGGGGAAATTGTGTGGGTCCGCTATCTTGAACTTACTCAATAGTAAACAATGCAGCTGCTTGCAGCCAGTTTAAAAGAAAATAAACAATTTTATTTTCTTCTTTCAAACCATGTTTTTTTTGTAGCCGCTCTTTTCTAAGAAGTACTTACAGTAAATCTTCCTCAAGTTCCATACTTGGTTTCTTGGCTTTTCAGCCCACATTCTTCCTAGGCAAGCCCAGTGGAACCCCAGATTCAACTGCCTCTTGTATGGCAAGAGCTGATGTCTCTGACATCTAAATCTCTCATCTATCTCTTTGGATAACCAGACCGTATTTTAAAATGACTACTCCTATTTTTGATAATACAAATATATATACGCATCAGAATATAATAAATGTTCAAAATGGTAATTATTATCATTCTTATGATTTGTTATGACCACTTCCTTTACTGATAATAACTTTCTGTCCAATGGCTCTCACTCATACACCATTCAAAATTTGTAAGTTTAATCTCATTAACGTTCCTCTGATTTGTTTCCTATCGTGTACTCTTTTCTCAAGTAAGAGAATACCCAAACCAGAAACTCCAAGTCATCTTTGACTTCAGCTTCTTCATTTCCTCTTTGCTTCAACTCTCCATCACCGCATGCTCCACTCAACCAATTCTTCTTACTCACTGTAACCCAGAATATGCCTCAAGTCCTGTCCCTCAGCCCACGGCTCCTGCCTATTTAAGGACCTCATCTGCATTGCATCCCTATTATTCCATTTCCTGGATGTATGGAGGTAGGTGAGATCTTTTACTTCTCCTTACCTCAGTTACCTGCTCTCCAAAATGAAAATAATAGTCTTTACCTCTTAGAAACCACTTCATAGTAACTTTATGAAGATTAAATGAGTGTCTACTTGTAAAGGGCTTAAGTAGTGCTACCCACAGTAGGCGATACCTGTTTTTATTCAATAATAGGTCATACATTGTGGAATTTCTACAATAAATTCATATGATTCAGTTCCAAACCTTTTGGGTCTTGCTAAAATTTGAGTCATGTAATTCATACACAGATAAAATGTAAACTTTACCATGCTCTCACTTGTGATTTTGATGACCTCCTGTAATGTAGTTAATTTATCTGATATCTACTCTATTCTATCTAACTAACGGTAGAATAATGAATTATAGAGGATACTGGACCTATTCCTGAAGAGATTAAAATATGTGGAAAAGGTTGCAAAATTTACAGTAGAGTGCAATAAATAATATTTATGGATTAAAAATATTGTCTCTATATGTGCCTGTGACAGGCCCCAATAATATACTGGTTAAGAACGCGGAGAGACGAAGATCACTACATTCAAAAGCTTTTATATTTGAGCAAAGAAAACAAACATATATAGTTACAAGTAAGTACTACAAAAGAAAAAAATACTATGATGGAGAATAATGGTGCTTAGGACACTCCTCCTGGGGAGATAACACTGAAGCTGAGGCATTAAAGATAATCTAAACTTGACAGGTGAAGGAATGCAGCAAGACTGTTTCAGACGGAAGGTAGCACACTTGAAAATAATGGGAAGAAACGCACTGTGGGTCCTCCTACCGGGTGAGAGAAGGATCAGACAGCCTGATATCGTAGAGAGGTAAGCAGGTGGCCAAACATGCCTTGCTTTGTGGACCATGAGAAACATCTGGATTTCATGTAAGTCCATCTGAAATGTTTCAAGCAGAGACGTAAAATAATTTATGTCTTAAAAAGGAAAGTGAGAGGAAAAATGCAGGAGTACCAGCACCATCTGGTTGTGATCAGAAAAGGATGTCATCAGAAGTGGCATTTAAGCAAAGATCTGAAGGATGAGTGGATTTATGTGCTATGGAATCTGAGGCTCATGCAGATCCCCAGTAACACAAGGCTAAAATTTTATCTTGCACTTACGAACCAACTCTACTAATTTTATTTTTGCAAAGGATAACTAAAGATTCATAATTGGTATGAGCCAGGTGAGTGACTGAGATATCAACTGTAACATTTAACTGAATTTTAAACTGATAAATAAAATACCTCTGACATCTCTTCTGCAATATTTTCTCCATCTACCTTTAGTCATATATTCTATTTTTTTCCTTAAGCCCTTATATAGTTCTATGGCTACTAACCTGCAAACATCATTTAAATTCTTTTAATCTGTGACACGTCAATTTTTCTGAAGAGTTAAGGAGATAGACCAAATCTCAGAAAAATGTCCTAAAAATACAGAGTCTTGGGAAATAGAAAAAACGGGGTCTAATGGAGATACTCCTATGGGTAATAAAAATAAGTCAAATCAATTATTCTTTTTCACAATTCAGTAGATTCAAATCATCCATGCTTCATTCAGCATGTAAGTATAGAATGTTCTGTATGTGTCAGATCAGCATCTGATTAGCTGATATAAATAATGACAAAATAATGCTCAGTCCTTGCCTCTAAAAGCAGTCTAATGGAAGAGATGGACAAGGATATAAATCAATGAAACAGACAAGTCAACCATGTCAGATGCTCGAAGACTGTTAGATGCAAGGTATTATGGGGTCCTTAGGAACAGCATCCAGCCTGGACTCAGAAGCCAAAGAAGTGAGTCTTGAATACAAAAAAAAAAAAAAGCGACCCACTTGTAGATTCTGGGAAGAGGTATTCCAGGCAGAAAGACAAAGCAGAATGAGTCTTAGAAAAAGCAACAGATGCAATTTGAGTAAAGTACACCAAGTAAGTAGAGAAAAATAAAGTTGAACTGGATGAGAGCTGTCTGGTACTGGAGAGTCTGTGATTTTAGTCTGTAGATAATGGGATTTCATGAAAATATGATTTTAAGCTGGGATGTTTCAAAATCTCATTTATTTGTTAAAAGCTTACTCTGAAATACTGATGGATTGGTTCTGATAGAGAATGGTAGAGTTGCCACAATTCAGGAGGAAAAAAAAAAGACCCTGGACAAAAATCAGGGACAACAATAAGAGACAAAAACAAATTGATTCAAGGCCCAAAATCTAAAGTTAACAATATGTGTGGACTAATTGACCATGGAGGATTCGAGCGAGAAGACGGAAGCCTGACTGATTCCACTCAGAAAAACATGTAAGTGGGGATTCAATCAGGAAAAGAGGCAAGAATGTAGGAAAATTGTTCAGGATTGATGTTTCTCTGGAGATTTCTAGTTTCAACTCTCCAATAAAACAAGGAACATACATTGGTAGACCTCCTGTAATAGATCATATATGCTTAAAGGGGCTAATTCTTTCCAGGTCTCAAGAAAGGGAAAAGTTTAACTAAAATGGATCTTTTCTTTTCCCAAAACGAATATCACAAAATTCATTTCCTTTAAATGTGAGGGAGAATGATTTCACCTTAGTCTCAGTAAATATAGAAAAAAAATTTCCTAAGTACAATGAATGGTTTATGCACAAAGACAATTTGTGTATTAGATTTTGGTTGTGCTGAAATATAACCTCAAATTTAACATACACTCTTTTAAATATGTTTTCTAAAGACTGGAAGGAACTGGAACATACTATAAAATAGATACTCAGAGTTAACCAAATAAATAATAAAGCCACTGTGTGAAACAGAGCAAAGATACTCCTGCACCTAATTTGGCAGTGCCCAGGCTGTAATATCCACAAACCTATAGGCATTTCCTAGAAACAGAGGGGTCTTTCACGTGGGGAAACATATATGGAAAACTACCTTACAAAGAACATTTAGGAGGCAGGCTTCCCTGCGTTTGGGTCCGGACTCTGACACTTGTTCATTCTATAACTTCTTGTGTATTTCCTCTAAGTTGTAGTTTTCTTATATAAAATGTGGGCATAGTAATACTTGCCTAGGAGATCTGTCATGAGAATTAAATTAGATAATGCTTGTAAAGCACTTGGGCTGATGTCTAGCACATAGTACAAGCTTATGAAATGCAATTCATTTTTTATTATGCTCATGCTTGTTTGAAAGAGGAACGTATCTGCTACCATAAATTAGCCAACAGTAGCCTGCACATTATTATCTCTAGGGCTGCTATGCCAATTAAGTTCTATCATTATAGATTATGATGGGGATCCATTTTTTCACATAGTACTGCCACTTTTTTTCTCCACAATTTAACGTATTTTTCCTTCAGTGATGTTCACTATCATTTGCAAAAACAAGGAAGTATTTTTCTGTTGGAAAAAATCATGAATAGCCACAGTTACTGGTGGCCAAATATAGTTTAGTACTTGGGAGATCAGGGAAGAAAAGTGAAAAGATGCATGACAGCTAACTGTCAAGCTGACCATCATAGACATACTGGAAGAGACTGAATCCCATGCAGTAAACAGCAAGTTTCTACAAACACCTTATTAAATCTGAGTTTATGAAGCTGGGCTGGTCTAACTAATCCCAATTGTGTCAGAAGAGCAAAGAGCTGGAAGGAACGCTACAGGACTTCAATTACTGGGCCCTGGAAGTCCAAGTACAGAAACACCCAAAACTTAATATAGTAAATTCAGTGGCAGCCTTATTGTGCAAGAAACAGGTTTTATTTTTGTGTGTGCCGAGGCACAGAAAGAATTTAGCTGTAATATTTTAAGAATAGGAGTACAATATTTAATATTGAAACCATATTTTTAAACAAAACAGTTGAAATTCTTCTCCTTTATTAAAAAAATCTACTGAATAAATAATCGAATGTCTTAGTCATTCATAGAATTTTTTTTCTTTAAAGTATTTTTAGCCTGGTGGAAGAATAACTGTATATGTCTATAAGTGTGAATTTAACTATGATAAAAATGCATAATTAAATTGGTATTGATGTTAGTTATGGGTTGTAATTTCTATTCAAAATTTAGAATACAGGCCGGGCATAGTGGCTCACGCCTGTAATCCCAGGACTTTGGGAAGCCGAGGCGGGTGGATCACAAGGTCAGGAGATCGAGACCATCCTGGCTAACACAGTGAAACCCCGTCTCTACTAAAAATACAAACAATTAGCCGGGCGTGGTGGCAGGCACCTGTAGTCCCAGCTACTCGGGAGGCTGAGGCAGGAGAATGGCATGAACCCAGGAGGTGGAGCTTGCAGTGAGTCGAGATTGCGCCACTGCACTCCAGCCTGGGTGAAAAAGCGAGACCCTGTCCAAAAAAAAAAAAAATTTAGAATACCAGAGTATCTTGCCATATGTTGATGAAATTTTTCTGCATGAAAAATAATTGAGGTATCTAATTGATTATTTTATGATGAAATGTGAGTATAGCAATAGCGTATCTCATTCAAACTGTACTCACTGTAAATAAAGGAAACCCATGTTCTAATTTTTGGATTTTTTTTTTCATTTAAAGAATTCAGGTGCAAATAAATTAGAGAGAGAGCAAGAATGAGAAATCAGAAAGCAGTTCATCCATAAAGTTAGGAGAATACAGATAGAGATAAAGACTGACAAATACAACTTCGGATAACATGAATTATTTCATCAATATACAGGCGTAAACATTTTTATATTTTCACGATGTATTTCTTGTGCAGTTTAATAAAAATCAGTGTGAGAATAAGGAGACCTAGAATCTTACCCCGTCATATCCTCTAACTTGTTATAGGTACTCCTATAAACCCTCAAACTTACCCTACACCTCAGGTTTTCCCTCTGTAAGGTTTGGGTTAGCATCGATACGTGGGATGCCTTCCAGCATTAAACTTCTGGTAATGTCAGTGCATCCCCATCCGTCATGTTACATGTGGCTTTAATTAGTCACATCACTGGAACACAACTTAACATGTAGTCAAGTACTTTTTTTTTTTTTAAGAGTCTAAAGTCCAGGTACTTCTATAATTTCATTCTTAATTGAACTTGATTTTCAAGTTCTTATTCCGCATCTCCACCTCCTCATCTTGCTTTTTCCTAGTAATATTTGTTCAGAAGTCTTAAAAAGGTTTGAGTTACAAATCCTGATACCTAATGCCTAGAAATGAGATTCACACCACTTTCTGAGGTATCATAAAGAATGAATTATTTGTGTACTAGAAATCAATTTTCATGCCAGGCTGTGGGCCCCACTTGCACCTCCTGTGAATACGTAATCTCATTGGCTTCAGCACTTATTGTGTGAAAATCCAGAGTCTATAATAGTGGTGACAAAACTAAAACAGTATAAAAATTCCTGATTATCTGCTTTTAAAAACTTGGGAAATAAGACACAAAGAGACCACATTTCTGAGCTAAAATGCTAGCATTTGATGATACTGATTATTGTGCGGTCACTATACAAATGGAAGCTGCAGGCAGAAGCCCCTTGTTCCAAATTGTATTTCGGTACAATAGACTTTGTTTTACTGACGATTTTGAAGACTTGCAGTAACTCTTAAAAAATGAATAAAATATAGGGCACAAAAAAATTGATCCTTAGAAGTGGAAGAGGCATTCCAAATTTGGTGTCTACTTAAGCAATATGTTCAAATTTAGCAGAAAGAGTAGCCATACTTAAATTTTGACAAAATCCCCCAAACTTTTATGCACACACACACACACACAAACACACATGCACATACTGTATACAGTATATCTAAGAATGAAATCTAATAAAACTCTATTTCAGTTACTTTCAGTAATAATTAGCTAATAATTCTTAATTAATTAGAATCATCAAGCAACCTAAATCGCAAAAAATCCCAAAGTCAAAGTTGAAAGTGTTTACTAAAGTGAAGCAAGCTTCATCAGACAGCCTTAAAATAATCAAAAAAACAATTCATTATTGAGGATAATTAAAATTTGGGGAATACAATCTTATTCCTTTATGGCATAATCTAAGTTGTTTATGATACACTGACCAAACTTAAACAGTCTTCCACACATCATCTACTTATCCTCTCATTATTCCTTCTCATTCTGTGCCTTTAAGCTAAAGACATTCTAAACATGAATGGATTTTTTTTTTTTTTTTTTTTTTAGATGGAGTCTCACTCTGTCGCCCAGGCTGGAGTGCAGTGGCACGATCTCGGCTCACTACCAGCTCCACCTCCCGGGTTCACGCCATTCTCCTGCCTCAGCCTCCCAAGTAGCTGAGACTACAGGCACCCGCCACCACTCCCGGCTAAATTTTTTTTGTATTTTTAGTAGAGACAGGGTTTCACCGTGTTAGCCAGGATGGTCTCGATCTCCTGGACTTCATGATCCGCCCGCCTCAGCCTCCCAAAGTGCTGGGATTACAGGCGTGAGCCAGGGCTCCTGGCCCATGAATGGAATTTTTAAATCTTCTGATGTAGGTTATTCTCCTACTATAAAATAAATATGCAATTTACATCTTTTTTATTAAGTTTTAGATTCCAAAATCTAAATTTTTTGGCTTCCCTGGGCCACATTGGAAGAATACTTGTCTTAGGCCACACATAAAATAGACTAACAATAGCTGATGAGCAAAAAAAAAAAAATACAAAAAAAAAAACACCGCAAAACATTTCATAATGTTTTAAGGACATTTAAGAATTTGTGTTGGGCCGCATTCAAAGCCATCTTCAGCTGCTTGCGGCTTGCAGGCCACAGGTTGGACAAGTTTGTTTTAGAAGCTTCTAGACCAATAAAAAGTTGTTTGCAGTGGTTCTAACCTTTTTCAAACTTTAATCCCTTATATTCTAATTAGATTTAGCAGGTAATTACTTCCCATTTCTAATGAAATTCTGAAAGTTTCTGCATCTGTGTAAAGTTCTATGCAAAATAGTTTATTTTCTTTTAGATTTACTTGTTTAGCTTAAGTTACTTAAGACAATAACCTCCATTTTCACGACAGCATTTATAATGTATTAGTAACTAGGTCTTAGCTTATAATTTTCCATCAGTAACACTTAAAATTTATTGAACATTCACCATATGGTATGGTATATTGAATGTTTACTCTGTTCTTGTTGTCCGTGTTACAGGAAGTTGCAATGTGAAGAAAAATGTTGCTTTGGAATAAACCCATTACCCAATGTCCACATTGGACATCTCCCAATTTTTAAAAGGATGCTGCAAAATCTGTTACTGCAAACATGAGTTATAAATCTAATTTAACCGAGTAACAAAGTAATCATGGAAATGTACAATTCAATGTGTTAGTATTTAATACTTTAAAAATGTAACGTTTGCATTGCTGAAATTGTAATCATTTCAAATTTGCAAATAATTTAAGAAAGCAATCTTATTTTCTTTAAAAAGTAGAATATAAAGCCATAATTTCTAAAATAAGCATATTATCAAAACAATATAGAAAATGTATTCTTCAGTCTAGTGTATCTCCTCTGTAGAGTGCTCTAAAGCAAAGAACTGGGATAAGATAATTTTTAATCCTAAAAAACATTAATTTAAAGCATAAGCCATTTATCTTCCCTGTTGCTTTGAAAATGAAATTGATATAACTTTTTGTCTGAGTTATACTTTAAATATACCACTGGAAAGTGTGGCCAACAATTGTATTACTTAGTGAGCAAAACACAGTCCAGGTCAGGAGCTGTGGCTCACTCCTGTAATCCCAGCACTTTGGGAAGCCAAGGCAGGTGGATCACCTGAGGTCAGGAGTTCAAGACCATCCTGCCCAACATGGTGAAACCCCGTCTCTACTAAAGATACAGAAGTTAGCTGGGTGTGGTGGTGCAACCCTGTAATCCCAGCTACTCGGGAGGCTGAGGTGGGAGGATTGCTTGAACCTGGGAGGCAGAGGCTGCAGTGAGCCGAGATCGTGCTACTGTACTCCAGCCAGGGCAACAGAGTGAGACCTTGTCTCAAAGAAAAACAAACACCATCCAGTAGAATAACTGCATATGTTCACCAAATGAAGAAGAAAATAGGCAAGCCGTGACACATGGTTATTGTGACAGCTCTTTCAGAGCAAGCCCTGGAAACAGTACCTACCCAATAATGTCAAGACACAGGCGAGTATTGCTATCAGGGCTCCTGTACTGAGGCCAGCAGGTAAGACATAGGCCTCTGCATTGCAGGTCTGGGCTACGCCGTCAGCATCACAGTCACACACGCGGATGGTGAGGGTGTTGGTGCTGCTAAGTGAAGGAGATCCACTGTCCACAATGAAAATTGGCAGATAGTAAACTGATTGTTCCTGTCTCCGGAAGCCGTTTCTCCTGGTCAGTATTGAGGCTGTGTTGTCTAGGATAACGAAAGCAAATGTATAACACAAGATTTCTGATGGAATCAGTCTTCCCAAACTTTATTTAAGTCACTCTATTTACTTCGATGCCTTAATTAGGGAAATCTCTGGAGTTGCAGATTTATTTCAACAATTTTCTTTCAGTTCTCAGAGACAGAGGGACATTTCCAGTTTAATACATTATAAGATAGTTATGTTATTCTATGCAGTATAACAAAAGAAATAGTTATAAAGTAAAAAAAAAATGAAAATGTTTATGCATCACTTATTACATTAATTGCAACTTTATAAAAACTATACCTTTTACTTATCTTAAATTTTACACCATAAACTTATAGAAAGGATGGTACATTTTAACAGGTTAAATATTTTGCAGCGTCATCATTTAGCACAGATAAAATTTTCAGTCTATCCTTTCTTAGACAAGTTTCAAGACCAATATTTAAAAAGGGTAAAATCAGCTACATTAGCTTTATTTAAATTGAATATACAGGGCTATTCAGGAGAATTTTATTGTAAAATTTTAAAAAATGTATATTGGTATTTATAACTACTCTATGTGTATAAACATTTTGTCAGTGATAAAACAGGCCATTTATGTTTAATTTATATTCAATATTTGAATTAATCTAAGCAATTATAGTAATTATGAACTTTAAAAAGTGATCAATAAGTCTATATAACATGTGTGATTTATATATCAAAAATATGTTTCGTGTCTGTTAGCAGTTTTCCAACTAACTTGTCTTAATTAAATAATTAGAGTATGAGATTTTTAAAATTAATAGCTATTAATGAAAATATAAAGGGAAAGAAGAAAAATCAGGATCAGAGTTTCATGCAGTGTGCTTTTATCTATTTTTCTCTCTTCCAAACTGTCAAAAAGATTTATTCAATGATGGCATGAAAAAATTAACGGTACTCAAGTGAAACAGCAAGATGAAATCTGTCTCAAACAGCACAAAACAGCAAGCTCATATTAGACTGCAGAAAATGTATTACATGCAATTATAGAACAGACAGTAATAAAACGGTTTGATTTTCAGATTCCATCTGGTAGATTTTCATGTAAACAAATCTTTTATTTTAAAATGTATGAATTCGAGAAGGTACTCACTAAAAAATTAAGCTGGAGTTGTTGAAGGACACTGTTTTGAGTAAGTTCCTGTACATTTCACAATAGCACGCAGGCCCAGGCCTCTGTCTCCTACCAACTCAGATGTCAGAGGCATTTATGACTTGATACAAAAAGTTCTAGAAAGTTGTTCATTTGTAATCTAACATGACTGATATCAAAATGACACACACACACACACACACACATACACAGTGAACTGAGGAACACAAGCTGAAATGCCCAAAAAGTGAGGGTATGACTCTATATTCAGAAAAGCGATCATATGGAAGACTTCTTCAGAACTGACTTTCTCTGTATTCGTATGTTTTCCTTCAAGGTACAGTCAAGGGGGCTCTGGGCTTAAGGTAGAGAATTTTTCAATTGTGTGGCAATGTGGATGTCCTATAAATGCAGACATTTTAGTGCACCTGCTGTACAGCAATCATGGTGGTATTGGATGATGACACGTGGGATATATTCACATTCTCCTTGTGAAGTTCATCGATTCCCTTCTCTGCATTTGTACCAGATGAATCTAATGCTGAGAATTATCCTTCTGAACTATGATGAAGTCAGTGAGTCTGGAGTTACCCATGTAGAGAATGCTCTACCTTATATATTACTAAACGGATACAATAGTATTCTCATTAAGTAGGAAATAAGAACAGGAAAAATTACTATTTTCAGATTGAATTTTTTTGAGATTGAAATTTTTTTTTTATTATTATTATACTTTTAGTTTTAGGGTACATGTGCACAATGTGCAGGTTAGTTACATATGTAGATTGAAATTTTTTGAGGCCTAGGTTGCACTAAATAAGGTGACGGCTTCATGCAAAACTTCTTATCCACCTTTTGGCAGTAAGTCTATTTTAAACAAGCCAGTAATGACCAGGAAATCTAATTCTGTGTTTTTTTCCTAAAACCAGATTTACATAAACAATATAGATTTTAAAAAATAGTTATTTTCCATGTTGTTGAGGGGTACTATTCACCCTCTACATCAGTTTCAAATGCTGTCCTTCCACTAAAATAAATATCTTGAATAAAAACTCATTCGAACATATAATTCAAATTTAGACAAGGATAGCAGGTTCTCATGCTTTAAGTTCTTATAACTGTCAATATATATTATTAAGCAAAACTAAAATCTACTTGTAGGTATTTGTAAGTTTTTTTTACTATAATGATATTTAGGAAGCTGCTAAGAGTGTTTACCTTTGAAGCAGAGAAATACAATTTGATATGAGAGGGAGTTATTTTGTTATTTTTAATATTATATTTCTTAGCATCATAAACATGTCATTATTTTATTATTATTTGCATGAATTACATTTGCATTTATGTAAAAATAAAAGAGTAAGGGGTGTTATCGAAAACATTAAGTCAAAGTTGATTTAGATTAAAATGTGTAATGTCCAGTTCTTTTTCTTATGTCTTAAGTTGCATCTATGAGCATAGTACTTGTTAGGGTATTTAGTTGACCATCAACTTATTAGATTATTTGGATAATGAACTTGGCATACAAATAAGAAAACGAGTGCCTATAAGAAAAGAATAAGAAAAATCTAACTTTCCCTCCTATTTGGCTTTAGGCCTAAGATAATTTAAATAGCAGCTTTTCCTTCATGACAGTAAATCCATAGATAAAAATTACTTGAGGTGCTCATTGCCCTTTAATTATTGTCCTTGCTTTAAAAAAAATCCATAATTGGCATTCCTGGGGAGAAAAATACTTGCTTAGAGTATCTGTACCTGCTGCCTCTATCAGTAACAATATTAATACATTACCTTTGTTATCTTTCAATGAAAAGTTGTGGTTATTTGTTGCATCCGTTGTTAAGCTGAAGTAAAACTGGTGTCCATTGGATGGCTCATCTTTATCCACAGCACTGATTTTCTGGATAACCTAGGAAAAGAGAAAGTAAAAGATGAAAGCACATTGGTGTGCTATGCTTAGTTTTCTGTGGCAGGACAAAGCAATTTTACACTTTATAATAAATACCATCTCCCTGAATGAGCTAGGGAAAAAGGATCCGATGTATTATTATGAACCCAATCTAAAAAAGGGCTCTGAAAAACAAATCATATCCTTTTCTTAGTTCATGTTTGAATTCACTTTTGTGAACTTCAGAAATAAGCTGTTCCAACTGATTAGACATCCCAGGAAACATCATAAGACACTGAACAATAGATGAACAAACCAAACTGAGATTGAACTGCACTTAATTCTTAGAATTGTAAGACACTTAAACCCGGTTGTGTAAGGTAGGAAACAGCCCAATCAGCTTGCTATGCTGTCTTTCTCCGAAAGGAGTCTAAGTTCTTAGCCATTTAACAGAGCTTTTACAATGTTTACCTTTCCTTCCTGAGGAATTTTCATCACCCCAATTAAACTGGAATTTGAAGGTTCCTTTAATATTAGTTCATGCTATACATCAAAGTGTTAGTTTTGCTGAAACAAGCTGATTATATTTTATCTTAAAGCTGGAAGAATTTCAAAGGCAACTGCTGCTGGATATTTTTTAAGAAACCACAAATTAGAAGCAAAGTGTTCTGAAGACTCTTACCTGCCCCGGCTGGGCATTTTCACAGACGGTGGTCTCATAGTCCATGGCAAATTCAGGGGCGTTATCATTGATGTCAAGTATAGTGATGGCCACATAGCCTCTTCCTACTTGAGATGGATTCTCTAATAAATAAGACAGTGTCTTATCATTTACTCTTTGCCCCTCTAAAGCACAATTCTAATAATAAAATGACGAAGCTGAGAATGAAATCTAGAATCATAATGCTGTATTACTTAAAAGGAGCTATAGAAAATACGAAAATATGATCCAAATACAAACACACACACATTCATATGTATGTACTTGTATGTGTGTGTATATATATACACATACGTATATGTATATACGTATGTGTATGTATACATACATATGTATACCCAAATATATACATACACATGATTATATGTGTGTGTATTCGGATATACATGCATATATACATATATATAAATGTATATTTATGGTCTACATGTGTACTTGTAGTTTTTTAGTCCCTGACAAGAAAATTCTTGAAAGAAGAATAAATAGTAAACCATGAATTTCAATATTCTTTGATGTTAGAGCTCATATTTGCATGACTATACATTCGTATTATCAACACATTATAAATGCATACATATTAAAATACACAATATATCATATACGTGTATGCATGCAAATATGCATTCCTTTTTCAATAGTTTTTATTTTATTTTATTTATTATTTTATCTTTTATGAGGGACTAAACTTAGTTCAATATCAGAATATTCAAATCCAGATGTCTTGGTTATAGATCAATTTACTAATTATTATAAGCTATTTCACTAACTCCATAACAGCATAAACATAATATATGAATTGTGATCAGAAAACAAGAAATTCTGTGAAGGTAATATAGGCCCATTGTTTTTTAGTCCTTGGTTTTCATAAATTTTGTAAATATTAGCATATAGAGAGTGAAGATAAGTATATTTCACAGCTTAGAAATTTGGTATTCTCAAGTTTTTGTACAATTCAAATAAGGAACTACTTTAATTAAGTTGAATTTACAACCTCATGACAATCAATTCTCCACTCACTGTCCTCCATCTTAATTTAGTTTTAAGCCTCACAACTTACGGCTCTCCATTGCAAGGACTGTGATATTATGAATAGCATTTGTCTCTCGATCCAAAGACTTGGCAGTTGTGATGACCCCACTGTTGGCATCAATATTGAAGTATCTCTCCAAGTCTGTGTTTCTGTCAATTGAGTACCTAATTGAACATTGAAGAAAAGAAAAGCCTTCAACATGTACGTTTGATTATAATTTGCTGAAACTATTTCATTATTTGTGTAGCTCATTACTAAATCCTACTGACTCTCTGATGTGTCATATTAATCACATAAATGCATGCCTTGTTTAAAACTCTCCCCACATATTAGATGGTTTATAACCTGTGTCTCACTAATATGTTTGCTTTCTGTCAGACAGTACTAAATGAATACCACAGTAATCTTCACAATGGCTTTGAATATGTCATTAGAACTTCAAGTTCACTATTATTACTATTATTATTTACTTATTTTTTATACAGGGTCTTGCTGTCACCCAGGCTGGGGTGGAGTGGATCACTGTAATCTCAAACTCCTGGGTTTAAGGGATTCTCACACCTCAGCCTCCTGAGTAGCTAGGACTAGAGGCATGCACCACCATATTTGGCTATTTTGTTATTATTATTATTATTATTATTATTATTATTATTATTATTGTAGATGCAGGGTCTTGCTATATTCCTCAGGCTGGTCTTGAATTCCTGGGCTCAAGTGACCCTTCTGTCTCAGACTCCTAATATGCTAGGATTATAGGCGTGAGCCACCGTCACTGGCTAAATTCATTACTATTATTATTATGATGACTCCTGTAAACCATTTACAATATATTTGGTAACCCTGGTCACGATTATGGACCCTTCTAAAATGAAACATGTAACCATCTTGCCCATTTGCATATACTTAGCACCAACCTGTTATTAACCCTCTTTCTTTTTTTTCTTTTTTTTAAATCTTACTCAGTGGTCTTGACCAGGATTCTAAAGACGTGTTTCAAACTGGAACCCCTGAGATTGCATGGCTATTTTTGCATGTAAAAGCCTTTTCTTGAAGTATCTGTAATCCAAATATTTTTTCAGCAGTGAAAAATTACTGCTCCACTTGTATTTTTAGTCCAGGCTATTATTTGTTTTATACACAAAATTTACCCTCCCCTCATGATGATCATCTTCAGGTTCCCCTCACAGTCTTTCTGGTTGGGTGAGATGGCTCTCATTTAAAAACAAACAATTAAACAAATGAATGAAAGAACAAACAGAAAAAAAACACACACCCACTTTAGGCATAATGATTAGCAACTGCTTCAACTACACTCATGATCCATTAAACATAATGGCCTTTCATGTTCTTCATCTTCTTGATTCTTGATTTGCTCCTTTACTCCAGGTGTCATGGATTCTTATGAACATACCCTTGACTTGTCAGCTCTAATATATGCATTACTGTTGGAAACTCTACTTCAAGCATATTCTCTGTCCACCACCTCCCACTCCAGCAATTTTTCATCCTAATAGGGACCTACAGTTTATTGATGCTAGCAACATTTTCTTAAAATCAATTTGCCTTTATTTCCTCACATCTCTTACCGATTTATGTACTATGAGCCCTCGTCATTATTACTCCTGTGTATATGGATATTACATTGTAATACATCAAATTTAGTGACATCAAACCATAATAATAATATATCTTATTTTGTTTGTGTCAGGAATTTGAAAGTGTGTTTGCAGGGCAGTTTTAGCTCTTAATCTCACAGGAGGTTGTAGTCAAACGTTGGCTGGGTCTACAGTCATTTGATGATTTGACTGGGATTGGAGGATCCAGTTTCGAAGTGTCTTATTCACACTGATGGCATGTGCATGGCATGGATGGCGAGTTGGTGCTGCCAAATGGACTCCTCTCCACAACACTGCCTGAGTGTCTTATGGCGGGAGAGCCAGCTTCCCCCATTTTTTTTTTTTCAATTGATCTGACAGTGTGTTTTTTCTTCTTTAATTTCTTAATATGATGAATTTTACTGATGAACTTTTGAATATTAAACCAATCTTATGCTTCTGGGATAAACCCACTTTATCATGGTGAATTATTCTTTTATATATTGCTTGACTGAGTTATCTAAATGTTCTGTGGAAAATATTTGCATGAAAGTCTTGATCAAAGTTTTCTTTTCTTGTACTATGTCTACCTGGTTTTGGTAGTAAGAATAAGGCTGTGCTTGTAAAAAAGTTGGGATGCATTCCCTCTTCCTGTATTTCCTGAACAATACAGTGTAGACTTGGTAATTCTTTAAGCGTTTGGTAAAAATTTGTCAGTGAAGCTATCTGGGCTTGGATATTTCCATTTTCAGAAAGTTTTTAACTAAAATTATAATTTTATAGTTATGGGATTATTTCGGTTATCTATTTCATATTGAGTGAGTTTTGAGAGTTTACACTTTTTGAAAAATTGATCCGTTTATTCTAAATTGCCAAATTTCATTGAAATTATAAAACTTATGTCAGTAGATTTGTTTATAGTATTTTCTTATTCTGCTTTTTATATTTGCAGGGTCTGCAACATCTCCGCTTTTGTTCTTAATATTTATCATTTTTTCTGCTTTTTTTCCCCTTTGTCAATGTTGGTAGAGGTTTATCAATATTTAGGTCTGTTCAAAAAAACAAGCTTTTAATTTTATTGATTTCTGTATAATTTGTTTTGAAATGTATTGATTTATGTTCTTATCTTTACTGTTTTATTTCTTCACCTTGCTTTGGATTTATTCCACTAATGTTTTTCTAATTATTACTCCAGGACACGGGACAGTAGAGAGAAAATAATGGTAAACTCATCACAGGTTTGGAGATACTCTGTAGTACTCTTCTTCACTAAACTACCTGCTAATATTTACTTTTCAGAGGCCTGATGGCTCCACTCTATCCAGGTTTCATAGCTGCATTTACTGTGAGATACAGGGTGGAATATGCTTACTTAGAACAGGGTTATGTGTGTATCTATGTGTGTGTGTGTATATATATATGTGTGTATATATCTATATATATATTACATGTACACATATACTACATACATACGTATATGTATGAACCAATATACATATATAAAATACACTTCTATATAAGTCATATCTAATGGCAATAGGAAAACTGATATTAATGTTTGATAAGAGGATTATAACTTAGTGAGATTATAACCCATACATTCATGCATCAATTAAGCCAATATTAAAACCTGAATTGCTCTCTTTGTCAAATCTCTAAGTTAATAACTGAGATAATGTTTGAATATTCATGAAAAAATAAATGTCTAGATTCTTAAAAGCAAAAAGGCCTTGAACTTGACAGACATCGGTCTAAATGAATTCATGTAATTCCCCACAGGGCTAAAATCAATGACAAAAACACTTGCTTCTATTATCAATAGTCTCAAAGATCCTAGCATTAGAATAAAAAAAAAATTAAAGTTGAGAATTTATTTAATATGTTAAATGTCTCCAACCAGTATTTGCCTCATAATTTAGGGATCTAGTTATAACCTAGGCCTCTATCTGTTTTGAAAAAACACGGGCAACAAAAGTTTCTATCATTCAAATATTTACCATTTCTAAATTATACACTCTGCAGCTTCCCCTTATAGATGTATTTATTTATTTATTTGGACAAAGTCTACTCTGTAGCCCAGGCTGGAGTACAGTGGTGCAACCATGGCTCACTACAGCCTTGACCTCTCAGGCTCAAGTGATCCTCCCATCTCAGCCTCCCAAGGAGCAAGGTCTACACACATGGGCCACTGTGCCAAGCTAATTTTTGTATGTTTTGTAGAGACACGGTCTCACTATTGCTGCCAGGGCTGGTCCCAAACTCCTGGGCTCAAGCAATTCTCCTGCCTCAGCCTCTCAAAGTGTTAGGATTACAGGCTTGAACCACACACCATGCCTGGCCCCCCTTCTAAATTGTGTGTATTTGTTAATAACTATAATCCCCACTTAGATCTCACTAAATAGCATATATATATATATATAGTGCATATATATATATAGTGCATATATATAGTGCATATATATATATATATACATGGTAATTTATGATGTTATCATTTCCTTATGTCTTCCATTTATTCATTTATGCATTCAGCAATTATTCTTGAGCACCAAGTGACATACTATTTCAGGAAATACATTACATAAACAGTTTTTTAAATTGCAACTAAAATAATAAATATTGAGGAAGAAACTAAGAAGTTGTTATGAAGGACGTCAGGGCATGTTTGCAGAAAGGTATTGACTTGAGATGAGATGGGATGCTTTGGCAAAGACAAGGATTAGACTGAATATCCAGAACAGTCCTGGTGGTTTTTACATTTCTTAATGGCAAGGACTTGGGGTCGCCTAGTATTAGAGGGGTTTCCTGTTTTCTACCAGCCCCTCTGGACATGCAAAAAAACTTAAGTTGTTGTATAAAGCATTGGCTAATGTATAAAGTTACTTGAGAAAAAAAATCCTTAGGTAAGAAAAATAAAGAAAATACAGATACTTCTCAGAATGAGAAGTGTAATATATCTCTGCCTTAGTAATGTGGGATGGCTGATTGAGCCAAGAGAAGAAAGGCCCTAAAAGAAGTCTGAAGGGACACACTATTTGATGTTGTGGATTGACTGGCCTAGGGAGTGAGAAATGCAGTTGCCTGAGTTAATTGGAGGCTGAACTAGAAGTGTGAGGATAGGTGATTTCCTAGTCATGAACCACCATTAACTACAGTGCAACTTCTGACGCCATTAGTGGTGTGTGGACTTACAACAATCTCTCTAGCTTCTGCAAATTACAGCCTAAAATACTTGGCTTCCTTTAGTGTATGTTAGAGTGGACAATTAGAGAGATCACTTCCATATTTTTGCAGCAACAGCAGTTAAGCTTCTGCCCCATCCACTTATTATGCTGACAGCTCTGTATCTCAATATCCAGCCTAAAACTAGTTCCTGAAATTTTTGAACACTGCTTTATAGATGCCTTTGCCTCATTAATTCAATCTCAATATATCTATGAGCAAATTCATCAACCTTTTCCCCAAATTACCCTACCTTCTGAACTTTTCTCTTTGCAGGATATAATATTTAAAATATATTTTACCTTTTTTCCCTAATTCTCAAACAAATATGTAAGATCATATGTGGCAGAAACTTCCATTTGCATGCCTAATAATTATATTTCTCTTACTTCTTGTTAAGAGAACCATGCTTTTATTAGACGCAGCCATATGTCCCTCTGAAAAACTATATTTGCTAGCCTCCCTTGTAGATGTGATGTCTTTATATCTAAGTTTTGGAAAATGAGGTACAAAATACATTTTTAGCCTGCAGCCTAATTGAAAAACTCCTTAAAGCATGAGCGATAGCTGTTAATTTACCTGGTATTTGATTTCTGCCCTTCCCCTTTCTCTCACCTGGGGCATAAACACAATAGAAGAGATCCAGAAGCCATATTGTAAATAAGCGGTGACGAGTGCTTAAAAAACAAAGCGAAGGCTCTTGATGGCATTATACTGCCAAGGTGTCAGTCCTCGAGAGCATAGCTCCAGACTTCTCATTAGTATGTCATTAGTGGTAAGCTTTGCTGCTACTAGTCAAGCACAATTTCTAACTAACGCAAGCATATATTATTATTGAGGTTATTTCGATACTGGACTCTAAAATTTCACAGCTGGGGGGTTGGATCCAAGATTTAGAATCATGACTATTTGAGCCAGTTTTCCAGCATACTATGTTGCATATAAATTAATTGTAGTTTCAGCCACCTACATCTCTATAATTCAGCTTCTATTTGTTTTTTTCACCCCCCTGCTTTCCTATCTAAACTCATAACCAGTCAAACTGATGTATTAATTGGTGAACAAATATACCACACACATCTCCAATTCTGTGCCTTTTCTCATGTTGGTCATTCTGTATTCCTGTTTTTCCTCCTTTCCAATTATTTTAGTCCTGCTATTCCTTGAAGACAAACTAGTAGCATTAAAGCAGTATGCCTTTCCAATTACATCAGAAGTCATGCTTTTTTAAGAAAACCTGCAGGGTGTGTGATCCGTGGATCCTACCAAATGCTCCTTGTGCTACACCACCAGGAACCATAGACTGAGGATTAAAAGACAGTATTTCTGGCCATGACCCTGTCACTAACCTACTGTTCTAATTGGGGCTTTTCATCTGTGCTTTTCTGTTTCTTCATTTGTTCAATGAGAAAGTTTTACAAGATGAATTCTCATTTTCAGATCTAACACTGGATTTTTTAAAATGAGTTTTCAGTAAGATCTCTTCTACAGCTACATAACAAGAGGGTTTCTGCAAAAGACCATATCTCATACATCTGTGTGTCTTCAGTGTTCTGAACATCTGTTACAAAATGAATTCCTTAATGAATACCGGTGATTATCACTGCAGCTATTTGATGAGCTAAAGAGATCAATTAAAATGTTCTTCTTTATATTCACAGGTAGCATTCTTATCACCAGCTATTAATTTGCATATCAGTGTTCACAAACAGAAAGTGCAGGTGAGTGAGCTAGATTAACACAAGCGTATCATCAGTACTCCCAAAGTGGCAAAAGATAATGTAATACAAAAACATGGGAAAATTTAGTCAATTGAAATAGATGAATAATTTGAATAGAAATTTTAATCTACTATAAAGTTTGTCAATATGTGTGTGTGCATTTGTGTGTGTATGTGTATTGCTGTAAGGATCGTACAGGTTTGATACAGACCTCACTAAAATCCTGGAACCATATTTGCTAACTGTGTGGCCAGGGACATATTTACTTCTAATATAGGAATAATAATGCTTGCCTCTTAGGAATTTAATGATAAGTAAACTTCAAAATAAACTACTGAGGCCGGGCACTGTGGCTCACGCCTGTAACCACAGCATTTTGGGAGGCCGAGGTGGGTGGATTGCTTGAGTTCAGGAGTTAAGAGACCAGCCTAGGCAACATGGCAAAGCCCGTCTCTACAAAAAATTAGCTGGGCGTGGTGGTATCTGCCTGTAGTCCTAGTTGCTGGGGAGGCTGAAATGGGAGGATCACCTGAGCCCAGAAGGCGGAAGTTGCAGTGAGTCATGATTGTGCCATTGCACTCCAGCCTGGGCGACAGACTGAGGACCTGTCTCAAAAAAAAAAAAAAAAAAAAAAGAATAAAAATGAACTATTGATTTCTGAGCTTAATGATAGCAGACACCTTGCTTGTATCCTCATCCCTCTTCTGATTATGTCAACACAATTTTCCTTTAGGGTTTTAAACTTTTTCAAATCTCATATGCAATCTTGATGGCACTCAAGATGTCCAGAAAGTTTTGGAGAAGAGACGGCCACATATATCAAGATATGAAAAAAATAATAATAATAAAAAAAAACCTCTGCAGGAAATGTGAATCTTAGACAGCTGCAAGAAAAGAGTTGCAGCTGATTCATCACAGTTGCCACATTCTGAAGAGCCTGCTACCCTCGCTACACGTATTTACAGAGGAACCCTACTCCTCTCTTTTCTGAAGATTGGCCACTCAGTCTTTTCCTTTCTTTCTTTGAGCTATACCTGATTATTTCAATAAACTTCTTTTTTAAAAAATGAACTGTGGCCAATTACTGTTGATTATAATTAAAGAATGTTAAGAGGACAGTACATGATAAAAAGTAATATTCTCTAACGTTTTAACCCCATGAATAATTCTCTATGATTTATACCAAGAACATTGAATTTTTGTATTCCTTTATTAATGTGACTTTTCAATAAGTATTTAATTTTTATATATATATATATATACACATACATAGTGTGGCAGGGTCTCACTCCGTCACTGAGGCTGGAGTGCAGTGGCGTGATCTCAGCTCACTGCACCCTCCACCTCCTGGGTTCAAGAGATTCTTCAGCCTCAGCCTCCCGAGTAGCTGGGATTACAGGCATGCACCACCACACCTGGCTAATTTTTGTATTTTTGGTAACGATGGGGCTTCACCACATGGGCCAGGCTGGTCTCGAATTCCTGGCCTAAAATGATCCACCCACCTCGACCTCCCAAAATGCTGGGATTACAGACGTGAGCCACTGTGCTGAGCCCTCAGTAAGTATTTTAGATATGAAACATACTGTAAGAAACAAATCAGAACAAATGTAATTTTCAGTGAATTTATTTTACCTGGAGTCTTCCAAAAAGGTAACTAAGAAAGTCTTTGCTGACAGCAGAGCTTTGTAATTCTAGAGCAATAGAAGAAAACATCAAAAAATGGGCCGGGGGTGGTGGCTCATACCTGTAATCCCAGTACTTTGGGAGGCTGAGGCAGGTGGATCACCTGAGGTCAGGAGTTCGAGGCAAGCCTGGCCAACATGGTGAGACCTCGTCTCTACTAACAATACAAAAATTAGACAGGCATGGTGGCGGATACCTGTAATGCCAGCTGCCCGGGAGGCAGAGGCAGAAGAATTGCTTGAACCTGGGAGGTAGAAGTTGCAGTGAGCCGAGATCATACCACTGCACTCCAGCCACGCAATAAGAATGAAACTCTGTCTCAAAAAAAAAAAGAAAAAATGGCTCAAATAAATTAGGCATTTCCTACAAAATTTAACTCTACAAAAATTATCTCTGGATAGTAAGTACACTACTCTAATGAAAACACGCTGTTTTCACCATACATGAACATATACTTTCTTTTTTTTCATTTTTAGTGGTAATTATGCTAAAATGAGCAGCATTTTGAAATAGAGTACAGCTTATAGTCTTCTCGGAGATTTAATATCTGCTACTTTTTAAGTTAATCAGTTTTACTGCTAGTATTATTTTTCTGTATGTTATGTTACTGGTTTGCTAATTTTCTTACAATAAAATAGATATTCACAAATAATTTAGATTTCATATGTGCACATATATGAATGAATACAAGCTACTGAAAAAGTACACATTATTCAAAGACCCCAAATATGTTCACACTAGTCACATCACATAAAGTAATTTCCAATAAAATATTATCACTTTTTATGTGAGGATATACAATACTAGGAATGCTGAAAAAGCCCACAGGTAAATATTATCCAAGTATCCTTTAACATAAATATAAACACATTTCTATATTTAGATTATTAGAAATGCTTAAAATGATGCCTATTACTTTTTGTTTTCCTGTCTTCATATCTGATCTTATTTGTAATAATATCATGTTCTATTTCATTGGCCATTTTTAGCATAGGAACTTTAGGCTTGCTGTGATGCCTACAGAAATGAATTTGCTGATTTCATGATTTAGTACTAGGCTTTTAGGATATAACCAAATAAAACATAAATGTACTTTGCACAATGTTTCTTGGCTTGTCCAAATCTTGCCATCCCTTGAAGCCCCACTTACACTACCACTCCTTCAAATGAAATCTCACAGCCAGTGAACTTGGAGTGCTGATTATTTATCTTACAATTTGCCATATTACAGTGCTGGCATATTTTCCCCCATATTGTTTAACTTTTGTGAGATCTTATTACTTCATCCAGATTGTAAGTTCCTTGAGGTCACAGGAAATGTTTTATTTATCTTTGTTTTCTCATTAGCATTTTCCCCAGTGCTTGCATAACACAGGTTTTTAATGAATGCCTGTTCAGTTATTGATCAGTCTGCCAATGCTGACATGAGAAATGAGTCAAATCCTCTAGACTCCAGGCTGTTCTTACAGCTTTTACCATCTTGGATGAGAAACACAGAAGTGAAGTTTCTATCATTCAGAAACGTGACCAGAATCAGCAGACCACAATCTGTCCTTCCAAGTTCAATAGATAAACCCCGATATTGAGTACTTAGGGCCAAAATTTACATGATATGATAAACAGCTACTTATCAAATAACAAGCCAGAAACGTGCTTGCCCTCAATTACCCATTTTTCTTTAAATAAAAAAAAATTTTCCCTCTAAGTAATCTCAAGTATCAACAAACTTCCACCCTTGGCTTTGACTGCAATTTTAGTTTACGTATGGTTTTATTTCCACATACCACCCCCTGCCACAAAAGGACAGTACACTGTACATGAAATGGTGGTCTAGATAAGCTATTTGGATGTTGGGTGAAGTATAAAAAAGACCTAACATTCACAATCGTGTTATGTTCTGGCCAGTTACTGGGGTTTGGGTTTTTTAAATCTTTCCATCTATGACGACTACACTTGTAAATGTCAAGAATGACCAGGTTCCAATAGTCATGTAGGTGCCCCAGTCTTTCTCTAAGGAAAAAGCAGATTCATAGAGAAGAGTCATGCATAGCCTTTGGTTGGTACTTTAGTAAAGTAGGTAGAAATTTTAAAATGCTGTGCAAGGCAGGGATCATGTAGGAAGACAGTATCAACTTTGCCTTGCTGGGGGCAACTAAATGTATATTTTTCTAGAATTCTAATTTATTGCCTCATATATCAGAAAATACTACAAACATAAATGACATATGCTAGATTTCAGTATTATACAACACAGAATGTCAATAAATTCAAAACTAATCATCCCATTGGCCACACTGCTTTACAAGTCAAACCCTACTGGTCTAATTTTAAACAATTACAACAAAACAAATAATGCTTTTCCATTCCTTAAAGAACTACAATATTGCTAAAGGTGTAAAGCACAAAGCTCGCAATTGTTAAGACTCCTCATGTCCCATCTCAATCTGGAGACTCACATTTCCTAGTACCTCAGAAGACTGCTATTTATCCATCCATTAACATATGTTTTATTATGTTAAACATATGAGACAGGATTTACATTTTGATAGTTATTGGAGTGCCTAATGCAAATACATGTTTATATTCATCAAAAAGCCATACAATATGTTATATCTATTGGAATATGCGTGAGTACAACACAACTTGCAATACAGATTGCCAATATGGTTGCATATAAAATGCTATGTCTCTTTTACTGAATTCATTAATCTCAGAATTAAAATGGCATGGAAACACAATAACCTATAATAATAGCAATATATAATGATAATACGTGGTAATATTCAAGTCATGATTCACAGTTTAAAAGTTTCATTTACTTTCTCGCTCTTATTCAATCATCAGAAAAGCTTGGGATAAAGCATCAGTTACTTTTCCTTTTTCCTGGCTAATACAAAAACACAGGAGACAAGGTGACATCTCCTAGGCCATTCCACAAACAGCAGTGCTGGGAAGGGAACCAGTCTTCCAGAGAAAGCATGAGAGTAATGCATATGCCACAAATTATAAAATTAGGAGACTGGCCTCTTAAAGGATATTATATAAATGAATAGAGGAAGAGAAGTATGTGAGAGACAAATGCAGAAAAAAAAAGGTATAAATAATTGTGCTGACCTTATGAAAATCGTGTGAAAACTTTCAAGTATGTAAGTACTAAGCATGACTCAAGAAATTAATTCTACAAATGCAAAAGAAATATTTATATACACAAAATAAAATTTTAATTCACTGGGGACAAAGTTTATCTATTCCTCTATTTGTGAGATAATGATGTAAGCTACTACTAACCTGAACTTTCAGGTCACCGTCATTACTTTTAAGGAAATGAAAGTGGGGTAAAAAATATGGTGCTGGGTAGGTACTCTTTCACTGATAAAGACCACAGAGATTTTTACTTCCAAAATCAGAAGTTCAGCCTTTGACCTCTGTGCTTCAGAGAACAGAACTGGAGCTCACTTCATCTCTCTCTAGTCACTACTTGCTCTTTCTCAAGTCATCTCCCATTTGGGCCCACTCTTCCTTCTTCTTCCTCAAATTATTATTTATAATATTGACATTTTTTCAACGAAAATATTATAAAAAGTGAAATATTTTCTACGAAAGTCTTCAACAGAATGGCAACAAGGGAGTGGGTAATAGAAGAATTTTGAACAGGATAAAAATATCAATGCAATCAATGAAAATATTCTTAAATCCTTTCATTTTACTTATTCGCTTATTTATTTTAGAGACAGGAGTCTCACTATGTTTTCCAGGCTGGAGTGCAGTGGTTATTTACAACTGCAATTGTAGCTCACTGCAGTCTAGAACTCCTGGTCTCAAGTGATCCTCCTGTTTCAGCCTCCCAAGCTGCTAGAACTACAGGCATTTGTCACCCCACCTGGCTCCATCATTCATTTTAGTAGTAAATTATGATATATATTAATGTCTTTCGGTCATTCTCCATATCTCCAACTTTATGAAAGCATGTCTCTCTTTCTTTCCATTAAATTAAATGATTCAAGCAAAAACCAAATTGTCCTAAGTAGCTAATCTATGCCAGTAATTGTACTGTGGTTGATTGTTCATGAGGGCAAGAGATTTAAGGTTTCACTAAGAGATGGAATGCTATAACAAAACTCAAACTCATGTTTGCCCAGATGAATATAACTTGGTATGTGGGGCTGAACTGCAGTCAGAAAGTTTTCTTGACTATGAAGGCAGGGCAATTACAGAGAACAGGGGAAGGCTTATTCTATCTGCTATATTTGTGATTCATAAATATTCTTGTGCACAGATTATATTCTCAGAAATGGTCTATTATCACCACATTAAAAACCATATAATCTAAAGTATAATAATAATAATAATAAAAGAAAAAAAAAGAAAATTAAAAAAAAAAAACCGTATAATCATCAATACACTCTGAATTTGCTGCCTAGATAAGCACATAATACATATGATTTCACTTTTTAAATAACTATTTTTCTATACCAATCCTTTACTAGGTTCTCTATATATGTGTGTGTGTGTGTGTGTGTGTGTGTGTGTATATATATACACATATACATATATGTATGTATATAAACTACTTTAAAATATGTGTGTTTGTGTGTATACATGTACATAATCACTTAATTACTTTAGAAAGAAACAACATTATGGGTTTTTTTAAATCAATAAATATTAAGTAATTTTCATGACAATTTAGAGCCAATGTCCAGACTTATCTCAAAAGTTAGTTCAAAAGCACTTCATTGTTAAATATTATTTAAATCTAAAAGTCTGTGGATACTTTCTAATTGAACATATCTGAACATAAAACAATCATTGTTGTCTTATTTATTTTTTACTTTATAGTCTTTGTAATCAAAATCAAACCTTTATGTTGAAAAGTGAAGTATTTTACTTACAAACCCAAATGAGACATATAATACAACAGACATTTTATTTCAAGTATATTCTATTTATGTTAACTCAAAAAATAAGTCTCACACAAACACATAAACACATGCATACACACAAAAACACGTAGATCTCATACTATAAATTATAGCTAAAAAGTGCAAAATGTAATGTTGTCATATTTTGAAATGCTTACATATCACCATTTTGTCAGTCTTAAAGATATTATTTGGCTATAACAATATCTAGCCTAGATACAAGACTACTGAAAGGATATTTTTAATAGTCTTTATATGTAGATAGTTTTTTTAAAAAAAATTAAGTGGAAATATTAAATTGAACAAATATATACTCTTCAAGTAGACCAATATCAATAAAATGATGTGTTTACAAATTAGTCCCTAATTTGAATTGTTGATACAATTATTTTTCTAACATATGCATGTATCCTACAACTAAAACATGCATCGCTTCATTTTTTTTTTTTGTTTTTTTGTTTTTTTTATGTTTTGCTTTAAAAGAGATTCAGGATAATTGGTTGAATAGAAACATCAGCTATGGCTTGTGGATAATAATGGAGGCCTAAAAATATGTCTCAATGATAATGGCCTTGATAATCAGATGATATTTTTGAGTTAGTAAAATGTATGTTTCTAATGCTGTTTTACCTCTGCTGTTATAACTCGATATATATATATATATATATATATATATAGTTTTTATTTGTTATGAACAAAGGAGCATCATAGCGTAAAACAAGAGTTGTGAATAAGAATGCGTTGTTTGTAAAACCATAGAAAAGGAAAACAATGAGTTTTTACCTCACAGGGCTATTGGAAGAATCTGGGTCATGAGCTGCTACAGTGCCGATGATATTCCCAACCTGGGTAGCTTCCGACACCTCCATAGGGTACAAGGGTGAAGAGAACACAGGGGGCTCATCCACATCTTCCACAATTATCTTCACGGTCGTCGTGTCACTGAATGGACCCAAGCTTAGAAAGCGAGGGTCGGCATCTTTATTTGCAGCTTCTATCCGTAGCGTGTAACTTGTTTTGGCTTCAAAATCCAGCTCCTGTAAAGAAAGTCGTTAGGAAAATTAAATCACCAGTTAAACAGTCAGCAAAGCTGAGCCTTTTCATTTATGAATGTCAATAAGCATAGGAAGGACTCTGTCATGTAAATGCACCATCAGCATTCAAAAATAATAAATAACAAAGCCAATCTTGTTGCTTTCCTGGCTCACAAACAATGGTTAGTGCTTTTGAATCAACTTCATCATCCACTCTGCTGCTATATGCTGCACAAACAGATAGATGCCAGTCTTTGGAATATGATTTGAAAGAAAAACTGGTCAGATTTTTTTTTTTTTTCCAACAAGGACTGTCAATGTAATATTCTTCAACCATGTAATTTAACTGTACTACCCAGGGTGCACTTTAAAAATTAAGAAAAGCATTACTTTCTATTGAATTTCTCATTTAAAAAGTCAGTGATTTGGGGGACTACATTAGGATTCTGAGTTTTCAGGGCACTCTAAAAAGTGTGGCTACAGGGGCAAGTGTGCCATCCTGAAGTTGTTCAGTCTGCAAACACGGCCAGTTCTTCTCCATGAAGCACCCATCATGTCTGCCTTCACTATTCCTCCATCAAAATATACTAGATCTCTATTTTAGGAGGTGAACAGTTATATCTCAGAATCTTTACATTGTATCTAATTTTCCAAGAGGATTTACATGCTACAATTTTCCTAAAAATTAGTGACCAACTCAAACCGCATGAGAGCTGAAAAAGGTTGTAAGGACAATTAAACTAGTTGCAGTAGCACAGCACCATCTTTGAAAAATAAAAATCATATATACACAACATGTAGACGTTGTTTGTGACAATAACATGCTTCTTTTTCTTCAATGGATACAGAAAGTAACAGCTTTTTATGACTTTCAATTTCAGTCTTACCACTGCAAAACTGTCCCCAAATTCTTTTTACATTTAATGATGTAAAACAAAAAGAATTAAAAATAGTGAAAAAAAACTTTACAGGAATACTACAAAATATAATACATACTTTACTTAGTTGTCAGTATATAAAAATAAAGCATTATGAAACGTGAGCTAATATGTAATACTGAGAATTGTAATTCAAATTCATTCACTATATGTTTGGGCATATGTGTGTGTATGTATGCAGGCACGCATTTATTCCAACTTATCCCACAAAGGATGTAATAGCCAAAATAAATAAAACAATATAGTTATATAAGTATAAAATAGGATATATATACACATACTCTACTGTATATAATATATCTCATACTGTGTACAGTGCATATTCACTTTGCTACATAAAATATAACACATACATACACACATATACACATTATATATATAAATATATGTATACACATTACATATGTATATATATATGTTTGCACACAAATATTAAAGAGATTCCACAGCTTATCTCTGAGTAAGAAAAAGGAAAATATATACATATATATATATATATAAATCTATATATAAAATAGGCTTACAATATCTAGACCAGACAGTACTTACTACAACGCTTATTTAACATCTGTCTTAGCCACTAGATTTGAAGCCCTGACCATTTTGCTCATCACTATTATTCCCAGTACCTAAAATGCTTTTGATACATAAGCATTTATGTATCAAATAAATTCTTGAGCCTCCTTTTCTTGAATTAAGACAACAAAAAAAATTAGAACACAGATATTCAGTGTACAAGAGGCTGAAAATTGAACTATACATCTGACCCAAAGAATCCTGCTGGTCAAAATGAGAGATAAGGGAAGAAATACAGTCAAGTATATTGTTTTTCTTGAGCACAAAAACACTTTTTAGAATTGCTGCAGAACAAAAAAGTTTTAATTTTTATCTGAGGTTTTACATAAAAATGTTGGGGCACATAGAAAATACTGCCATGACAACATTGTATTAACAAACTCAGTAATATCTTTATGAGGCCAACTTTTTTTGTTTGTTTATTATCTAAGTGTCAGTCTCATCCAATGGTGGTCAAAAAAAGGTGAGAATCAGAACCTACCAGAGACCCTTCTAAAATATGTGTGGCCCCTTCCAAGGGATTTTGATTCAGCAGATGCAGGATGAGGCACAGGCAGATATATTTTTAGAAGGCTCATCAAGTGATTCTGATGCAAATCTTCTTTTAAGAAACCTGACCTATTCATTAAAATTTTCTTGGGCCTATCTATAAATTCCAATCTTTATGTTGGAGACACTTAGAAGCATTCTCATTTACCTAAAAGCATCTACTGAGAAACCAAAACATACTCGTAGTTTAGATAATAACCTGAGTTTGTTCTTATATTCTTTATAAAAATTACTAACTATAAGAGAAACCTTATTTTCAAATATGATGTGTCTATATGTAAAAGAATACACTTAGAAATCCCATTTGTCAGCTCCTTTCAAATCAATGCAAAACCACAACCTTTAAGTTATTTATTCAGGTTTTCACATTAGCAAAAGGCATACCAAGTATTTCTGTATTCAAGTAAAAGTTTGTCTCACTTATGAAAGAATAATTTAAAATTTACTACAGAAATGAATGCAATTTTTTATAGCAACTTGTTTTTTAAATGTATCTAAAAGGAGCAACATGAGGTATAGACATCTGGATGCTAAAAAGTCATGAAGAAACACACTATTATGCATGATGATTGGTTGCCTAAAAGCTATTAAGAAAATAAAGCAATAAAAGAATTCATATGAAAGTCTATGAATCAAGATTACAGACAAAAGGAATTGCTTCACAAAATTATTTTCAAAGTATATCAGAATATGCCAGGATCTAGTTTTCAAATATGTGATGAATAAGACTGTTAAGCATTTGAATAAAAAAATAAATTTTTGCAGTAAAATTTACTTTTTATATGACTTCTCATTGTTGATTTCTAGATAAGTAATATAGTCCATAACTATTAGAACTAATTATTAAGATTATACTTGAAAAATAACAATTAAGAAAAGACACCAAAGAAGGAAATAGAAAAAAATAAAAGTAATTTCTAAATAAATTATCTTGATGTTTGGAAGTACATTGTATTCATTTTCTTGCTGCTGATAAAGACATACCTGAGATTGGGCAATTTAGAAAAGAAAGAGGTTTAATGGACTCACAGTTCCATGTGGCTGGGTAGGTCTCACAACCATGACATAAGGTGAAAGGCACATCTCACATGGTGGCAGACAAGAGAAGAAGAACTTGTGCACTGAAACTGCCCCTTATAAAACCATCAGATCTCTTGAGACATATTCACTACCACAATAGCAGTATGGGGGAAAACCGCCTCCATGATTCAATTATCTCCCACTGGTTCCTTCCCACAACACATGGAAATCATGGGAGCTACAATTCAAGATGAGATTTGGGTGGGGACACAGCCAAACATATCATACATATAAGTGGATACTTACATAATTGGAAATTTAACCTGGGCTAAAAAAAAAGGCTGCATCTCTCTTTCAGTGTCTCTAGGGTTCCCAGAATGACTCTGTGGTTTCACCACTTCAAGTCTGGAATCAAATAGGGGATATACAGACTAGTAGATACTTTTTCATACATCAAGTGACATCTGTGTTAGAGACACTAAAAGAGAGAAGCAGCTTTTTTGGTGTATTAGTTTCCAAAGTACAAAAATAGTCTTTAAATTTATTGTCATCAAGGATAATTAAATTAGGATTAAATAAAAAGAATTCTGTGTAAGGCAAGGGTCTGCAAACTTTTTTGTGAAGTATAAATATTAGTGACTATTAGACTTGGCAGGGCATACATTCTCTGCCACATGAAAATGAATAAATATGATTGTTTGCAAATAATAATTTTTTGATAGGTAACTCAGATTTTAAATTCTATATGGCTTTCATGTATCATAACATGTTTTTCTTGTTTTGAGTTTTTCCAGTCATTTAAAAATATAAAACCATCTTTACCTCATGGGCTGGGCTAAAACAGGCAGGCAGTTGTTTGCCAATCTCTGATTTAAGGAGCCCAATATGGTAAGGCTAACATTCATGGCCTTCAGTGATCAGCATCCAGCACACTTTTTCTCTTCTAGTATATATCACCTGCTGCTCCTTCTTTCTCAGATGATTCAAAAATCGTATTTACTTCTCACGTAACTTTTTCATTCCTCTCAGAGAAATCTTCTAGAGACTATCACCTTCTTAATAAGCATTTCCATAATCCCCTTACCTATGTAATAAAACTTTTTTACATTAAGAACTAGCTACAAAGAGTTGTACACACACATCTTGAACATGCATTTTTGAAAAATGTAAGATTAGTGTTTCTTTTGCATTTTATATTTGTGTCCGCCCCCCACCACCACCAAAATTCATACGTTCAAATCCTAACCCCCAAGGTGATGCTATTAGGAGGTGGAACCTGTGGGATTTAATTAGCTTTTGAGTGTGGATCCCTCATGAATGGTATTAGTGCCCTTATAAATGAGACCTCAGAGAGCTCCCTCACCCCTTCTGCCATGAGAGGACACAGGATATATCTGTGTATGAACCAGAAAGAGGGCCCGCGTCAGACACCAAATCTTGACTTTGGACTTCTCAGCCTCCACAGCTGTGAGAAATAAATATTTGCTGTTTAAACATCCAGCATATATTTCTATTATAGTAGCCCAAACAGACTAAGACAATATTATTAACACATGTGAAAACTAAACAGCAAAGAGTTCTAGTAAAAGTCCAAAAAGCCCATGTTCAAAGAGCACAGATACTATATGAACTCATGGTCATCTATATCCATCACATTGTATGATGTTACCATGTATAAGCCTGTGCTGACCTCATCAACCTCATGAGGTTTTTGTAAATTATTGAGAAATAAATAGCACCTAGAACAGTGACTGACAAAAAAATAATCACCGTATAAATATTTGCTGTATTACTATTATGCTGTTATTAGAAGCATTATTTCCTGCTAGATTATAAGCAAATGGAAAGTAAAGAGTACGTGTCTCTCATCTTTGTTCCGCTCTGGCACCTAGGTTGTTGTCTTTGGCAAATTCTATTGTTGGATTAAAAAATATGACTATCACAAATAGTGGAGTCTCAAAGTTTCCCTTGCCATTTGTAGCCTTTTCAATATTAAAACAAGTTAATTATTGAATTCATTTAATAAAATCATTGCACTTCATTTTTCTTCATTAATATAGCTTTACTTCTGGTTTATAGCCAAATGTACACTTGTTAAGTTCAATGACCTCCTTGTATATCTCGCACCTTTAGCCAACAATGTTGTTAATGTTTCAGGAATTGATCCAAGTTAAATCCTTCTAAATTTCTCCATTCTGTTCTCTTTAATGGTAGCATGACACTATCAGGGGTGGACAGTGTTTGCATATATGTGCGTGTCTATATAATGTCTTACGTTTAATTTTGATTTTGTTCAAAAGTCTATGACTGTCTTCATTAAGAGTATTTCTTTCTCTGGAGATTCTAGCTGTTTTTCAGATGAAAGTATATTTTGTAGCTTTCAATATCTGTAGCTTTTCCCTACTTCTTGAACAAATAAATGTAAACCTTTTTTCCTAAGTAAATGGGCTTAAGTGAGACCATACCTATGGGAAAATAACCCTCATTTATAACTTTTCCCTTACAATAATTTTATGTTAGGTCGGGCACAGTGGCTCACGCCTGTAATTCCAGCACTTTGGGAGGCCAAGGCGGGCAGATCATGAGGTCACGAGTTCAAGACCAGCCTGGTCAACATGGTGAAATCCCGTCTCTACTAAAAATACAAAAGTTAGCCCGCCATGGTGGCACATGCCTGTAATCTCAGCTACTGTGGAGGCTGAGGCAGGAGAATTACTTGAACCCGGCAGGGAGAGGTTGCAGTGAGCCGAGATCGCGCCACAGCACTCCAGCCCAGGCAACAGAGCAAGACTCTTTCTCAAAAAAAAAAAAAAAAAAAAAAATTACTTTAAATCTCTAAATAAATATACTACCCAGAACCTTAAACCTGATCTACAACCTTGGATGAGGTTTAAAAGCAGGAATAATTCTGTACATTTAAATATAATGATTTCCCAAGAACTTTCCAAAGCAAAATACATCCTGTTTATTATGAACACTGCATTCTGTGGTTTCTATTTTCTTTTTTTTTATTTTTATTTTATTTTATTATTATTATTATTATACTTCAGGTTTTATGGTACATGTGCGCAATGAGCAGGTAAGTTACATATGTATACATGTGCCATGCTGGTGTGCTACACCCACTAACTCGTCATCCAGCATTAGGTATATCTCCCAGTGCTATCCCTCCCCCCTCCCCCCACCCCACAACAGTCCCCGAAGTGTGATGTTCCCCTTCCTGTGTCCATGTGTTCTCATTGTTCAATTCCCACCTATGAGTGAGAATATGCGGTGTTTGGTTTTTTGTTCTTGCGATAGTTTACTGAGAACGATGATTTCCAATTTCATCCATGTCCGTGGCGATTCCTCAGGGATCTAGAACTAGAAATTCCATTCGACCCAGCCATCCCATTACTGGGTATATACCCAAAGGACTATAAATCATGCTGCTATAAAGACACATGCACACGTATGTTTATTGCGGCATTATTCACAATAGCAAAGACTTGGAACCAACCCAAATGTCCAACAATGATAGACTGGATTAAGAAAATGTGGCACATATACACCATGGAATACTATGCAGCCATAAAAAATGATGGGTTTCTATTTTCTTATTTCCCTGGGTTATGACCAAGAAGGCCTTATATTTCTTTTAGCTTGAGTAAATTTAAAATTACTCAGGTTTATTCAGGTTTCTTTCTAATTTTAGGCCCCTGACCTCTCTTTAGAAAATTCGTCATTGTAAATCTTTTCTCTGCCCTTTTAATATGTAAATCTAAAATCCTTTTGACACTTTTATTACCAAGGAATGTCTTCCTCAAGGGCCCCAAAGCCATCTCTATGAAATTTTATCATCAAGGAAGACAGAACCAATACCACCCAGTTTCTGTAGAAGGGTAAGAGCCTAACTTCAGCAGGAGCCTTTTTCCAGGTTGTAAAACTATCCCCTGTCATGATGATACAAGAACATTTACTTTCCTATTGGTTAAAGCCAATCATCAAACACAACTGGCCTATGATCCCCACCCTCCATCCTAGCTCATAAAAACTCTGCAGCCCTTTGCTTTAGCCAAGTTGAGTTTGGACTGAGTCTGGTTTCTCTCTCCTATTGCAACAGCCTTGAATAAAATCTTCCTTACCTGTTTAACTGTCCTGTGCAATTTTTGCTTTCACAGCAGCAAGTGATCTTAGTAGGTAGATGAGGGCTCTATTTTGAAATTTTTGTGACTCATGAATTTTAGCAAGAAATTATATTCTCTAGAGAAGAAGGTGAGAGAAAGATAATATACAAACAATAAATACTATGTTCTACCTAGGTGCATGCTGTTGATGCATTCATAGAGGTCTATGGGTTATGGGGAAGAAGAGCTCTGGAGGTCTTGCCAGCTCTGTGTATTCTCTGCAGCGAGACTGATACTTTCTTATCTTTGTAACTGTACTAGATTTGAGATTCTTATAAAAAGATCCTAACTTTATTAATCTTACAAATCTACAATAGATATGATTATTTTTGAATAAAATAGAGATTTACTGATTTACAAAGAAAAAAAATCTAAGTTCAAACAAATTACCTGAAAAACAGTAAAATAAGTGCAAGCAAATTTAGAATAAGCAAAAGAGATTACTGGTTGTCTCCAGGTCCATTTTATACTTTTATGACAGTCATTATTATTATTTTAATTATACTTGAACACAGATATTAGGACAGTACATGAACAAACATTTGCAGTTTGCAAATGGATTATTACCAGTAGATAGAAAGTGCCTATGCTCCAAAAGTAGGTTGAAACAAAATACAATGAATAATTGCAGAAATGATTGCAGCCTAAAACCATAAATTATACAAAGATATGATCAGGAATACAATAATGACATAAATATCAGGAGATATTATTTTCATCATCTAGTAACACAAGTTAATATTGAGGAATATTATCATCAAAGTAACCACAGCCATCACGTATTATTTTAAACTTAGCACAGTTTAAAATAGGCTCTGCCTATCCAGATTCTTATTCATACTTAGTTAACGAGTGTCTTCCTTTCTCTCTTCTGTTCTCCTGTCTGGATCAGTTTCGCCCCCAAAGAAATGTTCCATTTTGACTTCTGCATTAATTAATTTCACACTGCTACAGTAACAAATTACCAAAATCTTAGTGGCTTAAAAAACAAATTTATTGCTTTATAGTTTGGGAGGTCAGAAGTCTAAAATCAAGGTGTTGGCAGAGCTTCATTCTCTCTGGAGGCTTCAGGGAAGAATTGTTCCAGTGTCCAAAAGCTGCATGTATTCTTGGCTCATAGCCCCCTCCTCCATCTTCAAAGTGCATCACTCCAAGCTTGGGTTCTGTTACTGTATCTCTTTTTTATAACACTGACTCATCCTTCTTTCCTCTTTAAGGAGCCTTGTGATTATACTGCACCCAATTATGTGATCCAGGATAATGTTCCCATTAAGCTCCGTAACTTAATCACGTTTCCAAAATTCACTTTACCACATAAGGTAAAACATTCACATATTCTGTGAATATCTTTTGAGGAGGAGGCATTATTGTGTCTACCACAGCCTCCTACTCTGAACTTAGGTAGTCTGTTTTGATTTTATAAGCATAAAGTAGAAAACAAGCCTTGGAAAAGACTGCATTTCTGCCCAGCATCTAAAACCTGGTTTACCTTACAGCTCAGGCCAATTCCCTTACTACGCTGAGGTCAACATTTTCCAGCATACACCATAGCTGTACCCAATGACTTCTAGAGGGTTTCATACATTGTCTGGGAAGCAGAATCCACATTATGACCTGAAGACAACTTAGCATATGTTTTCCTGGAACCCTTCATCAAACAGTGGCAAATCTTAACTGATCTTGATCAATAAAATGACTTTATGAGATAGGCTAATAGAGGAGAAAGCATGACGAGGGAAGTGGGCAGACCTGAGGTTCAGTATTTCCTTTGCCATTTCATGAAGTGTAACCTGAAGGTTAGTTAGTCTCTCTGGAGCAGCGCTGGAACTCAACATATTTTTCCCACTTTCCCTGTGTCCACAATACTTTATTGCTTCTTTCTTCTCAGGGATGTTTTTTTCCCTTCACCACCTGAATCTAGGTTGTCCTGTGTCTTGCTTAGGTCAATACAATGTGGCAGAAATGATGACTTGTCAATTCTGTCAAACAGCCTCAAAAGACCATACAACCTCTGTTCTTACCATTCTTGGAACCAGCCCAGGTAGCCCATGGGAGGATGGGAGGCAGAGGTCCAGGCCCCTTGTTTTCCGGGCAGACAGACAGCCACCTCCATAGAGGCAGAGCCACCATGCTGACCAATAGCTGATGCATGTGTGAGCCCACTTAAGACCAGCATAAAAATATCCTACTGAGCCCAGGCCAAATTACTGACCCACAAAATCATGAGCTAAGGAAATTAAAGCACCAGGTTTGGGGACAATTTATTAAGAAATAAGGTAGTTGATACAACCAAAGATAGAAAGAGAATGAGAGTTGGTGACCAGTTTTTGTCAGGTGATGGCAGCACATCCAGATAAAATGAACCCAAATAAACTTGAAATGGCCAAATTAAACAGTCGGGAAGAAGTCAGATCTCGACATGGGAATTTCTTTGAACTCAGCAAGAACTCCAGTTCCTTGACTATTCTAATCTTTGCCTTATCTATTATGTCCCATCATTACTATGTATCATAGATGTCAGGATCCAACAATTCTCTCTTCTATTGATAACATATGCAATTTCTTCTATTCATCTAAATATAAAACTTTGTTTGTTAGTCTTTTTGATAAGTTATTTTTAACCCCTCTTAAAATACCTTAATTCTGGAAGAATAAAACAGTTTGCCTTCTCTGAGTCTTTCTTTGCCATGCTAACTTAAATTTTTCAGTTTCACCAAGAAATGTCTAAAGCCTTCTTTTCATCATTTCATTTATGCCCTCCATGGATGTTATCAATGGTCTCTTTAATTTTGATTGCCATGCATGTGCATATAACTCCTAGACATAAGAATGTACCATAGAGCTTTTCCTTGAACTACAGATCTATATTCATGACTTCTTAGACATATTTACCTTGCTATTACAGTGCATCAAACATCACTTGTTCCAAGGCATCCTAACACATCTCCACTCCATTCTCAGAGAACAACACAAGTATTCAGCTAGTCACACAAACTAGAAACACTGGCTTTGTCTTTAAATTCTCCTTTTAACCTGCCTTATACAATTATTAAATTCTATCCTATCTATTTCTTAGATATCTCTTTCTTGGAATCCTACCCACTGAAATTGACCTAGGAATCAACACGCCATGGGAGGGCAGGAGGGAAAGGAAGGACAATTTTACATGATCTGTGACTTGTACTCAGCAAAATAAATTGCATAATGGACTCACTGGAAAACATCTTTGATATACACATATTCTGAAAATACTGCTATAATAACTATAAAAATTTTAAAAAATCAAACAAAAGCTGAAATACTCTTAAGTGAACAAAATCAACAAAAGCTGAAATAATCCTAAGTGAACAAAGTCAGTGCCTTTTGATCAGGTCAAACGTGTCGAAATGTAAATTAGTATCATTTTCTTCAAAGAATGTTAATTTCTTATCTTTTTATAAAACTCTATGTTCATCTCTACTCTTGACTACTCAAGCACAGGTAAATTTATACCTTAATAAGCCTATATACACAAACACATACACATAATGATTAAAGCATGTTAGTATATACTTATATACATAGTAACAATGATTGAATTAAGTGGAAAATATAATCTGAAGTTCAGAAGTTCACCAAATTATCTCGGCCCTTAAAACTAAAATAATCCAAAATTTATGCCTTTTCACAGTCAAATGAGAGCAATGTCTTTGCTCAATTTTAAGAAACATGCATCCTGAGCAGCAGGATTAATTGAATAAAATGTTTGAAAGAAAAAAATTAATGAGAGGAAGAAAAATAAATTGGAATTAACCTTGGTTTGATTTTCTCTCACCACATATCAGCAACTTTTATGAAATACTAAATGAAATACATATTTGATTGTAGAAATTAGACCTCAATATTGCAAATAATAGGCAAAAGACACATTTCAGTACAAGATAGTAAACCCCAGAGAGTCCACATCTGTGCAGCTTGAGTTGAAGGTTGGAAGGCCACCATGCTATCTAACTTAGCGCAGTGAATGGCAGGTAGACAGCGTTATTAACGCCTCCACATAATGCTCTATTATTTTGACTTCATTCAGCCTTTCATAGGGTATGGATATGAGCATATTTTGAATCTAGCCCAGCAAAATTAGACTTTAAAAGCCTAAATGTCTTAACAGTGTGACAATGTGGACCACCAAATAAACCACATGTCAGATACTGGATGCATAGTTATCCTTCATAGAAAATTAATTTTGAAAATGCTCATTTTTTACTCTATAGTAACTCCATAGTAATGCATTTTATAGAAAAGAAATTCCGTATTTAATCACAACTGAAGACTTATATTGAAAACTGAGGTACATTAGAGGAAAGACTCCCATATATTAAGGAAAAAAAAAAAAAAAAAACTAAAGTACCTAATTTTAAGTTATGATAGCAAATGTAAAAAGAATTCTAGGTGAAACAAAAACTATATTCACTCAAATGTGATAATCTTTATGTTTACTCTTTGTAAATTTTGAAGTCCTATTTAACTGGTTATAAAGGTTATCACAGAAGCATTCATAAATGGTCAAGGAATAGCATTTGCATTGCTTTAACTGTTTAAGATGAAAATTTCATCAACATTTTTATATTTAAACTATATAATCAGGTTTATTCTTAAAGTATAAGAGCGATTAAATCATAAAAACTCTATGCCATTATTTACAGCAATCTTTAGCCTTGTGGATTCTGCACATTTTGTCATATTAACACACATTTTCTGTATAAGATATTGGAACAATAATAGAATAACCAACAGCATTTTTTCATTTTCTCTATTTATTCTTTTTCAAATATATATTTTAAAAAGGATTGTTTCTCTGCTTTTCTCCTCCTGATTCTAAAAGTATTCTATGCCAAGTATAGCACATTCAAATGTTGCAAAATACAATGATAATTTTCACAAACTGGAATACATCTCATTATACATATAATAGTACATTATTTATGAAAAGGATATGGACCAAAGTTTTATTATAGTATAGAGTAGAGAGAAAATAAATTCAGATGATTATCGAGCATGGTCCGCAGGTAGAAAATAATCTAATTACAATAGAAATTACTCTATCCAGATGGACATTGAAGCTTTATTGTCCAAATGTGAAGTAATATTTGGACATTCAGAACTACCAGAACAAATACATTTATGACTTTAACAAAAATCTTGTCAACATCTGAGCAATGTCTGGTTGTAAATGTTTTCTTATGTGGAGAAGGGACTGAGAGACCAACCAAAAAACTGTTCGTTTTGGTGGACTGTCCATAGCATTCCATTGTTTATTTCAGTATAAAATTTAAAATACTCTGGGGTTTTAAGGAGGCCAAATTTATCTTTTTTTTTTTTTTCAGAATTTCTGGGTTTTAGTCTTCCAACTTCCAAATCCATTCCAAATTTCACAGACAATGCCACTACTTGCTGGTACAGAAAGAATACTGAAATTAGGGGACTCATATATTGTTTTGCAGATTCCCCTTGCTGTGAAAGGTCCCTGGAAAAGTTTTATCTAGGGTATAATGTAGGCTCCATGTTTATTGAAATCTTGGTAAGTAGAATTGAAAACCAAAATCCTGTCTTGTTAGAGCCACAAACAGTAAACTGTTAGCTCAGACTGAGGAAATCTTAAGAACAAGACTTCCTTGATTCTGGGGCAACAACTCCAAATAAACTCTAGTTACAAAATGGTAAGTAAATATTTTCTTCTGAAATTGAGTATAGAGATACTGTCGGCCTCATGATGGAAAGACACTTGGATTTGGGGGTAAAGACTGCCTTTGTTGGGCCAGCAGATCACGTTCTTTTAAGATGGAAGGTTTCAGGGATGTGAATGAGAGTGATGGATATTCCTTACATAGGTCCTCATGGGTTGCTCTTCCATGGTTAGATTAAGCCCAGAAACTCACACCAATGTTCTCATGAAGTACATATAGTGAAAGTATTGATTTTTACCTTGTTTTGTAGATTTCATTAATGAAAGTTCTCATTAATTTGACAAAATTGTAATAAATTATTCTATAATTTCTAAGTATATAAAATCATCATTCTATCATAATTATTTCACTGCTTCCTTTCAATTGCTGGTATTATTCTGTCTTATTCCCTGAGTGTAAGGTAGATTCTTTTAAGACTAGCTGGAATAATAAAAATATATAGTTTTGAGTTTTAAACAGCAATTTTTTTTAAAGATGTATTTAAAAATGAAGAAGCTAGAAGCAGGCTATGAGCTAGGTATGGGGGACATAAAAATAACTTAGAGGTGAAGCAAAGATCACTAAGCTTAGGATAATGTCAAAGGGAAAATAAACAGCCAAGAGCTATCATGACAGGAAGAGGCAAGGAAAAAAACTTAAAATGACCTCAAGGCTAAGAAAGAATAAGAAAAGAGAGAGAGAAAAGAAAGAGGAAGAAAGAAAAGAAAGAAAGAAAGGAAGGAAGGAAGGAAGGAAGGAAGGAAGGAAGGAAGGAAAGAAAGAAAGAAAGAAAAAGAAAGAAAGAAAGAAGGAAGGAAGGAAGGAAAGAAAGAAGGAAGGAAGGAAGGGAAGGAAGGAAAGAAAAGAAAAGAAAGAAAGAAAGAGAAAGGAAAAGAAAGGAAAGGAAAGGAAGAGAGAGAAAAGCAGGAAAGAAGGAAGGGAAGGGAAGCGAAGGGAAGGGAAGGGGGGGAGGGAAGGAGGGAAGGAGGGAGAGAGGGAGGAAGGAAGGGAGGAAGGAAGGAAGGAAGGGAGGAAGGAAATGTATTTATAACCAGGAAAGTAATAACGATTTGAATAAATATTGATATTCATTATAATACAGTCCTTTGAAAAGAAGCGAAAGGCTTGAAATGAATTAAAGTTATCACAGGCATTTCCATGAATAAGTGTTCAAGAGAAATAAGCAAATATTTTAATTTTCTACTCATATTTTATTGAGCTGCACCTAAAATGCCTTACAATATGTATTATGTGTAATCCACTCTATTTGCAAAGCACTGTACATATATGTTCCTATTTATCAACAGCAGTTTTGTGAAGGAGCATTAAGAGCCCTCTCATTTACATTACCTCATCTGTTCCCCACATTCCCTTCCTCATTATCCTCCAGTGAAATTGCCCCAGTTCTTCTTTCTGTATTTAGCAGGTTATCTCATAAGTGAAGTCTCTGCACAGGTGATTACCTCTGTGCCGCTTTCTCTTATCTACCTGAGAAAAACATTGTTATGAATCCACTATTCAACCTCTTCCCCAGGGCATGTTCAAATCCTTGAAAGCCCTGGTAGGACTGACCAGTTGGCTGACAGATGGGGCCTGAGTTCTCTTGGACACTTCTACAGAGCCTTGGATATTTATTCAATCCTTGTGGCCACAGCTAAGTCTATGAAAAAAATCAGAATATTTATGGAACTGGGACATCTACATTCCATGATTAGACCAGTTCCCATGATTGAATAGACACACACACACACACACACACACTCCCTTTCTTGAAAAAAAATGCATCTTGCTGGTACAGGCGCTGTGCTTCTTCTGTTTATTGTTTAAAGGAATAATAGGAACGATATTTTAGACTCAAAAGATGAGTACGGTAAGGGGGCACGAAAGCAGAGCACAGGGGAGTCAACAGGCAGGGGGAGGTTTGAAGAACTGGAAAAAAACTTTACATTGCTTTCCAGGAATTACAAGTAGTTTAGTGACTGCTCTAGATTGTTGAGTGAAACTGAGGAACAGTGAAATATGTATCTGGCAAATATGAGTCTGAAGCACCACAAGTTTTTTTTTTTTTAATTTTAACTATTTCAAACAGCAACGTTTCAGATATCTCATCTTAATACACATGTATCCTATCCTGATGAGTTAATGATCATAAAAATTTTACAGACCAGGCAGGCGGATCACAAAGTCAGGAGATCAAGACCATCCTGGTTAACACGGTGAAACCCCGTCTCTACTAAAAACACAAAAATTAGCCAGGAGTGGTGGTGGGCGCCTGTGGTCCAAGCTACTCGGGAGGCTGAGGCAGGAGAATAGCGTGAACCCGGGAGGTGGAGCTTGAAATGAGCCCAGATCGCGCCACTGCACTCCAGCCTGGGCGACAAAGCGAGACTCCATCTCAAAACAAAACAAAAAAACAAAAATGACAGACCATACTGCTTAGGTTTATGCCTTCTGTTGCTATACATTATTTCACTTTTAGAATCTAATGGTTCTGTCTCAGAATGGTGAATATATTCTCCACATTAAGATAAAACTTAAAAACCAGATCTATTTTGCACATTAGAAAATTGAAAGCAAGTTTAAGAGATCTCAATTCTAGGCATCCAACAGTTCTTTGAAGTTCATAGAAAGAGTTAGAATATGAACAATGTTTGAGGATAACAGGACAAACCCTGGATTATTCTGGAACCAAGTACAGGGTAAGAGGCTAGAAGCTACACATAAACTGTGAATTACATATTTAAATAAATTAATAAAATAATTGCTGAGAATAAGAAAATTATGAATTAATGGTAAATTTTCATCTAAAAACAAGATGAATAAACAATTGACCCCTGAAAAACATAGGGGTTAGGAGAATCACCACCGACACAGCCAAAAATCTGTGTATAACTTTGGATCGCTCAGAACTTAACTACTAATATCCTACTGTTGACCAGAAGCCTTACTGATAACACAATTATTCTATTAACACATAAACAGTCTAATATCTTCATATATTTTAGGCATTTAATACACACCAATTTTTTCTCAAAATGTTCAAGATCTCTAGGCTACAGAAGTCATCTGTATTTTCAGATTGTCACAAATTTCCAAAAAGAGTAATATATTTATTGAAAAAAATCCATATATAAGTGGACTCACTCAGTTAAAACTCATGGTTTTTAAGGATCAGCTGTGTAACACTATAAGCAATTTTTGCAAGTGAAAAGTAAAACTTTGTAATTAGTAAGCTTAAACTGCAGTAAAACGCAAATGTATCATTTCCACTATTTTTAGTCAACCCTTACATAAATTATTTATTTACGTTTGTTTATTCCAATACGGATGAGAAAGTAGGATTGTTTGGACACTGCAACATATTAACAGATAATAGAAATTTGTAAAATTTTTAAAAATTAGTTTGGAGGTGGAGGGAGCTTTGGAAATAAAAATTAAGCTCCTGTATATGAGTTAATTTTCCCACTATCTAGTATCTACTCAGAACTACGTGGAGAAGGAGGGTAGGAAGAAAGAAAAAAGTAATGTTTGCTAAGCCTAAAGATTTTTAGCATGAGGAAAACTGAGATTTTGTTTTCATTTACTTCCATGTTGATATTATCTGCACTGTATAAAAGCACCATAGGTATTTTTTAAACATTTTTATCTATTTCAAACAGCAAAATTTCAGATATCTCATCTTAACACCCATGCATCCTATCATGATGAATTAATGAACATAAAAATTGCAGACCATACTGCTTAGGTTCATGCCATCTGTTGCTATACATCATTTCACTTTTAGAACCTAATGGCTTTGCCTCAATATGGTATATATATTCTCCACATTAAGATAAAATTTAAAAATCAGATCTACTTTGCACATTAGAAAACTGAAAGCAAGTTTGCGCAATCCCCTTTAAGAGTAATAAACTATGACTCACTTCTCTTTATTATTACTATTATTATTATTATTATTATACTTTAAGTTTTAGGGTACATGTGCACTCATAGATGGGAACTATGACTAACTTCTTAGTCTAAATTATTGTTCATATAAACAGTGTGTTTAGGCTCAAAACGACATGGAAAATCATGTTAGCATTCAATATCTGAACTGTCTACTGGTGTATTTAAAATCCCTGGATTTAACCTAAATGTTATGTTTTTGACCTTTGATAGCTAGACAGTCGGTTTGGTTCTCCATAGCAATTCAGGATGAACAAGAATTGCTTCGTTATATATTAAAATTTACCTTGGCTACTTATGACACAGAAGTAAGATTATGAAATTTTTCACCACCACTGTTTCTTAAGATTCTCCTGTACATTGTGTGTGCTTAATTTTTCCTAAATAATCTTTGATGTTATATAACAAAACAAAGAATTAGACAAGTATTTATGTATTAGAAGTCATTTAAGAAAATAAAATTTAATTTTAGTTGCTAACAATCTCAACTAAAAATAATGGAGTTTTGACCTCATATTCAGTGAAAAAATTGTTAAAATATTTAGCTAACTTATCATATAATGATTGATGAATAAATATTTAATATAACTAATGATTTATTTTATTAGATTCAAAGCATCATTCAGATTTCTGGGCAGAAGTAAGGAATCTCTAGTATCAAAACCAAAAATTCTTTTAGTCTAAATGTTTAAAAATTTGGAATCTTTTTGAATCATAATTTATTAAATGGAATATTATGTTTTTTTAATACCTTCAACAATACACGAACTTAAGAACTTCAACAGTACATGAAATTTGAACCCACTGAATACCATCTCTGTGACTTATTTCTGCATTTGTAAAATAATTTTGATCTCTAATAATAGTCAAAGTAGATTATACAGTGTTTTTAATGAGTTTTTTTAGTGAGATTTATTTCCATTTGGCCTTTGAATAACTCTTTTATATATTTAACAACATTTCAATTATAACAATAACTAGTGAATGTTACATATTATTGAAAAAGCAGTGAAGGTAAGATTTAGAAATGATACTATTAACATTTTAACATTTTTCTTATAATCTGTTATTCTGTATAAATACAATTTTCATAAAATGTGAACAACTTTGTAAAAGTTTGGATACTGCCTTTTAATAATTTTTGAATAAAAATTTTCCATATTCATTTGCAAAAACATCACCACATTACTACAATGATGGATGAAAATTCCTTAATACCATAAATTATTTACCATTTCTTCCATTGTTCAATATTTTATAATGTTTCTATATTTTCAGCGTCCTAATAATAGCTTCATGAGATTGTTGAGAAAATAAAGCCTTTAAGTTACTCAAAAAGAAAAGCCTGACAGATATTAATTGATACCTATAAGAATAATAATGATTATTTGTGATGTTTTTCTATTGTTATAAGTTAGAATCAAATTTCTCCTTGTAATTTTTTAATGAGTTTTATGCTTTTAGATGACATAATTTTTAATCTGTTTTTTATGTCTCTTTTTCTAGCAATTTTCTAAAATTTCCAGAAATGATATTATAAATTAGAAAATGTTTTATTTTTCCCTTACTAAATCAAATATTTTATATCAAATTTAGAATTTTCAAAGGTTCGTGCTGCCTTCATTATAATATATAAAATATAGGTATTTGTTCAATAAAAAATTTCAATTTGCATTAAAAATTCTTGAATGAACAGATTGATTTCAGATGACTCTTTGAAATCTTTGAGCAGCATTGTACCTTACTGAATTTCTTTTATTTTAGACAACAAAACAAAACATTTTACCAACAGTTGGCCTACCCTAGTTATTAAAACTTTTATACACAGATTGTCACCAGCTTAGCTAAAACAGCAGCTGTCCACTGGAAATAATTGCAGAAATGTTTTTCTCATTGGCCTGAAATCAAACATATGTTTTCCTATAACGAATAAAATATAACTTTTTTATTGATATGTGCTAATTATTGAAAGCATTAATTACAAAGTTATACATTGGATTTTCATAGTGACAAAAAATTTCATATCTTAGGGGTCAAGATATTGATATATTTTTAATGTTTCAAATAGTTGATAAACTAAGACTACATTTTGAAATAGTAGCTTTTGAGTTATTATTTTTCATTAAATATTTGTAAAAAGTCATGTCTCTAAATTGAAAAGAGAGTAAAGAGTCCATTTTCTCCCAAAATTGTGTTTAGAGCTAATTTAAATATATTATGGAAAATAATCTTTAGTTTGGGCTGTACTGACTTTCTGTCTCTTTCACACTCGCTCTGTAGAAAGTATGATAGGTTTTACAACTTTTCATGCTCTTCTTGTACGAAATCTTCAAGTCTTCCAATTACTATAAATTTTAAATGGCAATAATTGGTAAGTAGCAAGTCTTCAACATTTTGGTTTCTACTTGGAATCATATTATTTTCATTTATGGAGAAAATAATAGCATCTGTTGTTTGCATACACAGGCTTTTGGTTGATTTTAGGGTTTCATTAGTGGAATAGTCAAGGCAGAAACATATTCATCTCTCCAAATAGGTCTTTAAAACAGCACATTGCCAGTTTGCTTTATTTTTATAGTGCTATAGATAACGGCTGCAAGTTTCTTAAAGAATAGAATTGATGGGTGTTATTACAAATGTAACTCAAGGTTCCCTAAGAGTCTGACATCTAAAAATAAATGCATAGCTTATCTTACTAAAATTAAAATAGTAATGGTCCCATATGGCCATTCGGTTTGTCTAGTACATTCTCCCATCAAACAGAAAGGAATTCTCAGTAATCTGTGATAAAAGATAAATAAAGAAAACATTACCTTCTGTATAGTAATGATTCCTTCCTGGGTTTCTTTGTCAACAGAAATCTTAAAAATGCCCAAACCATCACCATCCACAATCTTGTACTCCATTTCAGCATTAGCTCCAATATCTGCATCGGCAGCTTTAATTCTGGCCACAACTGAGGCTACAGGTAATGATTCTGGGACGTTATATTGATAAGACCCTGTGAAATTCAAAATAAGAAATGAACACGTTACACCAAACTAACCAATAAAAATTTAACTATTGGGTTATTTTGGCATCATCGTAGCATAACTTCTTTTTATTTTTTAATAAAAAATATGCTAAGGTAATGGAAAACAAAAGATGAGTTTCATATAGCCTTAAGAGATATGATGGGAATGATTAGCTAACAATCACTGTGGTAGCAGAAATAGATGGTGAGGAAAAGCAAGAGAAGACTCTCTAATTCTTGTATTTCTGGTGGTGAGAAATATCCTACACTGAAAAATAAAAATAAATTTAAAGTAATTATCATTGATATATAATTAGTAAATGTAATTCAATATGATAATTACAATAATGTGTAAAATACTAAGAAATAAAAATAGAATAGATTGGGCTTGAAATGGGCAAATACAAGCCTAAATCATTTTCATAACTTAATGTTGGAATTTACTTAGCATTTTACCAAAAGAGTTTCAGAAAACTAGGTAAGAAAACTGGATAAGAAAGGAAAATAATGATTTGTGTGGGTTGTATGTAGAACTGATTTGGGCCACAATGGTCCAGGAGCCTAGACAATATTAGTTGAACAGAAACAAACAAACAAACAAACAAAAAACAGTAAAACAGAAAAAAATAACTTTTAAAAATTTTTGTTTAACTTTTGTAATAACTCCTCTTCACCATCCCTCAAACTAAAGAAAAAGTTTGGGGGCAGATGAAGAAATACATGAACCGCATCACTGAGAAATGAGGAAACACCTCAGCACACTATATTCCTTCATTATTTTTTCTCTAATCATTTACTTTTTCCTGCCTCCTGCATCTACTTCCGTTTCCTTTGGTTGTTAAATTGTGGTGCATTTGTCCCGTCTTGTGAAGGGAGAAGAAAGGATTCTCTCTGAGAAGAATATAGAAAGGAAAATGTGTCTGGTACTGTACTATGGAAATATGTATTAGACTGAGACTTGTTTGCAATTTTCTAAACTTTGTGAATAGTTACTGTTTGTATTTTAAATGATTATAACATATGCTATTACTTTTGAGTGACCCCTTTCACATATCTCAAAGTGTCATAAAATTCCAAAATGTCAAGGTTAAACTAGTGATTCAATGGTAGAGAAAAATCCCAGCAAAAATGAATAACAATGATATATCCTTGGATTTTTTCACTTTAATAAGTTTGAGGGGATCTATAATGGCCTAGAAAACCTGTATCTTACTAAAATTCTGCATAATTTTATCAATCTAGGCTTAAACAAAAGGAAAGCAGTTCATTTGATTATGAGCCCAAGATAATTGCATTATTACATTTTTTAATTCTAAAAGTCCCGCCTTCTCCATGATAAGCCAGCAAGATCACAACTAAGAATAGTCTTATTTAAAGAAAATAATGCAACACCTGGGGTCACTTTTTTATATTACCAGGAGATACCATTTCTTGTATAATAATATAAATATTAAAAATATGTAAGATAAAGAGGAAAATTTTAAAGAAGCAGTCATTGAAGGAAAAAACAGTGACACTTGTATTTGCTCAGAAAGGTTCCTTTTTTGATATAATTCACTTCTAAATTCTGTTGATAGGGAGTTTAGTTTCCCAATTCTACTGGAAAAGCATTTTAGAGACATTGTACCGACATTATAGTCTGTACAATCTCTTTATTTTCTTGAGTGTTCTAAAGAAATAACACATACACTTAGGGAAAAAAAGGGAACTAAAAAGAGAGTGAGATGAAACGGTTTTTACAAGCAGCACACCTCTACCTAGAGAATTTTTTTTTCTTTTTTCTTGGTTAAGTTAAAAGCCCCTTTGGTCAAATAAGTGGAATTGAGGGCATTTGATTTTCTAGTTCTTTAGATTGGTCTTTAAAACACTGAATGTTTGCAGAAGAAAGACGTGGGGGAACTGCTAAAGGAATGTTCAGTGTGTATAAACTGGCTTAAAAAAATGTGAAATGAAAAAATGAAAATGTCTAGTACTCTTTTTTAATTTTCAAAAATAAATCAATATTTTAGTGCATAGAATGAATAAAAATGTATTTGAATATTATTAATTGGCAACAACTTTATAATTTACAAAAAATAAAAAGAGTAATTCTTAGAAAAAAGACTAATACGTAAACACAATAATTGTCTAGTATTCAAAATGTGAATGAAAGAAAAATCTTACTATATTTAAGAGAGAAGTAATGAAAATATATGATGGCTTCTATTTCTTCTCAATACCCTTATAATCCATAATTTTGATTATGTCTCTAATTATGTCTCTAATAAAGTGCAATTTGGGAGAATGAAGTAAGAAAATTATTTGCTTTAGAAGCATTTGAAAAAAAGTCATTTTAAAGATGTATTTTGTAGACTCTCAGGGAAAGTTATTGCACTTGTATCATTTAAGAAAACAACTTACTTCGAGGAAAGCGAGGTGGATTATCGTTGACATCAGTTAGGGTCACAGTGACTGATGTAGTTCCTGACAGTCCTCCATTTTGACCAACCATATCCTTTGCCTGAATAACAAGCAAATACTGGTCTTTAGCCTCTCTATCCATGTTTGGAAGGGCAGTCTTGATGACTCCTGTAAAATTTCAAATCCCAGTAAAACTCATCATGAATCACTGCATTTATACTAACAAAGAATACTGATACAAGTAGTAAGTTCTTCTTGAGTTGTTGCCTTTTGTTGTTTTGTTTGTTTACTTTAAATAATTTTACTGTGTATTAAAGACCAAAGAAATATGATAGTTTTACACAATGTTACAAAACAGAGAAAACATTATTAACGTGGTTTTCTCAATACTGAATAAAGAGGATTATCTTTAGGTTCCATGGAAAAGTGGTTAAGGAAATAACAATTTATAAATAAATAAAATGGCCTTTTACCTAGAATAACGGACAGTCACCTGTACAAGTACACAGCAATGAACTTGTCTTTTTCTTCCATCTCAACAACTTATGAAAATGCATAACCACTTATTATCAGTTTTCAAGTTAAATAATATTCCTACTATCTTTAGCAACAATATTTTTGTTTAAATCTGAGCACACTAGCTCTCAAACACAAACACACACATACATCAGCAACAGATCTATATTTTAGGCATTCAAATTACACTTACTTGAAAAGTCCAGGTTGCTTATTTATTTTTTGACATTACTCATTTATTCTAACACACTAACTGTAGTTGGATGCTATTGTCACAGCAATCCAGGCTCACTTTAAGTAACACTTTCAATGAATGCTTATGTGTGTCTACATATTTTATAATTGATCTTTGAAATATTATAATAAAAATGAAAAAAATATATACAAATTAGGTCCAGGTGGTAAGTACCTAATATATAGATATTTTTCTTAGAGCCATAATGATTTTATGGATTTTTCATGTTTGCTCTTCAATACTTCTATTAACTCTAATTTACAACAAAGCAAATATTGACTTCCCTAATACTGTCACCAAACATAAACAATCTTTGCGTGAGAGTTCTGGGACATATCTCCACCTTTTTCTTTTCTTGTTTTTTTTTTTGTTTGTTATTTTTTGCTGTTAATTATCTTTATTTCTGTAACCCCATTTTAAAAAATTGAGCATTGCTTATTTTGAACATGACCAACACAAATTTCATTTATATGAAAAAAATATGAACAAAATGAGTTGTCTGGAGAAAAGAAGTCCCAATTATTTTTTATGTTTTTTTAAAAAAATTTGATTCATCTCTCATTTTTCCTTCTAATATCAGTGTGTGTGTGTTATCATCTGTGCACATTTATTGTGATGGAGAGAAGTCTATAACCCCTCAACTAATCAATAAAGGAAACACTGCAGCCCCATCCTTTCATGGGCTTGCTTTGTGGAATTATTTTTGAAAGGAAATATAGCATCGTTAAGATAGAAGTCTGGTAGTCAAAGTTTCTCACTTATTTTTCACACATCTAATTGTCTCTTTATAAGTGAGCCTATAAGTAACACCTTTCCAAGGCAGAAATCATCACAAAGTTTGCAAATCAATGCAGGTAGGAAAGGTAGTTTCCAAATTCCTCAACTATTGAACATATTTTTGACAAGAATAATATAATTGGGAAAAGTTGATTTGAAATAAGAACACCCACTAATAATAGATTTCTACTTGTATGGCATTTGCTCACTTTTACTTTTAAGTAAAAACTGTCTAAATTTGGAAAAGCATTCTCATACATTGGATTTCATTTGTGTTTTGTCATGTATTATATAATTGTGTATATAAATACACACACACAGAGAAAATTGTTAATACCATATGACTGAACTAATAAAGTCTAGTCTTGACCAATTGGATAGCTATACCTCTGTGAGATTTACATCCTTAATACTAATCAATAATTTTAAGTCATTTAGGCTTAGCAAAAAAAAAAAAAAAAAATCTATCGATGGGCTTTTTGGAAAAGACACTGGCTCATATTTTAGACTTTGTGAATAATAATGTTTCTATAGCTATATCATCTGACACTATAACTCAGAACTTTTCATTTATTTATAATCCATGTTCACAAAAAGCATTGTGCATGTAAAACATAAACTTATATTGCTATTGTTCAAAAGCTGTTTTTAAGTATAGGAAAAAAATCTGATGATCTAATATCCTATCAGCCTCAGATGATTTTTTTAAAGCATATTCTGCTACTATTGAATCTTCTTAAAAATTTGGTATATGTATCTCATGTAACAGACGATAGCCATTTCTGAAACCTTTTGCACTTTAGGGAAGCAAAGGAACACGGGTTCTGCATACTCAGGCTTCGAATTACCCTCAGAAGTCTAGACAACCACATGAACCCAAGGATTAATAATCAGGGGCTGGGGAGATTCACGCTGTGAGGGCTCAGCCTTTTAGGATTGTTCTCACTAAAACTAAATAAACGTTTTTGGATATCACTTTGACTGGACTACCATTCCAAGGGGAATCTCAATATTGCAAACCCAGCTTTCTCAGGGATCTTGTTAACTGAGAAAGTATCTTCTCACAGTAACCAGGATCTGGGTCATCTGCACTTCCAACTCCCAAAGCCCTTCATGCTCCTCACTCTCTCCATTACAGCCTTTTTTGTCTGTAGCTATTCCAAGAATTCTAAAACCATACAATGAGACATTAAAGATACTGGTTTCCTTATGGCTTCTATGGACTTAATAATATATATCAAGAGGTAAGTGATACCAAACCGGCAAGCCCCCAAATTGGGACTTAGCCCAGGAGGTTCTTGGCTTTGCCCAAGAAAGAATTCAAGGGTAATCCAGTGGTTTTGGACAGCAACTTTTATTAAATGGTACTGCTCTTTGTGGAGCAGTGCGAACTCATAGGCAGCATGCCCAAACTCTGCAATCTATGGTCTCTTGGCAAATTTATTTATACTTATGTAAACCCAATTTCAATTACATGCAAATTGAGGAGGGGCTCAATGCAAATTGAGGGGTAGATTATTTCAAAATTTCTAGGAAAGAAGGCAGTAACTTCCAGGTCATTGCAATGGAGACAGGTGGTAACTTCCAAGTTGTTGCCATAGTATTTATAAACTGTCATGACACTGGTGGGAGTGTTTTATGCCAATGAGCAATGAGGGCAGCTAGGGATCGCTTATGTCTGCTGGTTCCTGCCAGTTTCTTCACTTTATCCTGTCTGGACCAGATCTTGTTTTGGTCAACAAGGTTGTGACCAGAAAATAAGTCCTGTTGGTCTCCTACCTCATAAGGACCATGAATGAACGAAAGCCATTTGGTACGGCCATCACCGAAATGGAGCAGCCAATGAAGGGAGCACCATTGAAACATGGACAGGAGAATCATGCACCAGCAAAAAATCATTTAAAATACATGTAGTTTGGCTGTCTGCTTTGCCTTTGTTCTAACAGAACTAATTGGATATCATGTTAGCTCTCTTGGTAACTCCTTTAAAGATAATTATTTTTGTGTGATTATTCCCTAGTGAATGAGAATAATAGATATAACTGGTAATGAACTGAATACGTATTTATGTAATCAGTTTCTATCAATATGTATTCTTAGTATTTAAAATATCTCAGTGATACTTGTGACCAATATTAGCTTATTCTGTTTTATATTGTATCAATGAGTGTTATGTTACATGATGTTTAGAAATATAGTACATATTCAGGAAAAAAATTCCAATATGATGTTTTGCTAGTAAAGACACAATTGAATATTTTAATGCAATGTGATCAGCTGTTATGTTACAGGTGAGAAGTACTCCCCCATGCACACTCTGACTGGATAACAATGATCACTTTCGTAAATTTATTCTGAGTCCTAACTGCCACCTTCTTTCTCTTGGAGAGCTCCTGTTGGAGCAATTCACCAATTGTAATAAACCCGACTCATTCTGTAACATATTGATAACTACTGAAATTAAAAAAGAAAAAAACTCAAAACCTTATAGCACACAAAGTTAACTAAGAGTAAATTAGAAATGAAATGGAGAATGGGATGTATAGACATTCTTAGGTGTGTGTATCTTTGAGACTTGAATTGCATTGTGAAAATAAATGCACCGCTTTATATTTTAAAAATACTATGAGTGCAATTTGTAACACAAGACATTGGGAAGTCTTGTGTTACATATTTGTAGAATTTCAGAGATGATTACAGATTGGGGCCAAGCAACACTCTTTCCTGCAAATGTAGACACTGATGCATGAGGAAATAGATCCTGAACAAAGAAGTTTCAAATTAAAAAAAAAAAAACTCATGATGCTTGAAAGTTAAATTTCAAAGGAACTTAGAAACTGAAATAAGCACAAATATTTCAGGTTTGCTTTCTATTTTTAAAAATATCCTTTGATGATAATAGTTTAAATACTGCAATACAAATTATAAATGAATTTCATATAATAGGCAATAAAATCAAGTATGGCACTTTTATTACAGACATTTATCAGTAAATCAAACATGAAAGAAATGCACAGCCCTGGCTATACAGAAACTATGTTGCTGATTAGCTGAGAAAACTCTTGGGAGGGGGAACCTATTTATAAAACAAAATCACAAAAGTTTTTGGATGCTCGTTTTGTTTTACGCTTAAGATAAAAATCTGCTAATGAGTTTCTATTTCTTTCTAAATTTTGTACCTAAGCTCTGTATTATTTGGCTTGTCTATCTGTAGTGTGGATATGAGAGAGGTATAAAAAGATGAAGAAGAACCAAAAACAGTGAAGTAGTGAAGTTGGAAGCTTCTGGAACAACAAAGAATTCCAGTGCTGGCAGCAAATGAAGAGTCATTGAGGAGGGGATTCTTTTTGCAACCTGTGGGGGATGTTCTCAGCAAGCTTTCAAAAGAGACAGCACTCTTGCATAGAATGAGAACCGGGCATGTGGGAAGGGTGTAGTTGGAAGGGGTCACTTGTTATGACAATACCTCTTACATAAAATTATGATGTAATAGGTATGCATACAACATATAATGCAGCCACCACATAGTCATACTTCTTATGTCTAAAAAAGAACTCCTAAATGACAAATGATGTTTAACACTCAATCCATTTTCCAGAGCTTGCTTCATGGCTAGGTGACCTGTGCCGTCATTCCGACCCTGTACTCAGTTTAAAGCTCTGCTGATGATGTATTTAAATCCTCAATCATTTAAGAACAAAGGACCTGCATGTTCAGTTTAAGCTACGAATTAGGTAGCCAGCCCTCCCATATATCACACAGATCCAAAAAAGGTATCTGTTTGCTTGCAGGTTACAAAATAAACAGATACACCTTAGAATACTCCTAAGTATGTTTAATGGAATAAATGTAATGTCCATAATCTCCTAGTAAATTTGGGACATTATGAAATTAGGTGGTGAGAAGTTTCAAGGGAATGTTGTTTTACCTTGTTTCCAGTGTCATGCTACCTTGCTTGTTAAAGTCAACTGTCAACACTGGGTTTTGCAACTACTCACATTCTAGGTTGGGGGAAGGAGAAATTGATGCAGAAAATATAGTTACCCTCTGCATTCAGCCTGTAAACAGTGCTATAGATGAAATTTGTGCTCTGAGATTTTAGTCATGTTATTTTCTTAGAAATTGAGAAGAAGAAATTTATAAAAATGCACCTAACAGTGATGGCCTGTGCCTATGGTTATTCAATTTTTATTTAGCATAATTTCAACATTTTTCCTGTCAAAATTTTACTTTCTTCCCAAAAAACCCTTAGATTTAAAGGAGAAATAATGTTATTTCTCACATATAAATGAATCAGACAGACACCAGGAAAGGAAGACTAACAAGACTAACTGAACCTTGATTTATAATTCCCCATGCCCTTTAGGTCTGAAAACTTTCCATTTCAGTCAGAAAAACATGTAATTTATTTTTTCTCACAAGAAACGTACTCTACATATTATAAATTAGCAGAGAGGACAAAGATGCCCAGAATATCTCTGCATTAATGACCATGTAAAAAGAAGTTCCAGTGATTACCATAATTACAGCATTAAAAAAAAAAAAAAAAACTAAACTAAACTTTCCTCTTCTCTTGTAACACACAATCCTTTCAACTCTGAAATTAAAATCAGGTTTGAAGTATTAAAAATGTAATCCTAAGACATATACCATTGTCTAGTTGATCAACCGGTAAGGCTTTATCTCCATAGGGTTATACGGAAATCCTGTTATTTTGCAGCAAAGCCAAAAATCACAAGCCAATCATCAGTAGCAGCAATATGTTTTATCCTTGGACTTAATACATGCTATTTTCGAACAAATTATATAAGGCAGGAGTGTACGATTGTGAGCAAATTGTCAGAAACTTGTCAATGTCTTTTTAGGTTGCCAAGAGTAGGCATAGAAGGGAAGAGGTGGGTGTTTGAATTTAGGCTTCTCAGATCTATCATTCAGTCAAACAGAAGCACGCTTTCCACATTCACAGGATTCATATCATAAATCAAATACTTTCATTTACTTCTACTTTAATACTTGCTTAATCATGACTATTTCTTCCTTATTAGACTTTCCATGTGGTTTCCAAGCCCTATCATTACACTGGTATAAAATATGCGTTCCATCTCTATGAAAGCTCTAATGAATGAGCAAAGATTGAATTTACTTCTCTGTTCATGCACATTACAACGGTCATTCTCAAAAGGTGTTCAGAACATTTATCCCCACAGTGATTTGAGAATAAATTAATATTGCCCTTTCGGTAAATATGGAAAACAGGATCAATGGCATTAAAATATTCATTTAGGATTACAGGTACTGATGAATATTCATAATCATAAATGTATATATTTGAATAATTCTAACTCCATGATAAAGGCAAAATTATTTTTAAAAAGAGAAAATGTGGATTTTCATAGTGATTTAAAAAATCAGTGGCACACACCCGCTAATATTCACACCCACCTGCCCTTCCCTACACACACAGGACCAGAAAAACTGAATACATTAAAATATCAATTAATAACCAACATAACAATGTCCCATGTTATAGTCTTCATGTAAACAGTTTCAGCTTACGTAAAAGCAAAACAGAACAAACCAACTACATATTCTATCTATACCACTTTTCAACTCAGTAAAAATTGTTCCCCAAAATTAAATATATATATATATTTAGTTTAGTTTTTGATTTGGCAGATCATCACCCTAATTGTTATGTTTAAACTAATTTCCCTGAGAAAAATAACATCTGGAAGAATAAACTGAAAGTACTACCTATTATATTACATGGCAGAGAGGTTTCTACTTGAGATATAAAGACTACCATGTATAATTTCCCATGTGAATGAAAACACAAAACAAAACACAAGTAAAACTTTGAGGTAAAGAATCGAAA